>NC_089757.1:17131676-17201676 GCF_040412425.1 Macrobrachium rosenbergii
ATGTAAAGGGAAAGAAAGGAAAAAGTTACTCAAAAGGTGGATCTTAGCTAAAAGCTGCAAATGGAATAATGGTGTCTGGAGATAGGGCAGTTTTCCTTTGAAGAAATGAGTATTTTGATGAGCTGCTACATCTGGATGACAAAATAAAGGTTGATTTGAATTATATGAGTTCCTCTAACTTGTGGTTTAATTACGTACATTTCAGTCCGAGACTGTTTTAGACATCTACACACATACCTTTATAGGGAACGTCGAACGGTGCGGAAGACTCTGTAGATGGTCGAGAAATTTCTGTTGGACAGAAGAGGCCATGAGAGTAAATAAAATGGAATAATTGCAATCCAGATTATTTACTATATATTTCACGAGAGGCAGTCCTTTATTTTTCATTTTTATTTCATAACCTTAAACATTAAATTCTACTTCTGCATGTCACTGAATTGGAGGATTCATCGTCAGGTTTTGTTTTTACATGCAATTATATGGTGCGATTTATAAGCATTTGCAACAAGGATAGATGTTACAGGGCGAAAATTCTATAAAGGATTTTCTCCTTCAAATGTTATTAGTAAATAGATATAAGCCAATTTGTATTTGAAATTCAGCTCATATTTCTTGTAAAAATTTACTGGATTTCACATTGTGGCATAAGAGAAACTTCCATTTAATTCCATGACTGCCATCCATTTCTCTCACTGCATCCAGAAAATGTACGTTAATCTATGTTATACTGATCATATCCACTTTAGGAAATTCACTCAAGAAATTACTTTAATGCATTTTATAAAAGTTTCTAGTACTGATCATACAGATTTTAAAAAATGAATGAAAAATATAGTTTTGACAAAATCACGTGACAAAAAAAGTCTGACTGTTCTGAGTTCCATGTAAGAGCTTTAAGAAACGCACCATTGAGCTGAACGGACAAACTCTTTTCTCGGTTCTTATCGTTGTCGATGGAAGCATTGCACCTGTACGTGCTAATGTCCTCTGATGTCACGCTTCGGATGATCAGAGTCGTATGCAGTTCCGGTGGACTCTCTCTGACCTGGCTCTCCCGCACCTCGTATCGACCACCTGCGTAAGAAATGGGATCAATAGCTGAATAGCCGAATAAATTACCGACAAGAAGTCTGAATTACTTGAGGATTATCTCATAGGTTCCACTTTGGAAGGAACATACAGAGAAGTACAACACTTAATACCACTTGACGGGAAGCTGTACAGACAATTATTTTGGTGAGCATCAACACTGGTTTAGTAATCGGTGGGAAACTTGAGACAGACACATTTCTTGGAGGGAAAGTATACACATTAGAAATGCTTTCTGGCAGGAAACTATGTAGAGATACCTTTTAGAAGGTAACTACGTAGACAGCTTTTGACCGAAATATTGACAGCCCTATAGCATTAGACGGGAACTAAACAATTAAGACTTAGATGGTAACTATGTAGACAAAATTTGACAGTAAAAATATAGAGACTACTTTTGGCAGGAAACTATGTAGAGACTTTTTCTTCCTGTCGACTATCTTAGGCATCTTTAGACGGGAAACTATATAGATAACTTTGGCAGTCAACTAAACAGACAGCTAAACCAATAGCTTTTGATGGGGAAACTAAGTATACAGCTTTTGACAAGAAACTATATGCGATAGCTTTTGCAAGTAAGATTATACAGAGGCTTTGTTAGGAAACACCATAAAAAGCTTTTGACAGGAATCTATGGACGAGGAAAATGCTTAAGGCAGTTTTTATCAGGATATGTAGAAAATTAGTCATATATAAAGCATATTCATACTAAACACAAGACAGCTTAAGCGAAGAAGAGGAAGAAGTAAATGAGCCTCACACTGTACTCATAGGGGACTACTCTGCGGGTCAGATGCATTAGTCGCTTACCCGATATAATCATTTTGCCGTTGCTGTCCTGCCACAGCACGACGGGCCTCGGGTATGCAGTCACAGAGCAATTGATGGCTACGTCGTCCCCGAGGAACACCCCGATCATCTGGAGGCTAACGTGCACATCTGGGGCAGAGTCTGTAGGAGAAGAACATTTCATTTATAAAAACAGTAATATTCTTTACTTAGTAAACAATGCGAAAAGGCTCGTTAGCTTGTTTGTATGGAGGGGGAGAGAAGGCGTAAACTTGACAAGTGTAAAGAGAGAGAAAAAGAGATAATAATACTTTTAGAGCCGCCCTTTCTGAGGGATAGAGTCGTACAGACACACACACATATATTATATATATACATACGTATATATACATATATATGCATACATACATATATATTTGTGTGTGACAAAGATTCATATATATTTATATACACACACACACACCTTTTACACACACACACATATATATATATATATATATATATATATATATATATATATATATATATATATATATATTGAAAATATTCCTTATTCATGTAGCAATCCCATCACATATACATAATTGCCTTGTAAGTTAAACTCCCTTTGAAATTCGTCACGACTTCAAATTCTTAAAAATAGGAAACAAAATTTCAGCAACCAAGAGAACAAAATCTCAAGGATTTATGAACACTAAACTTCTTCTCCATCAAATATAAGACGAAGTTCATAATTCATGTTTAGAGTCTGATAATGTTCTCTCCAGAGAAGCTTCGCCAAGGCTTTCCTAATTATCTACTTTCTGAATAGTAATGACTAGATCTAACTTTCTCACCTGGAGAGAGAGAGAGAGAGAGAGAGAGAGAGAGAGAGAGAGAGAGAGAGAGAGAGAGAGAGAGGAAATTAATACACTACCATGAATATATGCATATGCACTTTTATGTATGTATACATATATATACACACATATATATATATATATATATATATATATATATATATATATATATATATAATATATATATATATATTATATATAAACCAAATAATAACAATACGCTTAATTTGGTTCTAAATTGTTTAGCACCACAAAATATTCCAGATACTGTACCGGCATACATAAACCTTACACAGAAGTACAAGACGAATTAAATTAATAATAATAATAATAATAATAATAATAATAATAATAATAATAATAATAATAATAATAACATAGACAAACAGTTATACTTGGAGCCAGATGTAAACATAAAATGGAAATTCCATATTTCTCACTGCATGGTAGCTTGAGAAATAATGTCATTCTTGTAACGATGACGAAATAGAATAAAGAACCTAATGTTTCTGAAACGCTAATTAGCCTCTGCAGCATCACTGCTACTTATGGAAGAAATTCAAAATGATTACTCAGGTTTCAACATTTCCTCAAAATCTGATGTGCTATGTGATGAGTATATTAGAAATCATTCTTATTTCTCTATATTTTTTTTTCTCCTGGTTTTTCGTTCTCCAGTTCAGAAACGTTAAACGTTTCATAACTGCTTATTTCTTAACAATGTTTTGTTATTTCTCGTTTGGGAGTTTCATTCATGCCTGTAATTACACACACACACACACATCTTAAAACTGAACATTGCTAAATCTAACACTCCTTTCATCCTAGTACTCTTTCGAGCTTGTTTCCCACTCCATCTCAACAAATAAACACATAAGGTAATAATACCCGTAAGGGGGTAGTGCCGTCATTACACCTCACGCGCGGTGCACTGTAGGCATTACTTACGGTTCTTTGCAGCGTCCCTTCGGCCCCTAGCTGCAGCCCATTTCATTCCTTTTACTGTACCTCCTTTCATATTCTTTCTTCCAATTTACTCTCCACCCTCTTCTAACAACTGTTTCATAGTGCAACTGCGAGGTTTTTACTCCTGTTACATCTCCGTAACCTTTTACTCCCAATCTTCCTTTCAGCGCTGAATGACCTTATAGGTCTCAGCGCTTGGCCTTCGGCCTAAATTGTATTTTCACATAAGGTAATTATTAATCACGTTATATTATAAAATAAATAATTAAAAAGCTATTTTCTAAACAAAATGAATAAAAGTTCCAACCATTCTTCCTTCTTTTTATAGGCTTTCCGGTATTAGACCTGAGCCAGAGGAGAGCTTCAGGTTTACCTTCCCATTTTTTTTCAGAGACAACTATCATTTGTAACCCTAGTGATTTAAATTATGTAATCCAGTTTCTATATTATCCTAGTTACCACTCCTACTCCATATACACCTTCTGAACTCATATAAACCTGCTTATTCGATATACACCGACTCATTGTCGTCATGTTCAACTTTAATGAAGACGACACACCAACATCAAACGCTCACATTTTAAGTGTCCCATTTGTCAATTTCTCTCCTCATATTCTGGAGCGACGCCATTGTTTTGAAAATGATGTAATGGAATTTACATTAATCTCCGGAGATTACTTTGCATTGCGTTGTGGGGACGTGGGTAGGGGAGGCATCCGGGTCTGCCTGCTCATGATCTTGCAGTTTTGCAGAATTGCTTCCTAGGGCTTCCAGGGAGATGGGAATGTAAATGACGCTTCCGTCTGATTACCCGACTCACCCGCCGCTCTCAATCCTTCCCCCTCCCCATCCCAGCATCGCTCGGATAAAATTAGGAAACTCCTTCCATTTAATTAAATTCTCGGTTTTCAAATGCATCAAATGGTCTCTTTTCGAGTTAACTGTAGGGACTTGGATCCTCTTAAGTCGCCCGAGTAAAATAACGTTAATTTATGGTTCCCTTTCAGATGAGTCACTCGGTCTTTTGGAGTCTCGGGCACATTGTGACTTACTGCCTCTAAAACCAAGCGCTATGACGTGAAGCAAGTACAACTGACTTTTGGGGGATGTTGGTGCCATTGTCCACCACAACGCCTCCCCCCTCCCCATGGCAGACGTAAGAGACTTCCGATAGAGCAATGGTTGGTTGGTTTACATTAAACGGGCCTTGTACACATGCCCTTGCCCAAAGAATTGTAAGGTGTTAAAGGAAACAAAAAGCATAGTTTAGCCCTCCGAACTCCGAATAAATAACCAAGGTGGTGTATCCATAGAAATGTGAAGCTATCAAGTGACTTGTTAGAGATTTAAAAAAAAAGCGAACATTAATGGATCTCGCAACACACTATGATTAAGAAAATTATCTCTAATTTTTGTTTTATGCAGCGCTAGGTATGTACGTAAATATGGAAGAAATTAAGCAAGGAACTCAAAATTTACCACTTTTCCTGTGATCCATTCCTCTTTCTTTTGTTGGCTAGTGTTTCTTCCACTTCTTTTGTTGCCTTCCCATCGCCCCCCCCTTTTTTTACCTCTTTCAGTTTTTTCTTTTTTTTTACCTCCTCAACCAAGTCGATGAAAGTTTATGAACTTCATGAAAGGTGAAGCACCTTCTGCCTTGCAGTATTAACTTTTGAAAGAGAATTTCATCACATTTATAATGTATTTATCATATTTTTTATTGCGCCTTTCATCTGGCTTCCTGCCTTTACTTTTCTTTCTTACTTCTTACTTATCTTAGGGCCCCAACGTGATTTCTTCCGGCTTGCACCAGACTGTTAATGCTTGTTGTAAATTTCAGTTACACTTCGTATTCTGTAGGACAAAAAATGACATTTACTTTATGATCAACCCTCCTCTTTTATTTGAGATTGGAAAACCGGCAAGGGGGCATAAACCTGTGTCATGAAGACAGATTTCTTTAACTCACTAGATGTGTAAAACTAATCGTTCTTTTGCTCCTTTTCCTTTCCTTTAAAGAAGGTCTCCCTGGCACCTTTCTTTTGCCCATTTCCAGCATAATGACACACCCTTTTCCGCTATTTACTTCCGCCATCCCGATATGAAGACGTATTCAGCTATAAAGCTACGAACTCCTGAGGTGTTGGCCTTTAGGAGCCACACTGACGAACACTCTCTTTCCCTTACTCTGAATTACGGGCTGCTGCGGAGCAGGAGCCTGCGCTGGCATAAGGCCAGCTTAGTTTATGTGCAACGTTGTCTGGGCCTTCCGTGGCTGTTGCCCATTTTAGTACTGGCCAGACCCAGTCAGAGATGTTTGTAAAATTTTTATAAGCAAAATATCTGTAACTACTCGTATCTTAGAGCACCGACAAAACGCGACAATTACTGGAAAGGAAAAGGGTTACTTTAAGAAAGTTCTAAGAGACATCGTAAAAATGAAACCTGAGATTGAGGAAAGCGTTTTGTTACAAAAGTTTAGCTTTGGGCGGAGTTTTTAGGTTTATTTTTCTCTTTTTTTTAGTTTTTTACAATCATCAAAGACTGTAGGTCACTCCGCTGAAAATTCAAATGACAAATACATTTTCTTAAAGAGAGCGATCTTTCCAAATTACCTTCTTGATACAAGAAACAAATACAATGAAAAAACGGATGAACTATCTGTGCAAAATGTCGATAAGAAACATTCACCCTACCTCACAGGTAATCTTAGATACACTATTCCCAATGAACGAAACAAGTACAATGTTAAAAATCAAGTGTCCAGATTCAGATGCCTACACATTTACAAGAGGTAATGGTTACACAGAGTTAAAATTATGGTTGAAAGGAGGAGTTCTCAAAAGCCTGACCAGAAAGAAACACAGAGTGGCCCGTCTGCTGGAAATAATTCAGTGTTCACTCACAACTCACCCCGTCAAGAAAATGAAACGCAAGTTTTGGATTGCGGGTTGAGGTGTGTATTGAGTTTTGGCTTGCTTGAATGACGAAAGAAGGAAAGGAAAATCCAACACTGAAACTTACACCTGACGTTAAGGACCATCCTTTTGGAAACTGACGGAGGAACGGAGTTGTTGGCGATGCATAAGTAATGGCCCATGTCCGTCCTCTTGACGCTCTCGAAGGACAGAACTGCTGTCTTTTGCTCCAACCCGTCCAAATGATCGGAGGCGCTCGACGGAGTGGTTGAATCGAAGGGCGCGTTGACTGACAACGTATGCGCCTCCGCCGAGGACCGAATCTTTGTCTTTGGGGTATGAAAGATGGTATTCGATGACACTGCAACAGGAAAGAGAAAGAAGATGAGAAATTTACATCTTGGATTATATATATGTATACACACACATCTATATATATATATATATATATACAGTATATATATATATATATATATATATATGCTATATATATATATATATATATATATATATATATATATAACAACCTATATATGTAACTCTATGTATATTCTATAAACAATAAGCAGTCTCCCTGTGCAGCACGCGATAAGACCTAAAAACAATACAGGAGTTAATAAGGAGCCAAACTAGAAACTTTTTTTCCACGGAGTAAAAAGATGAATAACACGTAGTGAAAGAACAAAAGCAGACTCCAAAAGAATGGAAAATAATGGGCTGCAAAATTCTGTACATGGGCTCTGGGATATACACGAAGGAAGGAAGAATATAAATGTATGAAGGTCCGCAAGGAAAGCAATAATGATGAATACCACGAAAATAATATATTGTGAGTGCGTATGATCCACTTATAGTTATACAGTAATATATGTGTATCCATGCAAGTCTATCTGTTCAGCTGTCTACGGTATTTACATATTTACGTGTCGCAGGATGTGACTGTCACTCTAAGTTCTAACCCTAAGGGATAGGTTCGAATCCTGGCCAGGTAGGGGCACTTATCAAAAATAATTCCACTTGGGAATAAGCTTTTTTTTTTAATGTAAAGAGAGTTCGACATTAACAGATTTTATTTTGGATTAGTATTTTAAAAATGAACACAACTCCCTTTTCTCACACACACACACACACACACACACACACACACACACACACACACACATATATATATATATATATGTATATATATATATATACTCTTTCATATATATATATATATATATATACAGGGGGAATTACGTTATATGAAATACAAAAAAAGCACTGGCCACAAGGTAATTGAAATAAACGGAGTACTTTTACTCTACGGAATTTTAAAGGAAACTGCATAGATGGTAAAAAAAAAAGGCTTGCAATGCAGACTCGTTTTAACAAACAGCAATTGAGATTAAAGAACTATATAACCAGTTTCATGCTTACAAAAGGTTACAGAATGGTCATACATTCTTTTAATTGGTGGTCTCAAAACCGAGTCGTCACTGTAATCCTTTTTTCCACTGTACGCAGTTTACTTGAAAATGCCTTAGCGTAAATGCGAAATATCTTGGACTCCATTGCTTCGCTTTCCTTTTAGCCATACTCTCTCTCTCTTTCTCTTCCTTCGCCACCATTACAGCGACTCGCCACAGTCGACCACTTTCCATATAATAATTAACTGCATAGATCAATATATGCCAAATGATGTTTACGGGATATTCCTAAATTATTCTCTCCCGAAGTAGTTCCCATATGCTGCCTACAGAAACAAGTGTTGCTGTGCATGTGGAAAAGTGAACGCAAATGAAAAGCACCTGTTAACAAGTTAAACTAAAAACTACGAAACGATAAGTTCACGAAAATGTTACTTAAACTATTCCATCTTACTTGAGAGAGAGAGAGAGAGAGAGAGAGAGAGAGAGAGAGAAGGGGGGTTACGCCTCGCTCAAGGTTCTAGTTTGAGGGTGGGGAGAGGGAGTCAAAAGCTCCGTGAACCGAAAATTGGAAACGATATTAAAAGCCCAAAGAGCAATTTTACCGCCCAATAACTTCGGAAGAAAAATTGTTTTGACAAGAAAATGTCGAATATCATGAATGGAGGGAACTACGGGAAAAGTCTCTCTCTCTCTCCTCTCTCTCTCTCTCTCTCTCTATGTTTCCTTTAATAAAATAGGAAAAAAACATGATTGGTTCCAATATCTAAATCGAGAGTTATTTTGTATAAACTGCAATAGTCTTCTATCTGGTGCCTTGTTGTGCTTGCTTTTTTTTTTTTGTAAAGGTATATAATGGAAGTTTAGTTGCGAGATAAGACAGGTTTGATATAGGTGTTGACTTAATTTCTGTATCCACACATACTGATCACAAGTAATGTCATTAGTTATGATACGCATTGTCTTGTTTTTATTTTGGAGTCAACCTATGTTTGGGTAAACAACCTAAACAACTGTACTGGTTAAAAGTTTATTTTAAACCTGCAGCACATGTACTGCCTTAAAATTGAAGACTGCAGTATCTGCAAATTGGACCCCCTAAATAAAGCATTGAAGATTCATTCTGAAACTGCAGTAACTTGTGTATTAGTGCCTCACGAGCCCAATAGGTGGCATATCTCAATTTCGAAAAGTTTCCAGATACAGCAGTTTTCCACATATTGAACTGATGTACACAAATATACAGTATGCATGTGTATATAACATATATATATATATATATATATATATATATATATATATGTATATATATACTATGTAATATTAATAATATATATATATATATATGCATCTATATATTTATATATATATGCTACCAAGATAGATAAACTTTTAATACTCACACAATCACAGCTTTCAAACATGATTGTAAGTGGCTTACTAGTTTTTTATCGTATAATTACATGAGGGACACTGCACGAAAACCTAAAGTTGCCTGTCATTGTCAAATTGCATATTAATGTGAAGCTCAGTAAGAATGTCTTAATCTCTTTAAGAGTTAGGTAAATGTGCAAGTGCATTTGAAGCCTTGTAGCTAAGAGTTAAGTTACCTGACAATATGAAAAAGTTATGTTCATGAGACATGTAAATTACCCAGTCTTTATGAGGGTTGTGATAAAAGCGTTATTTTTATCGGGTTGTTTTTGTTTTATATCATCTTCCTTATTTTCCTCATATTTTCGTTTTCGAAGCTCATTGTGTACCACTGTCACTTCTATCGGTCTTCTAAGGTTTGTGATAAATTTAAGCACTTCTGACAAAGCAATGCGGTCAATGGTAATCTTGAACTCTTAATTTCCAAGACTTGGTTTTTCTTTTTTTCCGAGAAAAGGAAGTCCTAGGCAGGTCCAAACTGCCAGCAACCCAGCCGCTGAAGGCATCTCCGCATAAACGGTATTCGAAAAAAATAATTTAGCCAGCACTCTTCCAAGTCCTTCCTCGCCTCTTTCGCCTGGCCAACTCTTTCATTCCTCAGTCACTGTTTGTTAATCAAGGGTCATTAATTGACAATTAATTCCCAAATCCAATAAGCTGAGTCTTTCATCTCCTCCCGAGGAAAGAGGGATCAGTAATTTTCACTCAGAGGAGACCATCCGGTGCGCTTCTTTGTCTGAGATTTTCGGGAGGTTCGTTACTTGAAAAAAACTCGGAGTTCGAGGCAAAAGACAGGAGTGTTGTTGATACAGACAATTAGACAAGAAAGAAACACTAGTTATTTATTAAACATAATAATGGAACTGAAATGATCTCATTTCCTATTGGCAACAACAAATGCTGCAAGAGACAAATGATGCGATAAAATCATGGCAATAGAATAAACAATATTATTTCTTAAAATAATTAACAGATGAAAACGCTTATGAGACCAGGATTGTCATAATTCTATTTCAGGAAATAAAACTATAATCAGAAAAATGTTAAACAATACCCTAAATTTTGCAACTTTATATCATGGAAAACCAACACTCGATCGATTATAAAGGAATTCTTTCAAAACAAAATATCCTTTATGAATATGTTGTAAAACATGTTCGTATCAAGTTCATCTCAAGATGATAACTGAATCGATAGCACCTATTGGTCCAATTGATCATCGGAACGATGTTCGTTCTAAACTTAATGAGCCAACTTCACATTATCATCAGCTTTATTAACAAATTCATTTATGTCAGAAAATTGCAGAAATTCAGTACCATGAAGATTTGGACGAATGTTCTCGTGATATAATGTCTTATATGTTGATTTTACTTATCGATATCTTATTAGCAAACCGTGAACTTCTAGTGTCGAGGACAAAGGTTGCTTGACGCGAGTTTGTAATACTGAATTCATTAGCAGCCCAAGGAAGGAAAAAGATACGACGACTAGGGCGGAATATGGAATAATAATAATAAAAAAAAGGCGATGATGATGCACAGGGTTCAAATGGCGACACTATTTCACAATACTGACGCAAAAATATCGAAGCAAAATTGCTAACGCACAAAATATTCTCAAAAATGATGATTGCCCTGGACCACAATTACTGACTCGATTGTGTTCAGGGGCTGCACAGGGAAGCTGAAAAGGGCTACAGTTTTCAATAGGTCTACAGAACCTCCAGTAAATTTGTGTATTCTTCAGCAATACTCGACCGTAGCCTATCAGATAATCAAAAGAAACGATTAAGAGTCACTTGGCGACCCTGAAGTCTGACAACAAGAAAAAAATGTATTGTAACAATTAGGCATGGCTAAAAACTGTCTAGTTGTGACTTTGAATTTGCCCCTGACTTTAACCCTGATGGGAATTTTTGTGGTTACAAACCTTTGGAATGTCATTAAAGAATACTTTTAGGGTCAGACATAGACACACGAATGCAGCATATATCAAAATAACAGATAAATACTAGTTCACGCAATATGGTTGCAAAGTAGGAATCATCTTTAATGAATCATGAATAATAATTCTTCAGTTTCATGCATCAATAATATGAAGATCAATTAGCTATCCTTCACCTTAATTAATTTCTGAATTTTTGGAAGTTCAGTGACTAATCTTCTGAATATGTGGAATAATGTTTTAACCGGACTGAAATTACATTTTGTACCTTGGCCTGGCATGAGATATTTAAAGTTTAATCTACAATTATAAAATGACAAAGGGATCTCTCTCTCTATCTCTCCCTCACGGAGAAAAAATTCTGATTATCCGTATGTTTCGTATACAGGGATATCGACAGATATTAGTATGCTTTGATAGATTGTAATTCTAAATTAGTATGTTTTATCTCTCTCTCTCTCTCTCCTCTCTCTCCTCCTCTCCTCTCTCTCTCTCCCTCTCTCTCTCTCTCTCTCTCTCTCTCTCTCTCTCTCTCTCTCTCTCTCTTTCTCATGTTTCTCGACTTCAGTATCCTTCGAAAATACAACAGGAAAATGTGCTCACCAAGAATAAAAAAGTTATTTATTTACTTTATAATAAATGAGGCATAGGTATCTTTTTTCACATAGTCGTAATACGCAAGCATCACATTTCATCTTTATAAAGAATCTGAAATAATGTAATCATTAGCCATAACCTTCACGGCGATCAGGCGATCGGTAAACAGCTGCTTATGACTATAACAGATGTCAATCATAACTAGATGTTAAAAACGGCTTTTTGATTGAAGCCATTCCTGATTTTCTACAGAAATTGAGAGATTAGGTCTTTTGTCTTTCCGTTATTTTGTATTCCTACTATATCATTTCTTTTAAATGAACACCACCCCGATTCAACCCATATACGCACATATATAATTTTCTCTCTCAGAAGAACTAAATGCTTTTTGTTAGACACACAAGAGTCCAACAGAAGCCCTACTGGAAACTCAAGGCTGAGAAGCAGCGAAAATGGGCGAGGCATTATGCAAAATATAACAAAGCACTTCTGTTCTCCCTTTGTTTAATTTATATGGGCATTTTCTGTCTTTACTCACACACATACATAAATACATACATACATACATACATATACATATGTATATCTATGTATGTATATGTATACACACTGTAAATATATTTATCTTGAAGTTACATATACGGACAATACTTAAGCATATAAAAGTTTTGCGTACCTACACCAATGGCAAAATGCGTTAATCCTGTTTACAGTTTAAAACTTTAAATACCTACTAGAATTCAAGCAGCGTCGTAAGACGGCACTAATTATAAAGACAATGATGATGCTGGAAAAGTCACACTCGAGATTGATAGGAAAACCTATCCCATCGAGAGAGAGAGAGAGAGAGAGATTTAGAGAGAGAGAGAGAGAGAGAGAGAGAGAGAGAAGCTGGTAATCGCATTCGCTTCATTTTCTGGGCGACAGAGTTTCTTTGACATATCACCAATTCTATTTTGGCGCCGTAAAGGTTTCGAGGGTGGCGGGGAGGAAAAAAAAAAAATAGCTGGTGGAATCTTGAAGTATATTGGTACTAGATTAATACCGAACACGAAAAGCCATTGGGTGCATTGGGTGTTATGAACCAAGTCAAGGAGATGCTTTGGAGTACATGGACGAATGGAAGGGGCGATGGAAGAGAAGGAGTAGATGGGGATGGGGAGGGGTGGAAGATGGGTCCGAGGGAAAAGGGCCTGTAAGAAAGAAGTATCTTATCAGGAAGGGGAGGAGGCAGATGAGGAAGGGAGGCTGGATGGCGGTTGGGAAGAAAGGTCCTGCAAGGATGGTCCCTCACGAGGAGGAGGAAAAGAGGAAGACAGAAGCACTGTTATAACAATACTCATCGGATCGGCTCTTTAGGAGGAGGGGGAGGGAAGAACCAAACAGGGGAAGGGAAAGGAGAAAGATATTGCAACGAAGAAAGTTCTTCATGAGAAGGGAGAGGATGATTAGAAGGGGATGCAGATGAGAAAGAGAAGAGAATTCCTCCAAGGAAGGAAGAAGGTTCCTCAATGGGGACAAACATTTATAAGAAATAAGTTTAGTTTCCTCATGAAGGGGAAGGGAAATGGGGACGCTGACGGAGAGGCGAGGAGAAATGAGGGGAGAAAATTCCTACAAGGGATAAGGAGGAATTTCCCTATGGGAAGGAAAGAGGGAGGAGGCGGAAGAAGAGAGAAAGGGGGACAAGTCCCGCAAGGAAGAAGTTGCTCAGGACGCCTGACGAGAGCGCCGAAGAGGGCTGACGAGAGGGGAGCGGGTAAAAGCGATGGAAGAAGAAGAATTCAAGATCGCATTTTTTGAAAGAGAAAATTACCATCGTCAACCTGGCGTGTGATGATATCGGTGTAAGCGACGAGGAGAAAGATACATTCCTGAATGAGGAGATTACATAAAATCTTTAAAAATACAGCGACCGAGTTGATAAAAGAAATGGTTTTGTATGTAAATAATAAAAAAAAAAGCGACCGTGTTGAGAAAGAAATAAATTTGATTGAAATATATAACACTCGAGTCACTGAGCTGTGGACAAACTGAATTTGTATGAAATCTAAAAGCAGAAGATGGAAAACTCAGCAACAGAGATGGAGGTCTAAATTCGGTATCAGAACAAATACAAATGCTGAAGGGAACGATAAAAATGAAAAACGGTAATGAATGACTAGGCTCCTTAAGTAACCTATAAAGCAAAATAAATGAGATTAAAAAACTTGGTCTAGTGAGATTACGTGAAAAAGAGGAATGGAATGAATGAGTTTTTAACATAACAAGAATTAAACTTTCACAACGATGAACTTTAGCTTTAAGTGAACAAAATCTATCAAACAAAGCAAGCAAATGAGAAAAAACACTGATCTGTGGTTGATTTAGGATATTCAAAAGGTAGTAAGGATTAAGCATATATATATATATATATATATATATATATATATATATATATATATATATATATATATATAACTCTCTATATATATATAAACTATATATATATTTTCCATAAGATCCAATGAAATGGAAATCTATGAAAAGGGAATTTAAAGAGAATCCAAAATTATTTCATCATATTAGACAACAATAATAATCTACGGACAGACAATACAAACGTAGAACTGAAAAGGGAAGTAAGAGAAAATGTTGGAGGTGGTGATATTCTACGGAATATTATGCAGTAAGGGAATATTATAAAAGAAGAAACAAATACCGCTGTAAACTTTATGAGATGAAATATATGTAAAAAGAACGAACGTACGTAAACTGCAACATTTGTAATATCTCATGCAAATTCGTTATAAGCTCAAACGATTATGCAATAATGCCATATAACGGATCAACAGTTGATTCGTTATTCAAAAAAACTTCCAACTTTTAGACTTCTGTTATCAGACATTAAAGATACCATGTGGGTGTTTTTAATTTTTCGAAAACTAGAAAAGAGACAAAATACCTCTCTCTCTCTCTCTCTCTCTCTCTCTCTCTCTCTCTCTCTCTCTCTCTCTCTCTCTCTCTCATGATCCTGTTTATAAAACAAAGTTATTGCAGTCATTTCAAATGCATTCTGTTTTGTTGGCTTCCTGAGTTATAGAATTCAGAGAACCTAAAATGAATCTGAAAAGGATTGTGCAATAACTGCTTTATAAACAATAACAAGTTATATATGTGTATATATATATGTATATATATATATATATATATATATATATATGTGTGTGTGTGTGTGTGTGTGTGTGTGTGGTGTGCTTCAGCTAAAGATAATTTATATATTTTTGATGAAGCTCATGATTTTCTTTGCAAATCATAGTTGAATATCCTCCCATCAGTTTATGTATTTCTTATTCATGGAGAATTTTATTGACGTCAAACGGGTAATATATTCAGTGATATATAGTGCCGGTGTTTTCCATAACAAATTTCAGTTGATACTGCCATATATAATGATATGATGTATATTATGCTTCTGCTATGTTTCTACGGAGTCTTGATATGACTACAGTATATAAGAACCTTTTTACAAAGCATTTTTCTGGCGTTAAAATTTATTATGCCATCACAACGGTCATCATGGCTTAAAAATTCGAAATTAATACTAGTAACATTTTCAACGGCAATATTTTCAACGCTTTTCTGGATCTCCTCTCTCCTCTCTCTCTCTCTCTCTCTCTCTCTCTCTCTCATTTTTCAAATACTCACTTGTAAATGTGAATGTATTAATTAACAGTATTCAAAGCGATTGTAGACAGAGGTTGAAACACGTTGTTAATGTTACCATTGAATATATTTTTACTAGATTTCTTTTTAAGTCATGATGACTGTTGTGATAGCCTATTAAATTTTGACGACTGACAAATGCTTTGAAAAATGGTTATCTTATAAAAACATATCACGATATCAAGAGAACGTGGGAGAAGCAAAATAGTATGCATATAACAAAATTTTGTGAGAAACTTGCTGTGGAAAATACCAAAGTCTTTTAGATCATTGGAAATGATTTCCATAAAAAAATCATAACCTTCAATCAAACATTTATAGGTTCCCTTTAGCTGAATTATAATCATTAGATATTGGATGGTCGTGACGTCTGAACGGAATCGTTAATATCATAAAATTAGTTTTACTCACGCGTACTAAAAAGAAAAAAAAAAATGTTGAAACTCTAAAAATATTAGGATGTGCGGTGAGTAGCTCAATGCAGTTCTTAAACCGAGAACATCACTAATTTGCAGGAGGGCTATTCCAGATCTGTTTTAATTTCAAAAGGAGAAATTATCTTAAGTTTTGTAGAGTTAGTAACTCAGGTGATGAAAGAAATACTGTGAAGCCCCAAAAAATTTTATTACAGCTAGTAAATGAAATTAGGCTCTTTAAGAGGCTTTACAAACATTCAATATATAACTGTACTTTTTAATTTCTTAGCGAAAATGCAGGTAATACAGACGATGGTTTAATTTACCAACATTTCCGAAATAATCACTGAAGTTTTAGGAAAAAATGTCTAATCTTTTATACAGTTTAACTGATTAAGTTCTATTAAATGTCATCACAACGCCTGTTGTCACTAATGACAATCTAAAATATCTTCATCATCCATAAACAGGGAAATGACACCGCTGTTAAAACTGCAGTGCAATAACTATGGTTATAGACACCGATCTTATAAAATGAAGGCCGCTAAAAACAACCGTTAGAAAGCGATGAGACAAAATGAAAGGGAGAGAAAAACAGGAGATAAAATAAAAATAAGAAGTCACTTTTAAGCACATTTATCTCTCTCTCTCTCTCTCTCTCTCTCTTTGCACCACTCCAGAAACTAGCCAGAATAACAAAGCTTTTATCTTCTCCTTGGAAATAAGAAAATTGTCTACTGAAATAGCACCCGAAGGCTGCAGCGGCATCTCGGGTTGTCATTTGTTTCCGACATTTTGCTTTATACAACCGAATTGGGAAAAGAAAAGGGCGGAGGAGTCTGGGTGCTTCTCGGAATCACAGGGAAAAAAATATTTGTTATTAATAACTCGGCGCTGTTGTTCAAATTCCATAGAAGCCGAAGGACGGAAATACTAATTATTATTATTATTATTATTATTATTATTATTATTATTATTATTATTATTATTATTATTATTAACGAGCATGATCATTTGGAACAATGTATAGCATGCTAAAGCTCATTGTAACCTTCGATGTAGTAAAAGAGAACCTTGAGGATAAGAAATGATAACAAAATTGATTGCTGCTTATAATGATGATTCTGTTATGCTTCTGGAATGACAACAAATTAAAGTAATCACTAAATAAAAGAAAATTTAAAATAAACGATGAATGTCATAAAACACATGAGTTAGTAATTTTAAAGAACCTTATAAACAGGAAAGACCAAGGTCTCTTCTTAAAGGTATTCGACGGCGTTGGCAATTCTGAAGGAGGGAAAAGAGTAAAGTGGAGGCAATGAAGTCAGTGTTCTGGTATCAAGCATAAAATATTGGGTTTATTTTGCGCTGGCTCTCTCTCTCTCTCTTTCTCTCTCTCTCTCTCTCTCTAAAGCATTGCACTGTAAGATGTGAAGTAAAGCGACATTCGTAAAAAGTAGTAGTATGTATTGCGATGCTAGATCTCACCACGCTGATTTCCCACGGGGAAGCATGACAAAATATGGGAGGTCAATAGGACAACACTTAGATTCTACCTAACATTCGGGCCTAGATTTCTGAAATCCATAAGCGAAAGAGAGACACGGAGTCAAAACAATGAAAAAGAGTGGGGAAATTTGGTGAGGTTTTATCAGACTTTCTTGTAATAAATCAAATGACAAAATACACATAATCATAATATTTTCTTTTTTGATTCATTAAACTTTTATTCAGTTTTTGTTGTATTGATGATCAAATTATCCCCAAAATGTACGCTGTAGTTATGTTGGCTTTAATCGCCTAAATACTGCAGTTTGGATTCTTTCAATCTACTGTTTAGTTTTCTGTAAAGAAGCTAATTCTTATACAACTGTCTGTCAAATCCGCCCTCAGATCTTGAAAAATGACTGAGGCTAGAGAACTAGGTGTGGTGATCATCCGCCTCAATCATCAAACATGCCAGGCTACAGCCCTCTGGCGTAGTGGGTGCCGGCCACATTCAGGTTAGGTTAGCCATAACAGCCATCTGGCAACGATATAGGACATACCACCACGGTGCGTAGTTAAGTTTCATGGGCCGCAGCTCATACAACGTGCTCAGAACCACCCGAAAGATAGCTCTGGCTCAGTGAAGCATGATTCTATACCTTTATTGAGAACTCGATTGCGCTGAAGAAACTTCGGCGCATTTTTACTTGCTGTCTTACTACTTATACTTAAGCAAATGTTTGTGCGTAAATGCAAAGCTATAAGCGTTTTGTATAGATATAAATCCAGACAGATATACTGACACACACACATACACATATATATGTATAAATATAGAAAATAAGGCAAATATACAAGGAAAAATGAAACTGCTTGGAGTGAGATTTATTTTCATTTACCATAAATCATTTGTTGCCTTTATTAGACATTCATCACGTTCATATCTTTAAAGGTCGGTATGTATGTATATATATATATATACTATATTATATACTGTATATATATGTATATATATAACTATATATATATATATATTATATTTATTAATACATAATGCATTGGAAACTTCTAAAAACACACACACACACACACACACAGATTCCCATTACTCGCAAACCCCCTCTCCCTTCCCGCCAGAGATAGGCAGCAAGAGGAGCAACGAGGTGCACCTTTTGTTGTTTGGGATAGAACTCAATTCTGCAATGTTTTTCCCATTCAAAGGGTTGTATTAAGAACGGGCCGCCAAAATACTGGAAAATTAATGCGCAGCATCCGGATTTCCGTGTAAATGTCATCGCCTCCAAAAAAAATTAATCAACTGCCGTGTAAAAGATGGTGCGTAAAATCTAATTTAACGGGTTGTACTCGCAAATAATATTTCTTTTTCGTCTCGCCTCATTCTTTGCTTTATTTTCGCAGTGTTTCTACCAATTATTTTTTTTTCTTAAGTTTTGCTTATTGTTTTAATCCCTCCTTTTTTATCTACATTATCCTTCTAATTTAAGTTATCCTTGTAATTTTTACATTATATATATCTAACGCCTACTCTCATGTTTTAGTATCTGTTTCTATTTTGACTTCTGTTTTCAAGGGTTAAACAGCACAGTTCAACCACTTGTTCTTAGCCCTCAATGTTTTGCACTTGGCATGTATGCATTGTATAAAAAATATATTTATTTCACCCAAATAGTCGCCTTAATAAATGTTTACTCCGGAGCTGATTCAACTATTCCTTTATTTCTTGCTCAACTCTGCTTTCCACGGAATTTTCTGTCGCATTCACACACACACACACACACTCACACACACACACACACACACACACATATATATATATATATATATATATATATATATATATATATCCCATATATAGAGAGTGTCATAAAGTCCTTTACCATTGAAAAATATATTTAAAAGCATATAAACATACAAATATATGAAGTATTACAAATGAGAAGTAGATATCAAGTTTTTTTGCCTCATTTAATACACCTCTATTAAACCTGCAATAGTTGCACAAGCACATAAAGACAGTACTTGATATCTTGCCATGTTTGTTGTAGCATAGCCTCAACAATGGTGACAATGGTATCAGAGATCTTTTGCTTGAGACAAGAGATGTTAACATACCCCCATAGAAAGAAGTCCAGGGGAGTGATATCTGGTGAATGAGGTGGCCAGGGAATTGGGCCATCCATTCCAATCCACCGGTCTGGAGGTTTGATGTGGTGGTGCACCATCTTGCTGGAAAGCGATGGTTAGTTTAAGGTCATTGTTGAAGACTGCTGAAGAAAAATGGACTAATGAGTCGATTGCACATAATCCCACACCACACATTCACCCTTTGGACTATCTCAGTGAAATTCCCTAGTCACATGGGGATGTTCAGTCCCCAGATTCTCACATTATGTGTTCGGTTCTCCTGTGGCATGAAGGTTGCCTCATCACTAAAACGAACTCGGTTGAGGAACATCTCATCCTCAGAAATTCGTTCCAGCATGTTAACTGCAAACTCTTTTCGTCTTGGTTTATCATTTAGCTGAGTACATAAACAAATCTGTTTAAGATATCTCATCAATGGCTTTTGTCATATATTTTTTAAACTGTAAAAGAAATTTTATGGACACCTGTGTATATATATATATATATATATATATATATATATATATATATATATATATATATATATATATATATATATATATATATATATATGTAGGGATAAGTGTATTCATGTGTGTACTGAACCCAACACATCCTAGCACATGTACAAACTGTGCAAACACAAATGTAAAACATAACTGTCTCTTTTCTTTCTCTGCATCTTTTCTCACTTTTATGTGGGGTCGATGTTTCTAACAGCTTTCCTCCACCTGGCCCGGTCAAATACATCGTCCTCTGACAACTGTTTGTCTCTCAAATCTTCTTTAACTACATCCATCCACCTTAGCTTAGGTTTTCCTCTTGCTCTTCCACCAGGCACCTCCATCTGCATCACTCTCCTCCCTACATCTGTCTCATCCCATATCATAGCATAGCCCATACCACTGCAGTCTTCTTTCTTGGAGTCTTCTATTTATTCGTTCTGACTTTGAAGTTCCTATAATTCTTTCATTCTTGATCCTGTCCATTTTTGTTACTCCACGCATCAACCTAAGCATTTTCATCTCTACATCATTTCTACAAATCACAAATAATTTCCGACACAAGACCGTAACCAGTCAAACAGTTCCGGCAACAGCTAACCAAATATCCATCCCCCACCCACCCACCCACCTCCCCAACCCTTGCCAGACTGAGCGCTTTCCCAGCACATCGAAAAATTGTCGGCACCACGAATGATAACATCATGCAGAGCAAGTTGCATAAACCATCCACCCCATCACTTCCCCACAAAAATGCTTTCCCCCCTAACCCCTCCTCTCCAAGTCCTCCCTCCTCTCCGGAGGGCCGTTTATATTAATAAAGTCCAAAAGCGTGACTCGCGCATGGTCAGTCGGATTTAAAACGGCTCCATTTTTTCCGCATTTTTCCCTTCGTCCTTCGAAAGAATTTGATGGATCATTTTCTTTCTTGGTCGCTCTCTTTTTTTTTATTTTTTACTTTTTTTTATTGTCCTGAGTGTTTTCAACCGGCGGTCAAGCATCTGATTCCGTTTTGATATCTGAGTAAATAAGTTTTGCAGTGAGAGTGGTCTTGTCACCATCACCATGACGGAAAATGCTGGATTTTTTTTTTTTATAAATGTTGGACTTTGAAATTCTTTTTTGTACTATAACTTTTTAATAGATTTTTATTTTCCGTGACAGAAATACCTACCAAATACGACAAGAGCTAGAATGCACAAACATATTTGGGAAAACATCTAAAGTATGTATCTTTTCCTTTTGATAAATTTTCCCCGTTGGATTTTATCCTTGCCTTTGTTACTTTCACTGTTTCTCTCTCCTCTCTCTTTCTTTTTTCTGTTGTTCCTCTTGTTTCTTTCTCTCTCTCTCTCTCTCTCTCTCTCTCTCTCTCTCTCTCTCTCTCTCTCTCTCTCTCTCTCTTTAAATTTGACGAGCTCGGTCACCGGAGACCAATTTCCTAGGAAGTTGTGTCTTCGGTCTAAGCGCACCCATTGGGGTGAGGAGTGAAGAGTTACCTCAATGATTTCCCTATTATCTTGGGGATTGGTTGTTACCACACATCACTATGGGTTGGGGATCAGATCCTCGACCCCCTCCCCTATCCAGCAATCCAATTCATCCCTAACCCCACTTTCTCTCTCTCTCTCTCTCCTTTCTAATCTTTTTTCAGCGGCTGGTTATACGCTTCCCGTTCTTCTTTCTTCCTTTTTGACATTTTTTCATGAGAAAATTTCCATAAAAATTCAGAATGTCTTTCATCATCTTCTTCTCCTTAGTTGATGTTTCTTTGCCAGGCTCCGCTGCTTTCGTCAGCAGACTAATGAAGATCAATTTATGAAGTTTTGAGAATATGATTTCGACGAGACTTCTTGGCAAATCTGTTCGGTTCTTTGTTTTACTGATTTACAGGAGAAATTCGGAGTGAATTTAGCCTGCCAATATTATTATTATTATTATTAATGGAAATGTCCAGCTTAAAAACAATATCAACAACAAACAAGACCAGAAAAACTTCAACAAAAGCTGTTAATTACATTACCACTAAAACACACCCATATCCGTAGACTACACTTTCAATATGGAAAAGAACTGCAGCGTATTTTGTCCATGCTGATGAAAAAATACAAGCCTCTTTTGACGGCAAATCAACGGAAATATTAAAAATTTACGCCTAAACAGAAACCAAGACTGTATATAAATAACCATTTCAAAAGAAAGAAAAAATTAATGGTTTACTGGATATGTAAGGACGTATGCCAGTGCAAGAAAGCAATAGCAGAACACTTCTATATATATACATATATATATACATATGTATATATACATACATATATATATATATACATATATATAGGAAATAGTGCATACATGGCAAAAATGAATAATTCCTTGTGCATAATCATGTGAATATATATATATATATATATATATATATATATATATATATATATATATATATATATATATATATATATATATTCCACATCAAATTATACTAAATATTCATTTACTGTCTTATACTACTACTATATAGTAATAACTAACATATATATATATATATATATATATATATATATATATATATATATATATGTATGTATATTATGCATGTATGTATGTATACCAGTAAGATAGAAAGTTCATTATATTATAATCATTATAGACAAAGCTGATATTGTTAAGTTTTCTGCATAGCTGCCACTCTTATTTGATTCAGGAGATGAAGTTAGCACGTGCCTGTGACTATTATCTTTCTTTAGGGCCACCCCCTTTTAGGTAAACGATTGTGAACCACGTCCTGAAATACCAATATGATTCCTTTTACATACGTGTATTAGGTACTTGGTGTTTAATCGACTATGGCGAGTCACAGTCTGGCCGAGGGAGGATGTGGGTCTTGCAATCACATCCCTAAAACCACCACCTTCGAGAGGTGATATATGTATATATATATATATATATATATATATATATATATATATATATATATATATATAAACTGCAGTTAGAAAATGGTATATATGTATATATGCACATTACAAAGATATAATATACCACACACACAAATCATGCATATATATGTGTGTGTATATGTATATATATATATATATATATATATATATATATATATATATATATATATATATATATATATATATATATATATATATATATATATACTCATATATATATATATATATATATATATATATATATATACTCATATATGTGTGTGTGTGTGTGTGTGTGTGTGTGTAATTACTCTTCTGTGGAAAATAAGAGTACTGTCTGCTTTTATGAAATAATGTGGAAAATTCTGGTGGAGTTTGGTACGAATGAAGGCTTAATTTTCAGTTCTTTTAAATACAAGTATGCAAATAGATACTCGCTGAATTTCGCAACATTTATTCGAATTATATTCCGTTCCGCACAATCTGTATCGAACAAATGATATTTTGTTTGGGTTAATCTCCGGCAATTATTTACTGAATATCTACCAAATGCTATATATATATAACTTCAGTGAGTGATGAAACGCTGTATTTATAAGTTGTTGCCTCAGCCGACGAAGTTGGTCGGTAGTAACGCATTCAGCCGTGTGTGTCTGTTACCTGCTTAAAGCTACACAAAAAGGAATTTGCAGATCTCAGGGAAATTTTGTACTAGAGTGAGTTACAAGTCAAGGAAGCTTGAATGATCAAGTGAATGACAGACTGATTATCAGTTATCTAGTATCACAACTGCCAGGGTCACTAACAACGTAAAGAAATTTTGACACTATATTAGTGAAAACCGAACTATGTTAAAATTTTTGAAAAATCAAAAAAATGGAGTGGTAAATGCCGTGTAACTTGAGATTTGGTTTTTCAACTAAATTTTCTCTTAAAAATGTTCAGAACGCGTTTCACTCAGAAACAAAATTAGTGTTCATCTGGTAATACTGATTTTTTTTAAGTACATCAGGCTATAAACATGTGCTGACCAACACTTCATGGGGATTATTAATTTCACATCCGAAGAAGAGTAATCATATATTTCTCCAAGAAGAAGAAGAAGAAGAAGAAGAAGGATCGGTGTAATTGGTTTTGTCTTCTGCAGATACAAATTAATGAAAAAATCTCTTAAAACTTATGAAGTATACAATTCATGAGTCCAAGAATGCAAAACTGTTCTCAAATGAAAAGCATGGCAGGGATATGGGACAAAGACCGTATGAATGATGGAAAAGAGCTTTCCGTTATAAATGGCAGAACCCGTGATATCCCAAAACAAAAAGTCCTTAGATTCAACAATGGAGAGCCTGGCCCCCAGCAAAGATAGCGCTAACGTTTTACGAAGACAAAATGCAGCTATCGAGTGAACACATCAAAGCGCAATATCTATAAATGCTGGAAGAAGAAGAAGAAGAAGAAGAGAACCAAGTGTCCCCTGCGTTAAGTATAGGGATGCTATACAGAAAAAGTGTCTCTTGCGTTAAGTACGCGGATGATGTACAGAATATATTCCAAGACGCAGGTTAAAACGTACACGCACAGACACATACCAAAACAAAGAACGAAAGGAGTATCTTTGTGTTAGGACTTTTCCTTCTAGAATTATTAATTCTTTACTTTAAAATGAGAGAGAGAGAGAGAGAGAGAGAGAGAGAGAGAGAGAGAGAGAGAGAGAGATTTTAATAGTGAATAATGCTGAGGAAAAGGACGCCATGGAACAAACAGGTTCATTAAATGAAGGGCTCCGAACATCATCGAACTTTTCTGGACACCATGACGCTGAGGACGTAATTTTGCACTAATTAGGACATAACTGATGCTCACTAAATCACTGAGCTATTTGGGACATTACTGAAGTAGGCCTACTCTGGACTTCAAAAAACACTCAGACACTAATGAAATGCTTCAGCCATCAAAAAACTGTTTAGGACAATAGTAAACTGCATAGAACACCAACAAAACCTTCAGAACATCATCATTTGCTCCTAACATTATAAATGTAAATCTTTGGACATAACTGAATTTCTATGACAACAATGAACTAAGAACAGCTGGGTTAGACCCTAAAAAACATCCTGCCAAAAAAATGTGTCCCAACAAGACTTGCATTCGATTTTGTTCTTTAAATAGACTAATACTTTAGTTTCAATCTTTAATATTTCAGCTGCATAATATTAAAGAATATTCTTGCGTAAAATTTGCGTATATAATTACCCACACACGTATTTATCTGTATGTATGTATGTATGTCCGGAGCATACTCAAAGGAGTAACTAAAATGAAATGTAAACATACAACATATGCATACATTCTGTGTACAAACCAATGTGTTAATACCAGTACGCAAAGACAAATCTTTGGAATATTTCAGCTTACAACTCCTTGTTCCTATCAGAAAGAATCTTTTCTCTTAGTTGAATTAAAAATCAGACTTAGTAATTCTAAACCAGATTTAAAAAAAAAAACTGCAAAAATTTACCAAATCAAAAACATTTCAATCTGCTACTGATCCTTAACTACAGTCAAAAACATCTTTCACAATTTCTTTATTCCTCTGTATCGATATTTTCCGCCTGGCCCCTCAAGTGGCATCACAAATTGGGAGGGGGAAGGGGAAGGGGAAGGGGGAGTTGACCCCCGACGCTAACATTTTCCTCACATTACTCCGACCGCATTGCCTCAATCCTGGTTTCCTTCCCCCGGGGACTCGTAAACCACAGCGTCACTCTTCCTCACATCTCGACCCTCTCACTCCCTTCCCTCCTTTCCTTCCCCAACCGTACCCTTCGCTCTGTCTTAGATTCTTTCCAACACTCCCCCAGATTTCTCCGTCTTTTATCTATCTTCTTTCCTCTCCTTATGCCGTCGCATGCTCCTTTTCCTTCTTTTTTTTTTTTTTTTTGTTTCACTATCGCTAGTCGTCATTTTTTATCCTCTGCCCCTTCTCACCGCCGTGATTTTCTTCTCTTTCCCCTTTCCACGCCCATTTCTATTCTCAAGCTCAGAACTATTCTTCTTCCTCACTTTCATCCCCTATTCGTTTTTCCTTCATCTCATCCTTCTTGCCGCAAAACCTTCCTTTTCCACTGCTTTAGAAGCACTGCGTCCACAGGCATCGATAGGAATCCAAATCCGCCCTCGATTCTTCTCCTTCGACGTATCTCATTTCCGTTCCTTGTGGGTAACCGCGTACACCTTCTTTCCTCCAACTTCTTGCGTAGTTGTTATCCTGTTTGTCACTACCTTTTAAAAGTTCAGCCATCTTGTCGCTACTATCTCTCAAGTGTTCAATTATTCTGTTTGTTGCTACTTTTCAAGTGTCTAATTGTCCTTTTTGTTACTATATTTTAAAGTTAATCCTCTTTTTACCTGTACAATTATCTTTCTTTCTGCTACTCAGGTGTGCCATTTATCCCTTTTATTAGACGATGATTTAGAGTATGCTTTGTGAACAAAAACAGAACAGGGAGAGCGAAGAAAGGCGAAGCTACACAAAACTATTAGTCTAACATGGTAACACAGGTACTTCGAATACATACACGTTCGCATTTCGATATCCTCGAAGGTGCAGTTAGGCGTTTAGTTGTAAACATAGACTGCCAATACTCTAAAACTTTAAACGCATGGATATATCAACGTGGTTTTTCCTTCTTTTTCCTGCGAACCTTTTCTTTCGCTCAACTATTTCTGTGAGCTCTAAGGGAGAATTCTCCTCTTCAAAAGTAGCTTAGAAACACCCGTCAGACCACCTCAACCCACATTTCAGCGACTGCTTCTTTCCTTTCATTGCAAACTTTGGAATTTTCCTTTTTTATTCTTCTTTTACTCGTATCCTTTCTTCGTTCAAGATGCGTGTCTGGCACCTCCATTATGATTAAACCCAATTTTTGTTCATCCCTTTCCCTTGTCCTTGGTTATTTTCGGTCTGGGCCAGTAAAGTACATTAGGCTGACCGATTCAGTAACCAACAAAAATCACGTGCGGAACAGAAATAAATTTCAGAATTACATTGGAATCGAACCCAGGTCTTTCAATTGAAAAGCAAAGAAGCTTCCAACTGAACCACACAAGTCATTAAAGAAGCTGGAATCTAAGTACCAATGTACAGAAGGCTTTACCGGGGCAAGCTAACTGCCTCGCACCCAACGTGCTTTCCCCAACTTCCCGATTCAGCAGTGACCCAGTTGACAGCATTTCATTCGAATTATCCCCTCTGAGTGAATGTAACAGAAATAATCAACACACAATCACGTCTGGAACTTAGGTTCCAAATTCTTATATGACTTGTGTGGTTCAGTTCGCAGTGTCTTTGCCTTTCAATTGAAGGTCCTGGTTTCGATCCCAATGTGAGTCAGAAATTTATATATATATATATATATGCATATATATATATATATATATATATATATATATATATATATATATATATATATATACATATATATATAATATATATAATCTACAGTCCTTTTATAGATACCATATGTAACTATAGTGCTTTAATGCCTTCCTAACTCTCAGTGTGCCCTTTTGGATATGCTTGTCTGCTGAAGCCTTAGTTCCAAGTAGAAATATGAGCTTAATTGCAGTGTCCAGTAGCGGGAAACGAACCCGCATCCCATAATCACAATGGGGTCAAGTGGCCTACCTGACCAGGAGAAGGTTGGCAACGTGACCTCGTTGCTGATAAGGATGCCCAGTTTCATTCCTGTAACTGCTCATATTTCTTTGATTAGACCTCAAAACTGTGGTAACAGAAATATCAAAGAACAAGCTAAGAAGTTAAGCGGGCACTGTGGCTATTGCAATTACATTAGATATAAATAAATATATAAATATATATACATATATATAAATAGACAATGATGAAAAGGAGAGAAAAATTGGCAAGTAGAGGGAAAATAAAGAATTTTAAAAACCTGAAAGACAAATGTGGTTTAGAAAAGAACAGCAGCTATCAGTTTGCTCGTCATTTACAACACCATTAACACTCATATCATGTATTTACCTGGAGAAGGAAAGAAACAAATTAATCTTACAATTGTATCAATATTAGCATTATATACTAAGAGATCATCCATGGAGTTTTAATTAGCCCGAAAATGTCTTTGTTTAAATGTGTAGCTTTATCTAAATATAGACAGATCACTTTTAAATAAATAAAAAAGAAAAATTTTCTTTCAGCGCATAGATCCGTTCGACTCCCAATTTTGTTTCTCATTTTCGTTTACATTGTTAAAATTATCTTGAATTAATGTCCTCTCAATTGAGAATGTACTTTTTAACGAAATCATTTAATGCCTACTTACTTGTTCTGCTTATGCAAGCACTCACAATTACGAACACATTTACACACACACACACACACACATATATATATACATATATATATATATATATATATAATCACTCTTACGTGATTTCATATATATATATATATATATATATATATATGCTCTCTCTTCTGTATATGTATTCCAGGATATCCACTTCACCAACTGAAGGACAAAGGTTCAATTCCCGGACCAGAGCATAGCGCTTAAAGAGCACCGCCTATACCAGCCTCATTTACCTCTTTTGACTTAGGGGTAATTATGTACTAGGTGGTTTGGTTTGGCGACAGGGGTGGGACACAGTAATTGAAAGGTATGAAGCATCTATAGGAAGCCTCTTTGTAAAGTGACTATAAAGACATAATATGTTTTATGCTGCATCATATATATATATATATATATATATACTCATATATATATATATATATATATATATATATATATATATATATATACTCTATATATATATTCTACTGAAGGTAAAGTTCTGCTAGATGAATATCAAGTTCAATTCTGATCAGCATTTTATCATTGTTGTGGATGAAAACAGACCAACGAACACTGGGCAAACGAAAGACAGTAACAGCTCCTCCTTACCCGGAATAATTGTCGAATAAGCGGAGATAATCGTATTGTTTTCATTACAATAACTGTGGCAATTTCCGCTAACTGTCAACTAATATTTCATTTTCAATCCTTAATTAATCAGTTTCGTAGATGAAATTCATCGTTTATTGTTATCTTCATGGTCTTGCTATTCTCTCTCTCTCTCTCTCTCTCTTACAAGTCACATCTTATATGTGAAGTAATGTCTCTTCTCACTGAACACAAAATTAGTGTCCTTTATCCGTGTTATCGTTGCTTCTCGTGATTACAATTCCTCCGTGTTTTCAAGGGTCTCTTTCATTAAATAAGAGATGGAGCAACTATTTTGCTATAGTTTTGTGGGAATGTGCCGTCCCTCATCAAAATACGGCTATTTACTAATGTGTTATCGTTGCTTCTCGCCATTACAGTTCTCCCGTGTTTTCAAGGATCTCTTTCATTAAATAAGGGCTGATTAGCATCTATTTCTATATATGGTTTTGTGGGAATGTGCC
This sequence comes from Macrobrachium rosenbergii, assembly GCF_040412425.1. Lineage (NCBI taxonomy): Eukaryota > Metazoa > Arthropoda > Malacostraca > Decapoda > Palaemonidae > Macrobrachium > Macrobrachium rosenbergii. The sequence goes on from NC_089757.1 coordinate 17,161,340, forward strand.
GTCCCTTATCAAAATGCGGCTATTTACTAATGTGTTATCGCTGCCTCACGCGATTCCAATTCTTACCTGTTTTTAAGCATCTTTTTCTTTAAAATAAGGGCGGAGTAGCTTCTATTTAATTATATGATTTTGTGGGAATGTGCCGTCCCTCATCAAAATACGGCTATTTACTAATGTGTTATCGTTGTTTTTCGCGATTACAATTCTTCCCTATTTTCAAGGATCTCTTTCAGTAAATAAGGGCGGAGTAGCTTCTATTTACATATATGGTTTTGTGGGAATGTGCCGTCCCTTATCAAAATATGGCTATTTACTAATGTGTTATCGTTGCTTCTCGCGATTACAATTCTTCCCTGTTTTCGAGGGTCTCTTTCATTAAATAAGGGCGGAGTAGCTTCTATTTACATAAGAGTATATGGTTTTGTGGGAATGTGCCGTTCCTTATCAAAATACGGCTATTTACTAATGTATGCCGTCTATAAGAATCACTGACGCAGGAATAATCTTTTACCCTATTTTGGTAAATCTTTAGCCTACTTTGGTAAAGTGACTCAAGTTTTTCCTGATTTGATTTTCTGCATAATGAGGGTAAGCATGATCTTTGCATATGGCAGTAGAGAGATCCTGCTTAGAGATCCTTCAGAACACAATGCAACTGACAAGTGTAGTTTACAAACTGCAAAAGAGCAACGGTTTTTTTCTTATTACAGTGGGCTGGTGACCGAGAACAGTGTTGGTTGTTTGCTAGTCCTTTCTCCTGACGACTCCGTAGAAGTCAGCCTTTTCTGTATCAACTTGAAAAGAGGCAAGTTGAATCGCTCGGAAAATGGTTGACTAGTATGGCGACGTCAGGTGAATGGACTAGGCAAAAAACCAAAACGAAAAGTAACCTCCTAGGGAGCAAAACGAGAAAAAAGATGGAGCTGAAGTAAATCAAAGTTGGAAGAAAAATCCAGGTAACTAATAAAATTAGGGTTTGCACTCACTCAGCCAAGACCAATAATGTGCAGAGAATCTGCAGAGATGACCACATTAAAGGACGGATAAACCAAATGTAATTCTGAAGTAGCTGCTCAGAGCAGAAATACAAGTTGGACTTGAATGGAACAACTAAATTCTTATAAGCAGATATAGCCAGTGCCATAATACATCCCTTCCCTTGAAAATGTTTGTTTTGACCTTAAAATTGTGGGAAGATCATACATGTAAAAGAACTGCATCATATATATATATATATATATATATATATATATATATATATACATATATATATATACATATATATAACACTATATATATATATATATATATATTGCATTATAATGATGAGCTTTTGGTGAAAGAGGGCAGGCAATAGAATTTTCCCGTTTGTGAAATATTATCATATTTTCAAAACTTGGATTGAGTATCGATGACATTCAGTATTTGCATAGTTGGATGCAAATCACATAACAAATTTACAGACGGGTTCATGCACTGATGACCGATATATATGCATCTGTATATAATGTATATGCATATAAGTATTAATAATATATAAATCAAGATAATAATATAATATGTATATATATATACATACATATATATATAATACATATATGTATATAAACACAATACACACACACACACACACACATATATATATATATATATATATATATATATATATATATATATATATATATATATATATATATATATAATCTGTCATTTTACTGTAATCACAGCAGAGAAGGAAAAAAACAATCACTGATATGTTCATCCTTAAAAAGCTGAATCGTGAATGAACCTCTACGCAGAAAAAAAAAAAAAAAAGAAAAACGCCCCATGCATACCCACGCACGCCCACTGCTTCATCGAGGATGAACTCTAATTATAATTACAACATTTGCTCAGCTTCAAAAATTTATTGAAAAACATGTTACCAGCACAACGAGAATGAAACTTTATGGCACCCGATTATGTATGCACCACATGTATACGTGCATACATACATATACAGTGTATATATACATGTGTTTATACATATATAATATATAATATATATATATATATATATATATATATATATATATATATATATATTATATATATGTGTGTGTATATATATATAAAAATTAAAACACTTTTATTCATTTCTGTAAAGCGGTAACAAGGAATTTTCACCCATTTTAAGATGAACAAATGCTGTCCTTATAATGAGAATACATCCTTGGGGAAGAGGCACGCGTGCATTGGTGTGCATGAGGCATGTGTGCGCGTGGGTGTGTGTGTGTGTGAGTGTGTGAATTTTTGTCACTAATCCTCTCGTGACTTTTATTCACGAATAATAAAAGGCAATTACTGTTATTTATGAAAATCACAAAACCTTGGGAAACGCTTTTGCCTTGGCCAAGATTCGGATCTGAGCAGTTGGCTTAAGACACAACAAAAAGCAGTCGACTGTCCACTCGGCTATCAAGAGGTATATAAGGTGACATCGACCCTGCTGTACATACTCCTGCAGAATTCAGATCTTGACTTAGAACTGATATCAACCCGTCTTCATCATGACAGATGACTGGTGAATTTGTTACACGCGGGTAATCGTGAATTTTTGTCACATAAACACGCGTGACATTTTTATTCACCAATATTAGGCCACAAATATCATTTAAAATCCAATGAACTGTACCGTGGGAATAACTTACACCCAAGGGAACTGTGACTGCTAAGTGTTGCTGCCCCGACCAAGATTCGAACCCGGAATTTTGGCTTAGAAACAGTAAGAACAGCAGACTTTGACCACTTGACTCTACATATAAATATTAATATAAATATAAATGTATACATATATACTGTAATACTATATATATATATATATATATATATATATATATATATATATATATATATATATATATATATATATATATACATATAATATAATACTCTTATAAAAATAGAGAGAAATTGAGAGAATAAATATAAATTAATATATATTTATATATATATATATATATATATATATAATATATATATATATATATATATATGTATATATATATATGGACATACAGAGGCAGGGGAGGCAGAGAGAATATTCCTATCCAACAACAAACTGAAATTCATAGCCTTTTTATATAATTACCCTTAAATAATAGTGACCCCCTTCCGAACGCAATACCAGCCGTGCCAATAGTTTTTATTTTTTTTCATCGCAGTTATTAATGGGTGAATGAAAATGTTATATTGTAATATTCATCGTAACAATTTCATTGCTATGTGTTCCATTCTGATGTGCTATTATAAAGCATGAGAGAGAGAGAGAGAGAGAGAGAGATTAACAAAATTGATACTAATTTTTACATAACTAATCTTATATATCAAAGAGAGAGCGAGAGATAGAGATTATTCCTATCCTGACACAAACATAATTCATACTTTTTAAACTTAAATTTACTTATACGTGGCAGGGACGAGAGAGAGAGAGAGAGAGAGAGAGAGAGAGAGAGAGAGAGAGAACTATGACGTTTGGGATTTATTTCATGATCCGGATAATAGCATTATAAAAGTTTTTTCTCTTTCACTCTGGATTAGTTGATTTTGATATACGATGGAATTCAGTGTACAGTATTTGCTCTTTTCTTTTTCTAACAGGTAGCACAAGAGAAACAACATGGCAAGAAAGCAAAACTCCAATAAACAAAATAATAATATCATTATTAATAATAATACTAGCAGACAGTAGACTTCCCAATAAGAATTAGTCATAGTTGTTCCCTCCTGAAGAACAGAAGTATAAGCGGCTATCATCAAACAAAAAGAAGAGAGAGAGAGAGGGAGAGAGAGAGGGAGAGAGAGAGAGAGAGAGAAACCACAAGCACCCAAAAAAACTTATGAAAAACAACGCATCTTTTTTGGATGACTTTGTTAAAAAACAGCACTTTACTTGATGCATAAATTATTCACAGCTGGTCCAAGCATGAAACAACACTCTATCTTTGACAAAAGCTAAATTAAAGAGATGTTTCATTTTTTTGCTATTTCCGTTTTCGTTTGAGTTCCTGTTAATTTCACTGTGATTAAAAGCATTTCATGCTTACATTTCATGGAAGTTTTGTCGAAAGATTTTTTATTGGGTAATGGGCAAATATTTGTGCGTTTTAATTTTCTGACCCTATGTGTCGTTTGTAATGTTTTCGGCTGATTTACCAGATGGCTATCTTAAATAATTTTAATTAATATTAATGATTCTAATTAATACTTAATAGTAGCTATTAATCATTCCATGCCCAACTCATTTAATATCAGCTTTCCTCTTCCGCTGGTAAACACAAACAATTAGGTTTTGAAACAAAAAATATCCCTTGAATTTTCTGCGTAATCGTATCTTGTATTCTACTACAGTACTTTAACCCCTCTTAATTATAAACTGGCTGTACAGGATCCTTACTTCACTACTGTTCTCTGCATTATTCCTTAACCTGTAAATGTGAAAGACATAATAACCGTTTTACGTAATTGAAAAATCAGTGCTAAAAACTCTAAAACCAGCCGAGTTAACATGCACCTTTTTGTTCGCGTCCGCACGGAAAATAAAGTTTAATGTTCGTTCTACAGCAAAGCCCTCCGTTAACCCTCCCATTTCATTAAAGCTTAAAGCTTGAGGCTCTTTCGAATACTGCTTTTCTATCCTGTTTTGCTTTCCTAAACAAAAATACAGTGGCTTTCCTCGGGAAAGATTCGCCTAAAAAGAAAATGATTCGAGTTTAAACGATCCATAATTTGTACTATTCTTTTAATTAACCTTTGCCATTTTTCTTTGCCTCTCTCTCTCTTTTCTTAATTATCTTCAATATCACCGAGTCCCATTATTTCGTTTTTAGGGAAAACGTACTGAACTCTATCACACAAGTTTGGAGTAATTAAATGCATCCTAATGATCTCCAAGTCATTTCAATTATCGTTATCATTGACGTTCACTATATTAATTTTCCAGTTTCCTCCGCACTCGCGCGCCAATATTCCTGCAAATTCTTTCTCTCTTAAATTCTTCCCAGCTATTAGTTATTTGTTAGAAAACTGAGATTTTACTTCCTTCAAGTAAGTCGATCCAGCTGGGTGCCTCTAAATATCAAATATAACGTTAAGTTTCTGCAGACAGATGAATCTTAGGGATTAGCTTCCATTTAGCGCGTTTCTTTTTTTTCTTTACCTGCGATGAGAGTTTACACACGTTGAAATAACTACTGCTAATTAGTTAAAGAGGTAATATGAGTGTTATACTGAGATATTGCCAATTGATCTCTCGGGTTCCCATCCCTAATATAGCGGTCGCCAGTTTATTCATTAATTTTGGTTTACATTTTTTTTTGTGAAATCTCTTCCTCTGTTATGAAACTTGATAATTCCATCGGTGTTAGCTTCATCGAGTTTCGCATAAACTGGTATAAATTATTTTCCGGCACCCTTCTTCGAGAAAATCATTGACACGAAAATAAGAAATGTTATGTATTTTTTTACACAGAGGATTTACTTGACAAGAGCAAAAACAAAAACAACAACGACAATAATAATTATAATAAATATAATAGAAATTAATACACACATGATACATTATTAATAATAATAATAATAGTACACACAGTTATTATTATTATTATTATTATTATTATTATTATTATTATTATTATTATTATTATTATTATTATTCATGATTACTGCTATTATTGTTGTTATTCCAAATGAACACACGTTCATAAAAAAATTAGTTTAAGAGGCCTTTAATCAAGATAGCAAATTTGCAAAAGGGCACATATGTATAAAAGAATACAGAAGTAAGCAAACAGTAAATAAATATAGAAAACAAACATTTATACAATCACAGCAACAAAAAAAAGGCAACAAAGATAGTCTTGAGTATAGTATCCAAAGTAAAAGGATTAACGCGGTGTAATTACTAATTACTAAGAACTATAAATGGAGTTTCCACTGAATGCTAGACTTTGACTTAATTGTTATAGATAACAAACTGCCGACAGTATTCAGTGTTCTGTCCATTGTAACATTATGTGATTATTCACGTAACCTTGCACTTGTAACGCACTTTACAATACATCAAACATTTTGTTAACGTTTGTTATAGTTAAACGGGAGATCATTTTCTGCAGACATCTTATTACACGCAAAAAAAACATTCGTATAAACCATGAATTTTGTCTTGTAGGATTAATATTAGCTTATAATAAGGTGAGTATTAAAACAAAAACTTTTATTTACTGTCGTTTTATGTTATAAAATTCATAATAATTATGCTGTCTATTATGTTAAGATGTCTGCAGAATCCTCCTAAGGATGTTCAGTTCTCATTTTCAAATATGAAAACGTTAAAAAGCACCATCAACGAAATGTGAAAATAACTACCATTATATATATATATATATATATATATATATATATATATATATATATATATATATATATATATATATATATTAGGTTTCCAAATTTTCTAGGAGATTTTCGTTTGAAGTTTTACCATTAACTAAAAAAATCCCATTAATAACACAAAATGGCAAAAAAATTAGATAATTAAATATCAGCAAAGGAAAAAATTACAGCAGACTTATTATCGTAGTGGAGACACGTAAACACATCAATAAATAAATATTTTTAAATAAAAATGATATGTCACCATATTGACGTCAACACTTACCCAGCCCGTTAATCCATTAGCTGCGTAGCGAATCGGGTGTCCGTCTTCTCGTTTGAAATGAATGTCTCATGCAGGAAAACCCATTGGCGCGCATCTCAACTGGGCGCAGGCGCATCTTCGCTCACTTCAACGTCAGTACTGGATTCATCGTCTATTATGTTGTGGAACTGGAAAACGGGAAGGCAGTCATTAGGATACATTAAAGATTAAGCAACCAGAGAACACTTTAGAGAAGGTTAAATACTGAACTAGTCTGGTATGTGTATATATATATATATATATATATATATATATATATATATATATATATATATATATATATATATATATATATATATATATATATATATATATATATATATATATACCTGAAGCTTAAATTAAGGTATTTTGATTTTGTTAGCTATATTTAATCTTGACTGTGAGATACGAGGTTGTCAGATGGGTAACATCAGTATAAACTTGCATATGAAGAAAACAGCAACAATTTAATTTACTTAAATAATTTTTCTGGAAATCATATTAACATAAAAATCTCTTTTCTTTTAGTATTACAAATTTCTAGATAAATAACTGCAGATCATTAGAAAAATAGGTGGGGGACTTGTGCTTTCCAGCCTGTATTTAGGATACTTGCTAGAATAGAACTTTTATAATAAAGTGACAAGAAGTTAAAATTACTCAAGATCACCTCTGCCTTATTTAATCAGCTCTGAGCCCATCAAATCGACGCTGAAAATATTCAATCTAAATATAGCTCTTTTCATATATTAATACTGTGTAAAAACATGTTTATAAGAAATTGTCTTAGCAGAGTAGTAGCATAAACAAAACTCTATGTTTGCATTCAGGATTCGCTTAGAATTGGATACCGGAATAAACCAACATAAATATTCAGTTAAAACTGGTAAAATAATAACGCTTACTCTGTACACCATAAGATATCATGAAAGACTGGTCCCATAGTAGTATAATATTAGATGTAAAAACATTGTTTTTAGAATGTATTGGGATCTGCATTAATGCAATAAACAAATTAAAATATTAGTATTTAGACCCATATCTAAATACTTTGGACTCTCATTCTGTAAAAGATATTCGAAGCAGATCTAAAAGAGAAACTAAAGAAACTCCAGCCATCCTTTTGATGCCTAGTGCCTCTCCTTGTTTATCAAATGCTGAGTTAATATTAATAGTGTTCCTTCACCTGAAGACCAACTACGTGAAAGTTATTTAATTTTGTATGAATTTTAATCTCAGTTGTTATCTATAAACTGTAGTCTTTTAATCTTTTGCAGTTCTCTGGGAAATTCTCAACTAAAGGCGAAAGATCTTGCACTGATGTCTTGATTCTCAGGACATATACTCTTTTAGAATTAACATTACCTTGGTATTCTGTGATATATATATATATATATATATATATATATATATATATATATATATATATATATATATATATATATATATATATATATATATATATATATATGTGTGTGTGTGTGTATACGCTGTAAATATATATGTATGCTATTTGGGTATATTTCTCTCTTATGTAACTCCTATTGAAGCCAGTGGCATTGTTCTGCAAATACTATTTGTTTTAAGTAGACTTTGAATTAGTCTATACTTCTTTTTTCTTCAAGCAAGCTTCTGATGAAATAAGGAAAAATTATTCACGTTTCTTTCCATCGTCTTCAGGACTAAATTACAATTTGACTTACACTTGGTTTTATTATTGATTGTGGACTTTTTGCGGCTACGCCAAAATTTTAAACTTGACGTCATTGGTGGTTGAATTTATGTTGGTACAGATCTCATTGTCTCGTTGGCAGTGTGTACGGGCAGCAAGGGTATTCCTGGTGCTCCACAGGACGGCCAATGCCGCAGCTTGCAGGAAAATGGAGTGGACAAAGGCGTGATTCCTGTTCTCTAGCTGCTAGTCTTGATTAGCTTCGTTGTCGATAGTCGTGTTAAGGGGTGTTCTGTCGCTTTCACAGATGTCCTTGAAGAAGGGAGCAAAGTCCGTTTTCCCTTGATGTTTAATGCAGGTCGTTGTTGAATTGTACGCAACAGCTTCTACTGTTTTCAATCTGTGGAACCGGGCTTTCTGTGCATGATTTCTGTGCTTTATAGCAATTCTTCCAGTGTCGGTTTACGGCATGATAGTCCACATAGTATTGGAATATTGGCCCTGGTTGTGGCTTCCAATCGCCTGCGTAGAGTGGGGCTTTGGTGTGACCTATGTAGCAATTGCTGAATTCTGGCATGTCCCTTCGGTACATTTTAAATTTGTATACTACGTTGGCCGACCTGCATCTCTTAATGGGGAGCTGTGCTATTTCGCATTACAACGTTGCTGACTGGTACGGGAGGCGGTAGACACGCAAGGAAATACTCGTTAGGGGATTCGTAGGTGGTGTACCGCTGGCAATTATCCTTTTCATGGCCCTGTCCTTATAGTTGAACTGGTTGTGATATGCAGCTTTGTAATACAATATGATGTTTATGGTGATGTAGGAGTCGTCCCTGGTGCGCTGGCATACACGTCCTACTGTTTTCTTATGCGACCTTCTATTTAGGTTGCTGTCGTGTCCGTTATTAGTTAGAATTGCCTTAACATTGCTCGAGCTCTGCATGATAGCGTTACATAATGAACAGTGCGTAGTTGCACGTCTCACGTAAGCGATACCACGGGGTTTGTAAATGTCATGGGACTCCTAAGGATGTTAAGGAACCTACCCACACTATTCGCCTTTAGTATACGGTAGTATTGCATCTGTCTCCTCTTTCCACTTTTACATCTAAGAAGGGAAGTCATTTTGATTAATATATTTGAAAGACACACACACAAACATAAACATATATATATATATATATATATATATATATATATATATATATATATATATATATATATATATGTATGTGTGTGTGTGTGTGTGTGTGTGTGTGTGCGTGTGGGTGTGGTGTAGCGAGTGTGTATGTTTGACTACGTACACACACATACATACATACACTTAACATCTGTTAATAATTTTATAGAGTAAGACAAAATGATACTGCTGCTAAAAATAAAGTTCTTGAACGACATTGATATTTGATTTCTCTCATCTCGGAATCAGTAATCGTGTACAGCAATTCTCCAAACACGAATGTAAAAGTCTTTTCAAAGATAGTATTTGTCAACAGTTTACAAACTTTTCAACAATGCATAATTTTCAACTAGCTGACCATGGAACAATTTGACAATAAATTTTGTTAGAAAACTTGAGTGAATTATTTTGAATACGACACTTAAGTGAAAGTGCAATTCTTTTTAATGAAAAAGAAAACTCTTGAATTAATATCAATGAAATACGAGAAAATCAACACAGTAGAACTTAGAGGTTATAAAGTTCTACCTTACTTACTCTATTACCTTCCGGAAACCGCTTGACCCAATCTCCTAGGGGTTTATTGCAAAATCATGAATCCTTTACGTTTTCCGAGTTGATCTCGGTCTCATGATGAGCAATGTCCACGATGAAGCCTCTAACGATCCAGTAACATATTTCTTTAAGTTTCAAGGGCATCTGTGATTACTCTGGACCCATTTCTTTTATCCAGTCAGAGAATTATGTTCCCTTTCCTGCACAAACTACAAATTCTTTTCTAGTTCCCACACCAAGAGGGCCCCCACCCCTTCCTGCACCAGCTAGTTCCTTTCATGTTTCCTCAACAAGAAGACTCAAGTTCCTCTGTTATGACATTAGGGTAGACTGTCTCCCCTTGCTCCCATAAAAGGTAGGTTGTCCTTCCTGCTCCCATGAGAAGCATATACTCTCCCAACACTCCAAGAATTTTCATTTCGCCCAAAAAGAGATCGGGCTATAGTCCGAACAGGTTCAGACCAGATCATGGCACTGTTGCCTGTACCTTCATTTTTTACTTGTTGAAAATATGCAGTTTCACATTATAGATGAAATGTTTTAAAATGAAATTGTACACTACATGTGCAAGAAACTTGACTTTTTTATTGCCACGTATATAATTGCTGCTTAGTTGTGTGCCATATTTACTGTATATATATATAGTATAATACATATATATATATATATATATATATATATATATATATATATATATATATATATATATATATATGTGTGTGTGTGCACAATGTTCACATGGATTTTGTAAATTAAATGTCTTCTTATCGTATTCTATATATATATATATATATATATATATATATATATATATATATATATATATGTGTGTGTATAGCACATATACAGTACATATATACTGTATATGTATATACATTTATATAATTTAGTTTACTATGCTCTCAACAGTTCCGTTTAATATCTCTTCCTAAAAGACTTCACCACTTTATAACAGACAAAACATACGCTTCAGTTATTTCTGCCTTCAGATTTCAAGGAGTCTAGCTCTGTGACGGAAGGGGCTAAAATGTAACCCTTTCCGCATCATGTAATTACCCATTTGACTCTACACCATCACACCAAAAGGCTCGTTTTTCTGGGAGGGAAAGGTAATCGATGGCATCTTTATAACTATAATAATACCCGGTCAATATTTGGTACATTCAAAGCACAGAATTCTGTGTATTATGAAAAATGAATCATTGAGAAAGTTGTAACACAAAATCATTTTCTGAATGCAGTTTTAGAAAAAGATGAAAGACTATTTTTCTTCAAACGTAATATTTTTCTTTGAGATTAAAAAGAAACATGAAAATCAAAACATTCCGTTTATAATTTACAAGACTGAAAGGCGAGTATATTCTCTTTCATATACGTTAAGTCTATTTAAAAATTTACAAATAATGTTTAAAATGCAGTAGTAACTGTCTGTCCGATCTCATTTCTAGTTTGTTCCTATTCTATGGTCTTTCAGCTAAAAGACGCGATTTCGTTTCGCGACCGGCAATCACAGTCTTTTCACTTTCTGCGTTTGGATCTTTACGGCTTCAGCAGTTACAAGCATATCCAAACAAGCGAAGAATTGAGAAGTTAAGAGGGCATTGTGGCCATTAGAATTACATATGTGTCTTGCAAAGTGACTAGTAGATTTTATATATATATATATATATATATATATATATATATATATATATATATATATATATATATATATATATTAAAGATAAGCTTCTTTCCATCATAAAACGGGTGGTCTAGAGGGTGTTTCTGATACCAAGTAGTATTACAAGATGAGGTCACAGCGCTAAGACCAACTCATAACCATGGCTGCAATTTAGAGGCAACTAAGCACCAAGTAGGCTAACTAGTGTCACTACTGAGGTCAATAAACACAAAGTGGGTTATGGCGGTGTGTCTGAATCGCTAGACCTCGTCTGGGATACGAAGACGCTTAGTGGGGAGGCGAATGTCTTAACTTCGAAACTACGGGTTCTGCAACACCTGACCCTATAAATCTCGAGGCCCAAAGTCACGCGATGTTCCTCACTGTAAGTCCACAAATGCCCACGAAAGTCAAGTCTGTCGCACCAAGACAATGTTCACATGCATGACAAGGAAGGCCAGCAAGCCAAGATTGTTTTAAATACCGAATAGTGTGCTACTTTCACTACTTATTTTTTGTAGAGAAAACCGAGCATCAAAATCTGGCCCAGGCTCGGAGAAAACACGAAAAAGGAGGAGGACTGAAAAGAATGGCTCTTTAACCTGAAAGCAATGTTTGTTATATAAAGCGCTATATGCATCCATATATGTGCAGATGAAGGTACCTTGGAGCAGCATTAAGAAAAATAACCCTAAGAGAAATATTATGCAGCTTAAAAATGCCTAGATTTATTATTAGTAACTGTGTTCTGTCAGATATTTCAATATAAGAAGTTTATTTGGGAGTTTTTCTACCTTGATGAAATATATTTATGGAGACTTTGAACTTGACTTTTTAAAATCATTCTGGAATCCTCTTGAATAACACAAAAAGTAAACTGATGGAAAACGATGCTATTCATTCACATTCACAAAAATCACATAAAATCTAATGTAGCAAACCAAGGTTACGCTAATAGTTAGACAGTTAGTAGCCATAATAACAAACATACGGAGGGAATCAAATTAATTTGACTTTCTAAGGGAGCCTAAAAGCATCATGTTACGGAATACATCTGATGTAAAACAGAGCATATCTGAGAGAGAGAGAGAGAGAGAGAGAGAGAGAGAGAGAGAGAGAGAGAGAGAGAGAGAGAGAGAGAGAGAGAGGCCACAATACAAAAAACAACTGACTGAAACTGTTTTTATTTCTCTATTCACTAATGATTCAAGACTAAAGGATATATGTGTACTAATATTATACAAGAAACTCATCTCTTCATTATTTGCAGTTTTTATAACGTGTTACTTCTTGGAAACAAATACACATATGAGTTATCTTCATTTCTTATATCATATGTAATAAACACACACACACACACACACACACACACACACACACAATATATATATATATATATAGAGAGAAAGAGTATATATATATATATATATATATATATATATATACATATATATATATATGTATCACACACACACACACACACACACATTACATATTGGCATATATATATATATATAATATATATATATATATATATATATATATATATATATATAAGTATATATATATATATATATATATATATATATAGTTATATATATATATATATATATATTACACATATATAATCAACAATTGTGTTATGATTTTGGCATTCAAGTCAAGTAACAAAATATTTTGTAATATCTATATTCCTGTCTTCAACAACTCCTTGAAACGTTTCATTTGCCTTTGTAAGATCTCATCACATTCCCTCGTTAACAACCTGAAACGTATAGACCTGACTTTTACTTTCAGATACACAATATCTATTCACTCTAGAACGATGACAATAACCAAGAACAAATACAGACTAATATCAAATCAAGTTTTCACCAAAACGCAAGCATTATATACAATACATTACTTTGGAAGTTCATTCGGAGATCGCAAAATTCCGGGAAAGCTCAGCAATCTTAGGCCCTTTCTCCACAAAAGTTGCATTTATATCCTTCTCCTTCGAAAGTCAGACCATTTTTTGGACAGATTTATTATTTTTCTCAACTAGTGTCAAACCTGCTCCTTGTTCTGGCTTTCATATGGTCTGGCCTGCATAGTAGTACTTGGTTGCTCGTTTTATTATGTACTGTGTGTAACAGGGGCATGCATGTTTTACAACCCCTTTGACTTCAATTATCATCATAACAGGGCAGTAACTGTGTAATGAGGTCTTTTCTTTTTATTATTTTATTCGTTTCTTGCTTTGTTTGTTGTTAATTGTTAGAGTCCCAGGAGGCGTAGGAAGACACAATGCAGCTTTCTTACTTCATTAACACACTAGTAAAATATACAGTATTTATATGTTAAGTGAATTGAAGTACGAGCCTTTCTTTCTTCTTAACCCACAACTGGTGAGGCTCTCGACCTCACTCCCCTAAGGCTCTCGGCTCTTCTCTTCAAGAACCTTCAAGAAGCTTGCCTTCTTGAAGGTTCTTCAAAGGAAATGTCCATCCCACCAGTAGGCGGACCATTGCTTCTGTTCCGCCTAGTAGTCGTCCTTAGTGGTTAGAGATTATCTAACGGCGTCCTTTGGGTGTGATTAATTTTGACTTTAAGTCCTCCTTTGTGGGTGGGACTAATGATGTCACCGGAAGTCTTTAGGTTCCGGCAAAAGTTGAAAGGTCAGCTCACAGGTGAGACAGGTAGGCATTCTTTAATGATTGCGCTTAGATTAATCTCACGCCAAAGTTTTGGCTACGTAATCACAACACTTCCTGATCGTTGTTCTCTCTCTCTCTCTCTCTCTCTCTCTCTCTCTGTCTATCATTTGTTTATTGATGGTTCTCTCTCATTTATTTTTCTCTCTTTTATATTTATACTATTCCTAACTAATATTCTCCTTGTTATCATTACAACTACACACTAACGGAGAATATGGACTTGCTGCTCAACATCCCCCCCCCCAAAAAAAAAGCGTAACAACCGTTCAACAAATTGTAATAATTTCGACGTTTGATTATGGCTCATTCATAAAATAATACATGCATTTAAATGCATCGGATATTAATTCAAATTTCGACACAGTATTATCAAAACCCGGCGGAAATGTTTATTCCCGTTCAAAATTCCCAATAATTCTCCGTTCACATTCAGTGGCGCTCAATTAATTTCGTCAATTCCGTGTTTAAAAGTTTATTCAAATCGAATTAGTGAAATACTTTCCATGCAGATTATAATCCTGAATGTATATTACCCTTACATTTACTCTTTTCCTCAGTCTATGCCTTTCCCTCTCTTCCATAAAAAGGGGGAAAATAAAAGGAAAGATTAAAAGATAACTATAAATAAGTACCGTCAAACCCACTCCCTTTCGCAGGTAATTTGCAAGATAGTCTCGTGCCTTTTCAGATCTGTTCGGTCGTCTAAGCGGATAAAAAGAATCAAGCGCGAACGATATTTTAAGGGAAGCCAACTTGTTAAGGAACCCATATGGTTATTTGATCAATCGTTAATACGGGTTAGGTAATATTCTAATAGCTGTCAAAATTAATCATATCCTGAAGGTTAAACGATGGATTAATAGTCTCTTCGACGACCCGCCGAGTTTCCATTTAGTGGAACAGGTGCATGTGTGTCTGTTAATATTCATATGTAAGTTAAATTAATTTAAAAACGTATGCAATCAGACAAACAGGTCTTTTTATTTACATATGTATGTAATATATATGTATGTGTAAGTATATATATATATATATATATATATATATATATATATATATATATATATATATATATATATATATATATATATATATATATAAATGTATATATATATATATATATATAGAAATGTATATATATATATATATATATATATATATATATATATATATATATATATATATATATATATATCTCAATATCGATTTCATTATACCTTGGGAATAAATTACACCCACTGGAAAATTTACTGGCACGTGCTTCTGCCCGGTCAGTATTCGAATCAGGGCCTCTGGTAATACTCGGCAACCTGGTTGGGGCAGATGCACTTATCAATTATAATTCTATTTGGGTGCACGATACCCCCAAGGTTATGGTGAATTCTATATTAAGCAATATATCTGGCTTAATATTTCTGTGTACAAAAAAATTCACGAGGGCATACCTGACAAAGCTGCACACACACACACACACACACACACACACACACACACATATATATATATATAATATATATATATATATATATATATATATATATATATATATATATATATATATATATAACAAATGCCTACAGAGAGAGAGAGAGAGAGAGAGAGAGAGAGAGAGAGAGAGAGAGAGAGAGAGAGAGCTAGTTGCCAGACAGCCAGAGAAAGGAGAGGCAAGTTGCGTGCATTTCATGAATCTAATCATGTAATCACGAGAGAGAGAGAGAGAGAGAGAGAGAGAGAGAGAGAGAGAGAGAGAGAGAGGGAGAGAGAGAGCCACAGACTGGAAGGGCAAGATCTCTTTTAGTATATAAAGATTAATATATTGATACCTTCTTGTAAAGGCACTCCCGAAATACCATTTATTCAAATTATTTGCTATACCAGAGTGGATACTATCAACTTACTGTATATTTACAACTGGAACTATCACTGTTTCTTCTGGAATAAAAATTACGCTATGGCTGTTTAAATACAGTCTTGTTGCAGTTGCAGAAAGAAACGGCATTCATAAAACTGTTTATATATATATATATATATATATATATATATATATATATATATATATATATATATAACTTCTCCATTTCGTGAAGCTATTAAAATTATTCAAACAGTTTTATAAATGCCGTTTTATTTTTGTATTTAAACAGATATATATAATATATACTGTATTTAAATATATATATATATATATATATATATATATATATATATATATATATATATATATATATATATATATATATAATATATAAGAGTGATCGGTGGCCTTCTCGTCTACCAAGCGATAGTACCTAGATCCGAATACTGAACGAGAACAGGCGGATGAGAACGATTCATTAAAAACCCACTGAGCTTTTGTCGACTTGCAATAAATGCAATAAACCACGTACCCAGGGTCAGGTGACTCCAGTGGGTTACAACCGAAATTGAAAGAGAGTAGGAGGGTAGCAACATCATCCACTAAAACTTCATGGGAACAGGAAGGCCAACGCCTTCCGGTGCTATCACCTCTAGAAAAGAAAGATGAAAATTGTGTACATACATGGAGTATCTGTAATTGTTTATTACTTTTTTTATAATTTGGGTGTGGTGGTTAAGAATTCGCTTCAACGGAGAGATGTCTCGAGATCGTTTCTATATTGAATCAGAACATCTTGGGCAATTACGGTTAAATTCAAATGTACCTCTGTAGAACTAATAGTGAATGATGCACCTGCTAGTTATTCGCATGTGATAGGTAACAAACAGGTTGTAGTATGGCACAGGTCTTGAAACATCCCAAAAGACATACGAAGAACCAGTGGTGTGTATGTGTGTGTATATTTGCATGTATATATGTATATATATATATATATATATATATATATATATATATATATATATATATATATATATATATATATATATATATAAAGTGAGTGAGGATTACAGGCATCTTTTTCCTGAGAAGCGTACTGTATCTACAAAAAAACCAGTGCATTTGGTTCGAGTCAGCCAAGGAGTTTTCTGGATAGATTACTTGTACCGGGAGCCAGGAAAAGGAAGTTTTAGCACTTGCAGAGAGCATTTCTCCCACAAGGCCTGACATTTGGACACATCTACTGGTGATGTTTAGTTGAACTACAGTGAAAGTTCAAGACTAGAGGTAGGATGAGAGTGAGAAATATTATAATCCTCGCATGTTATTTGTTCCTTTCATACGCTGAAATTCAATATCAACGAGAGGTTGAACAGTATTACCGGAAATTTTGAAGAGTTTGGCATATAAACACATTTACGATTATACTGTATATATTTTGAAGCTATTGCAAGTATCAAGACAAAGCCAAAGTCCCGTATTTTAGAAATAACTATACACAAAACGATATATATGTATATGTTATATATATGTTACGGTCAAAACCCGAAATCGGCAAAAGTGGAAAGTGGCCGGCCAATTCGGGAAATGGCCTAGATGGTGTGGCTAAGGTCCGATTACTTGAAATTAACTGTGTGTATATATATATATATATATATATATATATATATATATATATATATATATATATATATATATTATTTGTGTGTGTGCCTGTGTGTATGTGCGTGTGTGTGAGTGTTACTGTAAGACTGTGAAACCAGGAATTTCAAGAAATCCCTGAAATTTTCATGAAATTCGTGAAATCACCAATTCACTTAGGGACCTTTGATCCCCGAGGGGCTAGTACTAAACTTTGCGAAACAGTGATACTCGGCGAAACAGTGATTCATTTACACTGTTTCGCCGTGTTAAGTACTAGCCCCTCGGCGAGCAAATACACTCAACGACATCTGATCCCCGAGGGGCTAATACTAAACACGGTGAAACCCATTATACACTGTTAATTTCAAGCAATCGGACCTTGGCCACACCACCTTGGCCGATTTCGGGTCTTGGCCACTTCTTCCCACTTTGGCCGATTTCGGGCTTTGGTCGTAACATATATATATATATATATATATATATATATATATATATATATATATATATATATATATATATATATATATATATATATATATACACACACATACACAGTATATATATATATATATATATATATATATATATATATATATATATTTTATATATATATATATAAAAGAATCTATTTACGTCCCTATATGCAAAGATAGTTAAGTAGTACTGTGTTCGACTGCGTACAACAAACTATTTCAAAAGTGCTTTTGTTCCTTTATAAAAGCTATTAAGTTTACCGTCAAACCGCCTACTTTTATTACATGCAAGCCTCACTTTTTCTCGCCACGGTTATTTTTGGTCATGAAAATGCTTCCAAACCAACAGCGGTTAATTACCGTAAAAACAACGGCATTTCACAACTGATTGATTGATTCACCTATTCATAATTTCCTCTGTGCATTGCCATTGCTCCGGCGGATTATATTTCCAGCACTGCATAATGAAAAATGGATAAACTTTTGTTTCAACAATGTACGGTCGCTCATCTATCAAATTACTGCGCAGTGTTTAAGTTAATGCTCGCCCATCATTCAAACGTTTCGTGTGGATGCCATTGTTATGATGTCAGACTGCAAATGCCAAATGGCCTATCGTGTAACGGGGCTACGGAAATTGACTGAAAAGCAAATATCAGGGTATTTTTTTTCTACGCTGAAGAACAACCAGTTGAGATTGATTTTTCTGAAATTCAGTGGTCAAGGGAACAATAACCCAATCTTCTGACCTCGCTCAAAACTGATGTGCGACTTGATCGGGAATGAAGCGTTAGATCTGTACCTCTTGAAGGGTGAGAGATTGCAAGTCAGTGAAAATAAGGAAACAGAATTCCAAAGCTTGGCATTACAGGTCAAAAGGCACTCAGAAAGAGCAAACCTCCGCAGGAGAAAGAAAGAAAAAGTGTCCCGGATACGCACTGGATCCATACCAGAATCTACTCAACCATTCCATGCTCCGCAGTTCACCCCTCCAAAGCTTTCCAATGAAATCCATCTACAACATTTCGGGATACCTCAGGAAAAGCCAGAGGAGAAATATACAACTTCTGTGAAATCACGTTTGGACAAAATATAACAACACTCCCTATCTGCAATTTCAGCACTCTAAAATGGTGTCATATTCAACTAAGACAAAGTTATATAAAACCTTCTAAAAACTAAATTAGAACGCATTTAATCCCGACTTTGGAGTAGCGATAAAAAATTTAAAAATTTTTAATAAATTCCCAATACTTAAATATAAATAAAACCACTTATAACGTACGATTGACGTTTTTATATGGTATTCAAATGAGTCTAGAAACATTCGAAAATTCTTCGTGATAACTTTTAGCAGTTGTTACTATTTGATATTAATGATGATGTAGTCAGCCATTTAAATGTCGACTCAACCACCCCTAACTAATTTAATATAAGCTTCAGTCAATTTCAGTAGGATCAATAAGTAAATCAAAATTTAATAAATGAAGTTTAGAACACGGCAGTTTGCTCACATTTTCAATGATAAAGTCATCTCTTACTTTTAAATTGGTAGTATACCTGTTCAAATTTTACATCCAACTCTCAAGAACTTGATTTTATACCATCATTGCCAGCGTTAAGAGCCATATTAACTCAAGGGTCAAACCGTTACACTAGTTGTCTTTCCTTTACTAAACATCTAATTTCATCACACCAAAATTTCTCGTGACTTGCTTATATCCACAGACAGTCCATACCAAATTATTTGCACCCGTTTTGAGTCTGGCATACTCATATATCTAGTCTACATCGGTGTTTTTAGTACGTTTCTCAGTCATCTGCTTAAAGTCTATTCTCAATTTCTCTCCTGTCGGGCACACATGTCTTAATTACAATTGTAAGTCCGAGTGAAACTACCCTGTATTTTCCCATTTGCTTTAACAATATACTGCTTACATATGGTTCCAGGCATCCTCTCACCATTACCCTCATGAAATTGCTCTCTCATCTACTCTGTAATAATTCATAATATAACAAACCTTTTCTCACCATTGTCTCTTTGCCACGTATGTTTTACTGGAGGCCATGTATTTCAAACAATAAAATCCTTTATAGAACACACTTCTGTAAGTATCCACAGACAATATATATATATAGATATATATATATTATATATATATATATATATATATATATATATGTGTGTGTGTGTGTACATGTGTGTGTGTGTGTGTCTTTCCGTGTGTCTGTGTGTATATATGTGTATATATACATACATAAATACACACACATATATATATATTTTACTAAATACAACATTATTTCCTGTATCAATTGCCTTCCGTCAAAACCGACCATTTTTTTCTTCTCCGAACACAGCCTGGTGGAGTTTCAGACTCTCAGAGTCTCCCTTTTACGTTTATTGGTTATCACTGCAGTAAGATACATAATGTCACAGACTCTTTCCAGCCACATTCGAATTCACCCATACGCGTACTTTTCAGCCGTCACCGCGTACTTCCCGACAAAAACACTATTGGTACCCTTTCCCTGCATATCACAGCCACCTTAGACAATCACATTTTGTCCTTCGCATTCCTGACTTCCTGCTTTTACTCTCTGGTCCCACCAACCCCGGTAACATTCACTTTTGCCATTTAAACAAAATCAAAAACAAAAATCATACGTAAATATGATAGCCAAGGACAGAGAACTCTCAGCGTTCACTCGTACACACATTTATATATATATATATATATATATATATATATATATATATATATATATATATATATATATATATATATATATATATATATGTATATGTATATATATGTGTGTGCGTGTGTGTGTATGCGCGCGCCCATACATAGATGGATATATTGACAGATAGATAGAGAGATAGACAGACAGATATACAAGTGGTACAGAATGAACTCCAAAGCGACCAAAGATCTGCTCTGATTATGAAACTCACGACATAAACATTCGAATTAAATAGGAAAGTGTACGTCTCGATGTACTTTTCATTAAATAGATGGCATGCGTGAATACATATTATGCGTGCATGTACAGTATATACATATATATGTATATGTATATATATATATATATATATATATATATATATATATATATATATTATATTTGAATATATGTTAAAAGAAAGGGATCCAGGTTACTTTTTAGACGAAGGAGGTAAAAAAAAAAAAGACACTGAAGCATGATTTCTGTTGGAATTTTGCGCTGTAAAATTCTCATCCTTTCTTCTCATCGGGAGCGTAATACAATCTCATAAACCAACAGGTGACTGCTTGTAAATACACATGCTGTTTATTTAATTCGTGCGTAAACTATCTTTTTTTTTAGGCCTTAACAATATTATGCTGTTGTTCATGTGCAACTAAAGAGCTAAATTCATTTGCAATAATTCTACTTCTTTAGTTCAGGTGCTTCATTTCCGCACGTAGTAATTTACTTGGTTGGAACCTCGTTACGGCGCATATACTCTCCGTTGTGTTCACTAAACATTTACCTTTTTTCTCGTTTAGTGACCCTCTCCTCACAGTAATATTAAATTTGATCTAAATACCAACAGCTTGAAATTCATGTATATCGCTCTGATAACAGTCTGACTAGTTTCGACTTCAAAATAAGTCTTGGCATAAAAATCTGACTTCATTTCTTACCTTAATTTTCAGATTTTTCTGAAATCTTTTTTTATACTGCCTAGAAAAGAACAGAAGACACATTCCTTAGAAACTTAAAATCTTCGAAATTCCGCTCCAAAATTTCATGTTAAATGAACTTAATTTCTGTAATTGTTTTCATTTCATATTCTTTAAAAACTTCTAATGTTCTTGCCTTGACGCAATTTGCAAAATATTGCTCAGAAACCAAATATCCCCTGCATGCCATTCAAATATTTGAAAAGTTAAATCAACGTAATCTCTTTTTCTTATTTTACTTCTATTCATATTACATTTCTGATTTTTCTTCCACAGCGCACAATTTTGTACAAAATCTTAAGAAAACAAATATCCTCTACATTATCAAGATCTAGTTTCCTTTTTTTACATTATCATATTTTTCATGAATCATAATCCTCTTTCGAGAAAAAGCATTTATGACGTTCCAACATTCCAAAAGGTAAACTTATCAGAAAACTGAAGCCGTAAATCTAGAGAAATCAGTTTTCAGAAAAATTCTGATTTGAACGAAACGGAAGCTTCTCCTTAGCTTTCAGGTAAAAAGAGAAAACGTAAATAAACTGAACGAAAAAGACTGTGATTACCATCCGGAAATACAAATCATTATATAAAGGGACCATGGCTACCACTATAAGCCACCAAGCAAACTGTGTGCTGTATTCCTAATTCTATAAAGAAACCTGAAAAAAACTTGGGTAGAATTTCTGAAGATCTGCCAATCTTAAAAGGTCATGTCTAAAACTTTTTTCGTAAAAGCCTCTGTCACATTTCAACAACAAAGAGTTCTCCACGAGCGTTTTTGTTGTAACTCATCAAAACTATTAGCGGATGAAAAGTAATGAAAAAGAAAGACAAAATTTCCTTGATCTGCAGCTCTTCGAAATAGTGGATGACAATGGGCTAAAGCTGAGCATTGTCACTTGAGAAAAACAAATGTGATATGTAGACAATATATCACTGTTCATATTTTAGCAGTGTATCAGTTGCTCAAAAAAGAACCAGAATATTGCAGATAATGTATACATACATACGTACACACACACATACACACACACATATATATATACATACATATATATGTATATATACACACATATACATAAGCATATATATACAATATCTACAATAGCCCGGTTCTCTGTCAAGGAACTGATACATTTCAAAATTATGAACGGTTTTCGAGTGAATTTTATGAGAGACTGACTCGACAATGACCAACGTTAATGTGATTTACTTAGGGATGTTGTGACATTATTCGAAATGAACGCTAAATAATGGTCAACAGAAAATGAAACTCGGTAAGGAGAGACAAGTTACGGCATCGAAATAACAGACGGGACTATACTGTACTTGATGCAGTGTTTAGCGTCAGGATAATTATGGGATGCGTGAAAATGTGCACGTGTGTTTGTCTCACTGGCTTGAACAGATGCAGCGGTCCACATCAGGTCTCCTAATCCCTTTGTCACCTTACTAAACTTACGGGCCGTCTTTATGTAATGGTTCGTGCTGGCATAAACCGCCTTGATCTATACTCGTGTTACATTCTTGGTAAGGATGTTACCCTCAATAGCAAAGGCAGCCAAATGGCAAAGATTAAGAATGGATGCATATCTGTCACTGCTCTTCAACTGGCTTGGCTTAATTTCAAGATTTGGAAAAATGAATCAAATTATCTCGATGACCTACCTTCGGTGTTCAGGCACAAGAAAATCTTATTTACAAATTTAACTGGCCCCACCACCGTTCGCTCCCGAATTTTTCGCAAAATCGGACGGTTAAAAATGTCAGCGAGATTTTTTTTACAAGAGCCTTGACTCATAAGTGAAAATTATGGGATCGAATTTTTATGAAATGGGGAAGAGCATGGAAGCTCTCTCTCTCTCTCTCTCTCGTTTTGCAGTCCGTTGAAATAAAAAACCAAAACTCCCATCATTCTATCGAAAAAAAGAGAAATGATTATAAATACCTCACCTGTAGTGACATACGTATAGTAAATAAAAGCATGAAAAAATCTGAAATTATGTGCCAACCAAGTATGAAGACAACAAAGATTATGTGGCAACCAATCTCATTTTCTATTTACTCTCAAATATTTTGTCAGACTGGAAAAAAAGGCAGTCGCCTAAGCTATTCAAGGCCTAGTAATCACAAGCTTATCTATATTTTAGCGCAGGGAAATTTTATGATGTTCGTATCGAGGGGGGTAAATTGTCAATTCTAAATCCCATCAACTGAGTGAAAATAGAGACTAAAATGGGGTCAATTCAGCGCTTTTTCCCTCCCTCAATGTTCTCGTTCCCTAAATTGGGACTACACCAATTTGAAGCCATCGCCTGGGCCGCAAGTACCCCATTACCCGATCCAATTACCCGTCTCTATCACCTGGTAAATAGGAGAGGTTATCAAAGTTTGTCATTCAAGGGGAGCGTTCCTAAACTTCGCACGCCGAACGTGAAACAGCTGCAGTTTTGAAGCTAGTGCTTCCTGCTTGGTGGAAGTAAATTGCAGAATGCTCTCCTCCTAACGTTTGCGCCCCAATGGTTAACTATACACTTGTCCAATGACAATTACAATAAACAGTTACATTTCATTTTGGGCCATATACGACAACGAGGTCTCATTTAAAACTTAAATATCTCTAGTATTATTCTCCTTTTATTATCTAAAAGAAATCAGGAGGGTTTCATATGAACAGTCATAATAAAGGACCTCAAACCTACAATTTTAAAAATTAAAGCGGAATTCGCCATTGTGAATATCTTAGGTATTCGTTAATTAACATACTTTCAACAGAAACAGTAAAATTCCACACAGTAAAATTTGCAGGAATGCTTGTTCCAGTTGATCGAGCAGGACGCGTTCTTTATTTTTTTTATTCTAAAATACAGCCATTTTATGTAGTTCTTTGAATTAACAAAATATGATTAAGAATCCTGCTTCCATTTTTATTCTGGGTAAGAATACACACATCTTAACTATTTTGATCATCGTTTGCATAACAGTGTTCCATTTGAGTTTGCCAGCAACTTTCTTGGTCTGTGAAGGAAATGCTTCTTTAGGAACGGTAAACGGAAAAGTCAAAGAATGAACTGAATTTTTTCAAACGTCAGAGCTGTGTTTAAGACTTTGTATGACAAACTCTTACCTGCTGACATGCATATAAAGAAGCACGTACATAACAGCAATATATTTACACATTTAAAACCATATAATATATATATATATATATATATATATATATATATATATATATATATATATATATATATATATATTTGTGGTTGTGTGGGTGTAAACAGCAGACTCACAGTGAATTCCTTAACTTTTTGACTTCGCAAATAAAGATTTCAACTTGAAATACTGAAATCCGAAATAGGCAATGAATAATCAGTTCTTCGGTGTAATTATGGTTTGAATCAAGTCATAAATATTCTTCCATAACGCTGCCTTTTTGGTTGGAAAACGAAAAATAATTGGAGACATTTCTTGTTGGCGTCAGTTCGATACCAGTTGGGAGCCTAAAATTTATCAATTCAGTTCAGATATATATATATATATATATATATATATATATATATATATATATATATATATATATATATATATATCTATATATATATATATATATATATATATATATATATATATATATATATATATATATATATATATATATATATATATATATAATGCTAGCAAATAGATAACCAACAGACACTGAAAGCTTTACAAGTATAGATAGAATTAATCGATAAACAACGAAGAGAAATAAACAAAACAATAAACATCGTTCCATCGTAACTTCGTTCCGGATGGCTGATTTCCATCTGATCCAGGGATCGGAATCAATCTTTCAAAAAGTTTTCTCTTTTATTTCGTTGGAACTTCTCCGGCTTCGGGGAAGATTCAGAGCTATTCCATATACAAAACAATAATCATTTCATTTTCCTCCTTTCGCTTGATGCACAGGAAAACTATGAAAATGATGTTTCATGGCAGAAATTGTGAACGACTAGTGAATGAGATAATGCCTGCAACAGCTTTTTGTAACATCAAAGAATATTTACAGTATTTTTGCATAATTATTCTTAAATAAATTTGTAGGATTCACAAGCCTTAGTTTTATAAGAGTTCACTGCCTCTTCCTTTATATTTATTCAAACACACACACACACATTTGGGACCAGTCAGTAACCACCAGAAGTGGTTGGTAAATACTCCTGAATATCCATGGGCTAATAGCCTCATCCTTAAAACACTCGGAGAAAACCAGGAAGATAGCTCATTATAGACTCACCATTATATATATATATATATATATATATATATATATATATATATATATATATATAATATATATATATATATATATATATATATATATATATATATATATATATATATATATATATATATACACATACAGTATATATATACAGTATACATACACACACACACACATATATATATATATATATATATATATATATATATATATATATATAATATACAGTATATACCGCATAAATTTGACTGAAAGTTCATACAATAAACATTTTCTCAGAAGAACCACGATGAGTTTTGTTTTCTCGTATTTTCTTGGAGCTGTCTCCCATATTCGTATTTCTATCCAGGCTCCTCTTCCATAGCTATTTATTATTTCTATTAATGGGGCCCTCTCGAAAATCGTACTAGAATTATGAATTGCAGGACGTTTTATAATAGCATCCATCTTTCCATTCCAACTTTCTATTCTCATGAATAATGATATTCATCAATCTCTCCAGTTTCACATTTTATCGCTTTTAACTTAATGTTATTTCGACTTTCTTAACAGAGCGTGGAGAATTTCCAAAGCATATCACAACTCCAACATGGAAATAGAAGTCTACGAAAATATTCCCTAAATAACGGTTGCCCAGAAAGAATATTCAGCAAACAGTTAAAAATAATTTTTTAGTAACATCATCATGAGAAAACCTGTCACAAGCACAGTAGGAAAAGAAACTATATATCCAAAACTACCTTAACAAGAAGAACAGTTGTGTAAGGAAATAAACAAAGAAATAATGAAAATAATTGTCCGAAATTTCCCTTAGATTAACATACGAACAATATACTATAAGAACTTTAAGATGAAAACTTTTTCCACCACAAAGACAAGATCTTTCCTAAATGGTGTTCTTACATTATTTGCATGTTTAAATGTGCATTTTGTAGTAACTGTTATTTAGAATCTAGCAATAGGTCCCTCGCAGCCAGGGCATCGGAACATATAGGAATAAGCTACCGAACAAAAAATATTCTTGCTAAAAATCTGCAGTCATCCGTGAGGGAGCACTCAGAGAACAGCTTCCGTAAACAGGTAGACGTAGAAGAATTTTCATCATATATAAAGGAAATTATTTATCAGAGATCCGTATTGCAGAAGTCACCTTATCAAGTCGTTGAAGCCAAATTTAAACGATAATGGTTCGAGTTTTCTCTTGAAAGTGTTTTTGGTATATGGGGCTTCATATGTCAGTGTGCTTATTTTATGTATTGTATTTTTCATCTTACTTTACTGTGTATAGTTGCCTTTGTTATTGCATATTGTTAAAATTATTTTTGGGTTTTGGCCATTCTGGTATGTCATTCATAAAATGTTTCTGATTTTTAACTTATAATGTTGTGGTACTTTGAATTTCTGACTGTTCGCTTTCATATCGATTTATAATTGATTTTGACTTGCTGTAAATAATATAAAAAATATTTGCGGCTGATGATGGGTTAAGAATAAAAACCCGGAAGCTTTACGGGAATAAAAAGTTGGGATTGTGAGATGGATACTGTTATTAAACGTCCTGCAATTCATCATTCGAGCACGATTTTCGAGAAGGCCCCGTTAATAGAAATAACAACAAACAGCTATTGAAGAGGAGCCTGGATTGAAATACGGAGATGGGAGACAGCTCTAAAAAAATACGAGAAAATAAAACTCGATGCAGGTTTTCTGTATACATCATTATTTCAATGCTTTCTCGTGTTTACAGGATCCCCTTTAGTTGCTTGAAAATCTTACTGACCAAAATCTCAGCATCCATCAACATTTCCGGGTGTAACCTTTAGTCTAGTATTGTTTCCACTGAATCATGAGGATAGGTTCTCTTGATTGTTTTGGAATATTGTTTTTTATTACGGCTTCTTACCTTTAATTCTGCCTTACTGGCTGTTTCCTCTTGCTTTCTTCATACATGTTCTGCAGCTATCTTGGCTTCGCTTATAAAGACATTTGACCGTCTCTACAACATTATCCTAACCTGCAATTATTTTGTTTAGATTCTCTCTGCATCACCTTCTTTAGATATTTTTTTAATTTGATTGTTATTCTTACAAGACGAGATTCTTTCCATGCCTTGTCTATGAACGTCACTCTGAGTCTTGGTCCTAAAAAAATTTAGATCGGATGTCTCCACATTCT
The DNA here is from genome assembly GCF_040412425.1 of Macrobrachium rosenbergii. NCBI lineage: Eukaryota > Metazoa > Arthropoda > Malacostraca > Decapoda > Palaemonidae > Macrobrachium > Macrobrachium rosenbergii. Next base: position 17,189,957 of record NC_089757.1, read on the forward strand.
ACCAAACAAAGGGCAGGGAAAAAGTCTTTCGTCGACCACATATGATCAATTTTCTCAGTGACTGCTTGGATTCTTTCATTTCCTCTGTGTTCCGTGTTTCCTGCATCTAGTGATCACCATTATTAATAGAGATTTTGATGGTATTCGAGAGAAGTGCATCAATATTCTTTAGTGTCACTGCCTGGTTTGGATTTCAACATTTTTAGGATGGGGTTGCTAACCTCTTTGACTACAGCCCACCACAGTCGACCAAATAAAAGGTACTTTATCCGTGTTTCAGTGAAAGTCATGACCATGAGACCACCAAGCTGCAATATATATATATATATATATATATATATATATATATATATATATATATATATATATATATATTATATATATATATATATATATATTATATATATATATATATATATATATATATATACAATATATTCCAATCATTACTTTCACTGCCACGCAAAACAACCACATCTGCAACGCCACCTCAGGATAATACCTCCCTTTTTCAATTTAACAATCATATCCACAAAAATGTTAATGATGCATCATGGCAGCGCTATAAAAAAACATAAATTTTATATCTGCCATTTTTCAGATGAAAAGCGTGCGCCTGTGGGGGAAGGGAGGGGATGGAGGGAGGGGGACGGAAGTTGGGTAATTGTGGGTGGGGGAGGGGTGTACGATAGTGAGAAAGGTTAGTCTATTAGCACCCAGGGCATCTGGCTAGCCATTTAGCATAATGGTCCGAACGAGCAACCGGTGCGGGCTTCCACGCACTACATAATCAGTATACAAATGAGCCTGGCAATTGTTCTTGATCAGGCGTATATATTTCCAAATGCTTGCAAAGGAAGTATCAACGCTGTTTTTCTTCTGGATACACTTTTAACTTTTTTATTTATTTAACATAGACATGGCAAAGGTTGCTTTTTGTTGCTTCGTTTTCTCTTTGCTATATTTTCGTAATTATCAAGCATGCCTATTATTAGGCTCTCTATTTCTTTCATCAGGAAAACTGAAATTAAAGTATCTTGTGAATTTCTGAATGTTTCATTTTTAGCAAAAAAATCCAAATTTTTTCAGATTCTACAAAAAGTTATTTTAACCGGTGCTGAATGTGTTGCATTTTCCGAATTTAATCTACCATGCTCCATTTTCCTCTCATACAGGTTTTGTATTGGTTAAGAAGGAAACGATTAATTCTATAATAAATTTCTTACAACTTCAACCGTCTAAGTATCTTTTTCTAAAACGAATGTCTTAATTTTTACCCATTCTAAAGATTAATAGCCATTTTATATTCAGTGTCAGGTTACTGGGGTAAAAGGTCCGATGGTCTGATAACTCAGGTCACTTGGCGGGTAAAAATATTGAGAACCCTTACTTAGTGCCTCTCGATGTGCTGTTGGAGAAACCAAAATCCAGCCACGATTCACCTCAGCATTCGAAATATATGATAAATGCTGGCCAAAAGGAAATGAAACTCCAGGCATTTGCAGACAGGGAGCGTCAGATTATAGTTGAAAAAGATGTCAGTATCTTTCCGTTCGATAATGCCAGGCGGTCATTAGTGGATTGCCTAGCATCTGCAAAGCTCCGAGTCTCGAATAATTTGTAATGTGGGAGCAAATGATGCACCCATTACCTAATGGATCAAGAAACAGGAGCGACGATTAAGTCACTGGACAGGTAATGCAAGATGTCAGCTTTCTGATCATGGATTTTTAACGATTAATCATGACTATTCATGATTAATTACCAGCTATGCTGGGAAAACGGTATATGAGAGTTACTCTCAGTACCTAATAGAAAATATTAATATTATTAAAAATTTTGAATATTAATTATATCATGAAGAACATATTGAAGATAATCTATCTCCTCGTTAGTGGAAGTCATGTAATTCTGTCAAAACCTAATAACAGTCTTTCCACTTATTTGATTAAGGTTAGAGAATTATATAATATGAACTTTGCTAACTTGGTGAAGAAATTATTTCTTTGTATTTACTCTTTGATTTTCTTGTAAAATTACTACCAAGCAGTCGAAGGATCCTGGAATCGCATTCGTTAATGAAATGTGATGATCCATTTTGACAGACTCAGTCAGAACTAAATCAGACATAACAGGTGTGCACGAAGGTCGCTAACCTCAGACAAGGATGAGCACCATCCAACGGGGCCCTTAACCCTAGAACTTACATTCCTTCCTCTTCCAAAATCTAATCATTTGTTGTCAAACACGAGGTCGACTTTTTTTTTCAGCTTTCGCAGAAATTTCCGAATAAATTTTCGTGTATTCCTGTTCACAAACTGACAGCATATTAACAAACAGAGAAAACATAACTGAAAAAATCTTCATTGGCGGATGTAATCACCGAAATTTCTAATAAAGACCAAAGTATTACGAGACTTTTTTTTTTATCTTTGCGTAGGCAATAGTGTCTATAGCGGATGTGAGAGAAAAATAAAAGCAGAGTGAAGAGAATAATAATCAAATAACGACTAAATCACCGAAAACGTAAATATTTTATTTACATACATGAACGGTCACATTACTAAGGAAAACGCTCGCTCTCTCTCTCTCTCTTCTTATATATATAGACAGACAATTAATAGACAGATTAAGATAGATAGACAGACAGATAGATAGATGTGGGTGTATGAGAAATTTATCCCAAACAATTTACGTGACGTAGATACTTGAAGTGTTAAAAGATTTTGTTGGAGGAAAAGTTGAAACCGGTGTACAGTTGGTCAAATTTACTCACTCTCTTTACAGTGTGATCATATAAATTGCATGCTCTCATCTTAGATTTCTTTTACAGTGCCACACCAACTTTTTCAGTCAATAAATCAATCCTAAACGTGATCATTACCTTCCTTAGATTATGTAGAATCGATTGTCAATTGTTCTCTTTCTAATTCTGAATAAAACAGAAACTCAATAAAGCAGGGTGTTATATGAAGCGCCGATTCTATTTACTGAGCGATTGGTTTCGGCGTCAAAAATAAATTTTTGCTAAAGCTATATAATGAGGGAGATAAAAAAAAAATATATATATATATTTTCCATCCGCCGTATGTGGAAAGCAATTCCATATGTACCTTCCCCTCGGCATTTTAAGCATACTACCTTCAGCGATATATTTAAGTTAAAGATCATCTCCCTGCTCCCTGCACTCTCTCTCTCTCTCTCTCTCTCTCTCTCTCTCTCTCTCTCTCTCTCTCTCTCTCTCTCTCTCTCTCTTTCATTTCAGTTTTCCTATTCAGAAGCTTGTAGCCCAATAATTATAAAATTATGTTCTCTCCTTGTTTTATTTTTCTTCCTCTAATTTAGATGTTCTTATCAGCAGCTTGGCGTAATATTTAAAGTGAAATCCTTTTGCTCGCCCTTTTTCAGTTTTCATGGCCAATGACGTTTAGTTAATTTTCAATCAAACACTGTCGTCTTCTTCTCCCTCTCTTCTTAGGTTTCATATGCAAAGCTTTAGTGAAATTCCTATCCTAACATTCATTTTTCTTAAGAGATTATCTCTCTCTCTCTCTCTCTCTCTCTCTCTCTCTCTCTCTCTCTCTCTCTCTCTCTCTCTCTCTCTCTCTCTCGTCAATGCGCTTTATTCGCTCTTTTGAGATTCGGAAAGTGCCCAAGGTTGTCGTATCTGTGAGGCAGATTGATCTGCAGTTTTCGACATTCCTCCATGCTCGTCTTGAACTTCATGAATAAATACGACTTTCTTCATTTCTAAAGGTTTGCGGTGGCCAGCCAATGAAAGGGCAACATGGAAGAGGAGAATTTGAAAGAACACGCACACACACACACAAAACGAAGAAACGCACACACTCATACACTGGTGTGACTTGCACTTATACACACTGTTGCAACTTTCACAATTGTACATATGTCGGACACATACAAACATACACTTGTGCTACCTGTACCCACGCGTTAAACGAACACACACTCACACACACAAACACACTCTCACACCTGACAATCGAACGATCACCGAAGCCGGAAATGTCAGCTTCGAAAGTGGCCTCGATGACCGCTTGGTCGAAATGTCTCGGGAAAATCCCGAAATCTACTTCGAATTTCGCCCTATCTGATCATGCTTAATGTCACGAAGCCTGTCACACGGCCACACACGCGCGCGCACATACGAACAGGCACGCAAAACACTTGCGTTACTCGCGCACTGACACAATCACCCGAGCCGGAAATTCCAGCTTCCAGGAATCGTCTGACCGAAATTTTCTATCAAATTTTGAAAATACATTTTCATTTCCGCCATATTTGATCCTCATCAGTGTCACGCAGGTGTCACATAAATTCCCAATTCTGGACGACGGGAATAAACTGCCAATTTGCAAATGATGTTATTATCTGTCACTTTGGCCGATATATTATAATGAGAGCGCGGCCGTTGGTCATACTGCGGTGAAATGAAATTAGGGTGTACCCGGTAGGAGAAGGACTCGCAAAATCATGTCAATCTTTTTTTTTTTTTTTTTTACTTCGTGATTTTTTTATGTATTTTGATTTCACTGGCATTCTTTAATATTCATAACCAGCCCACGTTTGTTTTGATGTTCGGAATTCGCATTACCAATAGTTACCAATGACTCGCTAGACTTCATGTTAGTCATTATCCCCGTAATGCAATGATCAACAGTATTTTAAGTGGTAATGGAACACGATGAGGCCCGGGAAGGAAGCCTACTAAGAGGACGGATAATCTGTGCGAAAACCAATCAGATCATACCATCAAGATCTGGTTTATCTTTTCACGAAATTCTTGTCTCTCTGGGACAGGCAGCACGCTCATATACGCTTTACATATAAATTTCAGGGAAATTTATTGTAGAGTAATAATTTTTCAGAATATGCAAACGACGTTTGAATTTTAGAAAAAGTTACATAAGTGTTTCTTTTCAAAAACATCCTTGCCTTTGAATGCAAAATGAAGGTAAACTATCATATTTCTTAAACATGCCCTTGGCTCGTGGATTTATAAAATAAATGTATTATAACCTGGCTTTTGAATGTGGAAATATATTTAACTTCCATAGCTTGGTTTTTTTTAAGGTATTTTAATTAACATTTACAAAAAAATATTTATATAATTTTATGGCACATTTATAAAACATTTCGTTTTTAAATATTATTAAGACATTTATAAAGCACTTAATTTTTCAGATGCTCTTAAGATACTAAATCTTATATATGATTTCGTTTTTCATACTCCTTGGACAAACCGATGTAAGGTCTCGTTTGAAATTTACCTTCTTTGTTCTTGAGGCTGGCAGACTTTATACCTCCTTTTTGAAAGGGAGTCAGACTTAATACTCTTTTATACATTTTTCCGTGTACGTGAGAAACTGGCCAACTTTTATAATTGGAACGACTCTGTATGGATCACATCTCAACGTCACTAATTGACTTCCTTTCTCGGTGGTTCTACTGTAAAGAGCTTTTTACCTTGGAGGTTCAAAGGATCTCGCTATTCATGGAAAATACTGGAATTTCCACGGGCAATCAGAAAAATACAGGAATTTCCATGAGAGTTACGAAGTTACTGCAATTTCTATGTGTAATCAGGAAAATATTGGAATTTCCAAGGGGATCAGGAAAATGCTGCGATTTCTATGGGCAAACAGGGATATACTGGATTTTCTGTGGGTAATTAGGAAATTATATATTTTCTTGACTGTTCGTCAGTCTTTAAACAACAATATCATTCTAGTTATTGTAGACTTGCAATAAGTTCAGAACATCTGAATTACTTTAGATTACTAAAGTACTGCAGTATCCCTGAATATTCATGAACAAAGTGGAATTTATTTGGCTACTCTCAAATTATAAAAAAAACTTCTTGGAATATGACTGATTACATTTTAAGTCATTCAAAAAAAATATGAAATAAGTTGTACTGACTGCGGAATGACGAATGGTTAAATGGGGGATTACAGAATTTACTGAAAATTAATTATTTATACTTTTGGAAAACGCTGGAATGAACTTGAGTCATTAAATATTAGTAAAGATCATCGAATTGCTTTAAGCACTGCATGTGACTATTAAATATTCTTGTGTTTTACTAGAATCTAGATAATACTAGAGGTGACTCAGTGCCCTCGAGAGCTAACGAACCGAAAACACTGAATAATGTACTACTTTGGATTATTGCATTATTTCTGGCTACTGAATTACACCAGAAAGGTCATGAAACATTATAGAATCGCTGAATGCTATTGAGTAATACTGAGTGTTGTTGATAAAACCTATGACTAACGAGTTAAAGACTATCACAGATAAGTGAATAATAACAACGATTACTAAATAAAATGGAAGACTGAAAAGTACTTGGATTCGTTTTGTTCATACGCTATGAACATCAGCGGATATATCAACATGAACAAGTATTAGTAACAGTTACCGAACATTTAATTTCGTGTCGAGTATCTATGATGGATAAATCTGCACTTATAATGATTCTTTTGTTGTTGAACGTAATCTACGGAAGACAAAATGCTATAGCTATGAAAGTTTTGCGATAATGATTCACTGTTATGTTGTAACATGGCATAACGGCTGCCATGTTCATCTTCACTTAATCCTATTATTTGTTATACAACTTAAATGGAAATTCTTGAGAAAAAGATGTTTACCAGTACAGGTGTTATGCTTATGAATGAAAGATGCGTTTGGATAAGACAGATAACGAATATACGATAAGGAAGAGAATTCCATATTCCGGAAATTAATGGTTTGAAGGACTGATGAAAAGTGACTGATCCTCGAATTCATGACTATTAACGTGGGTAAAAGTGACGGAAAATCCGAAATTTCCTGAGTCTGTTTCAGGCAGCATTTGGTCAAGGTAATACCAAGATCTGGGTAATACTAGAAGCTGATGGCTATAACACTTTAGTCTTCCCACCTGTGAACAAAAGCGTCGTTGTTTTCCGTCAGCACTTGGATTAATGACTTCCAACTAAATACCAGGCCGTAACGCGTGTGCAGCACTGATGGTAGGGCTTCTCAATAAGCGGTTTTTGGCAACTATGTCAGGTTAAGAAATTAAATTAGGTTCAATCATGGTGAAAACAAGACGCCATAAGCTAGCGTGACAGTTGCTGAAAAATTTGACAGATTTGAAGACACTGTCGGGTGGGGCACGGGGTCACATTGAGACATCAACCTAACAGAGCACGTGAGTGAGTTAGTAACTAAGATATTTTGTATGAGTTTCGCCCACTACGAATGGCCCAGACAAAGACCTTCAATGGACTCGCTGCTTAGCTTCAAAAAGGTTTGCCAAACTTTCCTAAATCAATAACACTCTATCGCAGGGTTGGTGGGGGTGGGGTAAATTAGCTAATTGGATGAGGGAAACAACGTAGCTAATTGGCATAAATTACCTTCCGATCAGCAGCAATGATATTCTCTTTAAATTTAAAGCCTTGTTTCCCTTCCGCCTTCCCTTTCGGCGTGTTGCCCTAGAACACTCTTTAAGCCAATGCAGTGGAAATTGAAAAAGTAATTTACTGAGATACAGAATATTAGTAAGATTCAGTTAAAGTATATTAAGACCACCAGAAAGTACCAATATGTACTGTGATCGCAATCTATTTACTTCCCATGATGGCAATGTGCAATTTCAGATATCACTAAAAGTTATGCAGAATTTCAGATCAAATTCAAGCTAAACCCTCAACTTATCAGATTTATTCAATTATGAACAACATGATGATGCCTATTTGTGATAACCTTTAAAGACGTGCTGCATTTTGCTCATTGAAGTGTAATGTACATTTCCTTTTGGGTAAAAAATTATACGAAAGTGCTGTTGAAAGTGGGACATTCTGAAAGTTCGCGTGAAAGACTAAACAAGTGGGCCTTTGTTATTTATCAGGTTTTGTTGTTTGTCTTAAGCCCAGATTCAAGAAACATAGGGAGATTACACAATTTTTCAATTAAATCTTGGTGCCAGTGGCTGATCAATATTATATTACATATTTTTTACGCAACTTAGTGTTAATTCTCTCATAAGTCACAAAGGAATTACGCCCGCGTTTGTAACAGTCCCTAAATTGCCCAACTCGGAGGAACCATCCACGTACTATTCAGCTAATACACTGAGTTTGGCCTTGAAGCCCAATGATTGCAAAAAGGCCTTTAGCATAAAACTACATTTAGAGTTTCCAGAAATACCTCGGAGAGAGAAATTCTTTGGCCCGAAACACAGACAAAATGCAACACGGATGTATTCGCATGCGGAGTATGTGCCCGTTATTTTGTGACAAGATATACTTTTTTTTTTTACAAGCAGAGAGCAACCACCATTTTCAATTCAGGAAGTTCTTGCATTATTGCCAAAACATCGGACTATTTTTTTCCATACGGGCAAATCTATAAACAAAAAGCTTTCAAGACCCATACATTTTCACTAGACTGGCACAGTGGATTGAAGGAGAGGGTAAGGTAAGGATGCTGGCGGTAGAGGGAGGGGGCTATAGGAGTACGCTGGAGGTTTCTAATGGTAGCAGACAGGGGGAGTAGGTAGGAGTAAAGGATAGCAGGTGGCAGTACTGAATGCGGATGAGAGGGTGGATGGATACTCCCTGGGAGGTCAAGAAGAGGGAGGGGGTTACCCGGGCTCTGGGTTTGGAATTACCATAAAAGGCAGAAGATAAACTTAGGTGTAAAACCTTTGGGAACAGGGGACATAGAGTTGGGGAAGTAACGGGAGGTGGAGTACTGGAAGGCGGGGGGGATGCGAGAGGAGGGACAGAGGGGTGGGGAGTGCCTTTCCTCAGATTAAACTTTCCCACTTTACTTGAATATTTTCCTCCGAGTTATAACAATACGAGATTTACTTTTTTTCTTTATCACAGATAAAGTAATCTATTTCATCTGCCCTGTAAGTCATTGTTTTCAATATTTAAGGTACACCTGTAAGAGCGTGCACAACACGAGTATCCATCCACCCTCTCATCCGCATTCAGTATGCACACACACACACACACACACACACACACACACACACACACACACACATATATATATATATATATATATATATCTACACACATCTACTTTTTGTTCGTTATTTGTCTTTCAAATAGTGTTTGCAGAGTTTATCATATGCCCGAAGCAACACTTACGGTATGTATACAGCATATTACCAAAATTCACTTTACTTCATTTACTCTTGTTTTATGACATATTCTATACAGTTTATTGAGAAACTGCAGTTAGAATATACTGTATACTGTGCATATAAAATATATTACACACACGAACACACACATGCACACAAACAAACATATATACATATGTATACAGTATATATATATATATATATATATATATATATATATATATATATATATATATATATATATACAGGCCTATACTAGCTGACCAACCCGGTGCTGCCCAGAAAGACTCTGAAGAAATCAGAAAAAATTTCCTGCACCTCCTTGTGCTGGCTGTCCCATTTATCCAGATAATACTGTGCTGGCTGTCCCATTTATTCAGGTATTACTGTGGTGACTGTCCCTTTTATCCAGGTATTACTGTGGTGGCTGTCCCATTTATCCAGGTATTACTGTGCTGACTTTCCTTTTATCCAGATATTACTGTGCTGACTGTCCCATTTATCCAGACATTACTATGGTGACTGTCCCATTTTATCCAGATATTACTGTGCTGGCTGTCCCATTTATCCAGTTATTACTGTGCTGACTGTCCCATTTCTTCAGGTATTACTGTGGTGACTGTTCCTTTTATCCAGGTAATACTGCGGTGACTGTCCCATTTATCCAGGTATTACTGTGCTGACTGTCCCTTTTATCCAGTTATTACTGTGCTGACTGTTCCTTTTATCCGGATATTACTGTGCTGACTGTCCAATTTATCCAGATATTACTATGATGACTGTCCCATTTATCCAGGTATTACTGTGCTGACTGTCCATGTTATCCAGATATTACTGTGGTGACTGACCCATTTATCCAGATATTACTATGGTGACTGTCCCATTTATCCAGGTATTCCTGTGCTGTCTGTCCCTTTTATCCAGGTATTACTGTGCTGACTGTCCCTTTTATCCAGGCATTACTATGGCGACTGTCCATTTCATCCAGACATTACTGTGGTGACTGTCCCCCAGGTATTACTGTGGTGACTGTCCCATTTATCCAGGCATTACTGTGCTGTCTGTCCCTCTTATCCAGGTATGACTGTGCTGACTGTCCGTTTTATCCAGATATTACTGTGGTGACTGTCCATTTTATCAATATATTACTGTAGTGACTGTCCCATTTATCCAGGTATTACTGTGGTGACTGTCCCATTTCTCCTGGTATTACTGTGCTGTCTGTTCTTTTATCCAGGGATTATTGTGTTTACTGTCCCTTTCATCCAGATATTACTGTGGTGACTGTCCATTTTATCCAGATATTACTGTGGTGACTGTCCATCCAGACATTACTGTGGTGACTGTCCCCAAGGTATCGCTGTGCTGACTGTCCCTTTTATCCAGGTATTACTGGGGTGACTGTCCATTTTATCCAGATATTACTGTGGTGACTGTCCATTTTATCCAGATATTACTGTGGTGACTGTCCATTTTATCCAGATATTACTGTGGTGACTGTCCATTTTATCCAGATATTACTGTGGTGACTGTCTATCCAGACATTACTGTGGTAACTGTCCCCAAGGTATTGGTGTGCTAACTGTCCCTTTTATCCTGGTATTACTGGGGTGACTGTCCATTTTATCCAGATATTACTGCAGTGACTGTCCATTTTATCCAGATATTACTGCAGTGACTGTCCCATTTAGTCCCCACTAAACCTAAGCACCCATGCTAAACCTAAACACATCCCTACTAAACTAAACACACACCCCTCTAAACCTAAACACACACCTTTATACAGAATTATTAATCACAGGAAAGAAGAGCATTTCCGATAATATATTTCTATGGTATCAAGTGCATGAAATGAGGTATGATAAACCCATACAGATTATTTACCACATAAGTTGCAAAGGTAAGGAGGATGAGGGATGGGGAAGGGGGCGGGGGTATGGGTTTGAAACATACCCTGTTATCTAATTAAGTTGAGTTAATTGATGGCTACGTGCCAAATTTTGTCTAGATCGGTCAAGCGGTTCGGATTTCTATAGCGCACAAAGCTACAAACATTACAAACATTCATTTCTATGTATATATATATATATATATATATATATATATATATATATATATATATATACTGTATATACATATTTTCCTTATTTAATTTGGTATGTATTATTTTATTTGAATATTTATATATTCTATTTATATATATTGTACATTGTAATGTGTGTGTGTGTGTCCTAATTTTCTTAGTAGATTCATTGTCCTGTGTACATTCGTGTCATGATTCTGCATGTGCATATTTTTATGTGCTTTTTTATACAGAAAATCCTCGCTGCCCAGCTGAATTTTAAAAAGGTAAGGATGTTTATGCCTAAGGGGTGCTGGGTATTTTCACGTTGACAATATTCAACGTTACCCTGGACAGTAAAACATCCCACCTCGGCTGTTAGCTTGGTATAAAAAATACATAAAATAGTCTTCGTGTTCAGCCCTTAAGCTCTTTTTCACCATACTTTTTCCCTGCTTAAATTTTTTTAAAAATTCTTGCCACTCA
>NC_089757.1:17206676-17216676 GCF_040412425.1 Macrobrachium rosenbergii
GAGGGAGCTGCTATAAGCTTAGGAGAGTCATTCAAAAGAAATAAGTCTTTTGTTAACGAAGACCCATTTGTTAACTTTTATATCATCAATATGTTTTTAAAAGATTTTAACTTTAGGACAAGTTCTGTCTTTCTCTTTCCTGATGCTGCTTCTATTTTGCCTCTCCCTGTCCAGGTAACCGCTGCCCCCCCAGGGGAGTCTGGTTACGGTACCCAAAATGCGCCTCCTGATGAAGGATCTCTTGCAACGCTACGTCAACCCGTAGGCAGATCGAGTAGAACTGCAGTCAGGAATATTAATAGCTGAGAGGAAATCACCTAGTTAGAGTAACTGCCGTCGTTCCTCATCACCTAGTCTATTTGGGAGCTAACTACCGGTATCAACAATCTTCAGTGACTTTTTATTTTGATTTTTAAGTTCACCTCTGTACATTTCATGTTAAATTCCTTATTGTGACTGAAGATGAACCCAAAGTAGGGTTCGAAAGCTTTTAATAATTTCACACGAAACTTAAAGTTACATTACTGTGGACTCCTTAGAACAAATAACAATGTTATTAACAGCAATAACAACAGTAACAGTGACAATAAAAATAGCAATCATAAAAACAATTGTGTTAGAAAATGATAAAAATTACGCGAAAACAATTTACGTAACCAAAGGTGAAGACGCGTTCTCTTTCTCTTTCTTTATAGACTTGGCATCATCTCGGGGAATAATGAAATTTGTTGGGACTCTGAGAATCTCGGCAGCTATGAAGCAACAACGACTAATATATATATATATATATATATATATATATATATATATATATATATATATATGTGTGTGTGTGTATGTGTGTGTGTGTGTGTGTATATATATATATATATATATATATATATATATATATATATATATATATATATATATATATATATCACGATGAAATTTGTGGATGTCATTATTATAAGTTTGTGAAACCAGGTTAAATTTATTATTTTAGCAGCATTCGTTGACGTTTTGTACGTTCAGTTATAAAGCTAATTATATTCATTTCTTATTGCCTCTAACCCCATTAGGGGAAATTTAACATAAAAAAGTTCATGATGATGATGGTTAATATCTAACAGGAACTGAACCTGTCGCTGAGGTGTATATAGCTCATAAATGCCAATTACCAAGCTGTATAACTAAATCCATGCGTCAAATTTATGGAAGTTTGTTGGGAGGGCTTGAATTCTTTGGTCTTAGATTGGGAGTGGTGGGGGAATTCTAGGGAGAAAAAAAAAAATGAATTTGAAAGCTAGGTGGGAAGAGACCTAAGGGAACACATGGAAATTACACGATGGAGAACAATCCACATGGAGTTCAAACAGACTAGGCTGCAAACCTTAATAATGGCCTACTTTAGCTCTACAACTGGTGCCTTGGAGACTAACCACTTACTACACTGAATTACCCTGATTGGCCCTGCACAAGGATATCATGAAGTTGCCTACTACTACTACACGGGGATAGTCTAATCGGATCCGCAAAAACCTAAAATAATGTGGGAACACGGTAATCAGGCCTGCAAAGGCCTAGCATAAAGTTACAGGATTTTTGTTTTCTTATCAGGCTTGCATAGGCCTAGCATAAAGTTACCTACTACATTGGGATATTCTGTCCTATCAGGCCTGATCAGGCCTAGTGCTACGAGTACCATTACCTACTACTTCAAGGTACCCTTACACTCAAGTGCTTATTTGATATGTGTAATGGTATAGGCCAGCATAGAACTAGTGTTAAAAACACCTCTTACCTACGACTTTGAGGTACCCAGACTGAGCCTGCATGGGTCTTGTGTTGATTTGACACATGTAGAAGCCCCGATCGCTCAGTCTCACTTGCTCGATGTAGAGGAACCAAGTTGTGTTGTCACTGCTGTGGACTTTGAGTCGGTAGTTTCTGATGATCATCGTGGTGCCGATGGCTAGCAAGGTCTGGGAGTCCTTCGTTACCCAGGCGATCTGGTGGTGAAGAAACGTGTTTCAGAAAAATCAAAATCACCCAAGTAATCATGTCTATTAATAAAGCTCTATGGATGTTTTGTTACACGCAAATATTATTGACAGGAATGACGGAAATAGAAAGGAAGCGGCAGGATAATAACTTGGGGAAAAAAGAAGAAAATATTTGTTTCAAAAGACAAACAATTTCGGTTTTCACATATATATTAATATTCTTAGAGATATTGATGCAAAAATTAAGATGTCACCAATCGATCCATTTCCAAAAGTTGATAACCGATACTGGTTATATTTAGACATACGCATAACGCATGTTTAACTAACTGTTATTATCACTTTGCATTCTGAGCATTCGGGAGCTGGTTCATGTGGGCTGCTCATAGTGTCCATGTGTCAGACGAATATGACCTATTTGGAGACGTGTCAGATTTCCTTGCACATGTCTCTTTGGTATGATGAACTCCATTTTTTAACTCCTGGTTTTATTTGTTTCAACTTACTATTTTCAGGTTCTTCATTCCATTTATTTTGCTACTTGTTTATAATGCCTACTTTTATGTGTGTTATATAATCGTTAACGGGGATAGTTACATTCGATCTTGTCATAAGGGCTGCTTCTTTAGCTGCTTTATCGGCATCTTCATTTCCCATAACCCCTACATGGGCAAGGATCCAACATATTTCTATATTTTTCCCATTATTATATAACTTATTATGGAAAAATAACTTTATTTGTTGAACAATGCTATTTTTATGTTTGTAACTCTGAATGGCTTCGACGTCGCTATAGGAAGCAGTTAGGTACCTGTAATGCTATTTTAGATTTGACATGCCATGTGCATGAAAACCTAGATAAGGCTTTTGAGTGTAGAGTAATTCAGATCGATTTTAGTGCTGCTTTAGACTTACAAATCACAAGGCACTTATTTATAAACTTCAGAATCTTGGAGTGGGCGGATATGTTTTAGGATTACTTCAAGATTTCGTTACAGGTAGGCAGCAGCGAGCTGCTGATGATGGGATCTTTAGTGAAACAAGACCTATCGTGTCCGGAGTTTCACAGGGTAGTGTTCTTGGTCCTCTATTATTTTTGGTGTATACAATCGATATGGTTGTTGGCCTGGGAAAAAAAAAATTTTCCGTATGCCGATCATGCGGCACTTGTGGGTGTAGTAAAGTCTCCACTTATGAGAAATGAAGCTGCCCTCAGCCTCAATCGAGATATGGACCGGATCAGTGAATGGTGTAGTCAGTGGGGTATAAGGCTGAACTCTAGTAAAACGAAAACACTACTGATTAGCAGATCTCGTACGGATTTTCCATTCCATCCTCCCCTTCAGGCGGATGGGACTTTGCTGAATGAGTCTGAAGCTTTAAATATTCTAGGTGTAAATTTTGACTCACATCTTACTTTTGAGAAACATCTTATGAAAGTTGCAGCAAATGCCGCACGAAAGTTAGGTAATGTTCGTAAGGCCTCATATATTTACAACAGTGATAAAATCAATGCACCTGTTTTAGGTCATTTGTGCTTCCTTTACTAGAATACTGTTCTTCGGTATGGATGTCTGCTTCTGCCAGAGATTTATCTCTTTTAGATAAAGTGGTTCGTGATGGTAGGTTTCTGTTTCCTGATCTTAGCAGTTATGACTTGGAACATTGACGGATGGTCTCTTGTTTGTTAACTTTTTCATAAGCTGCATTTTAACAGACCTTTCACATTCACAATTGATCCCTGATCCCCTTTTCCTGCCGAGAGCAACCAGATTAGCTGAACAGCAACAACAATATGCAGTAAATGTGACTCGCTACCGAACTTCGCAGTTCCAGAGGTCCTTTGTTCCTCACACCGTTGGACTGTGGAACAGTCTCCCTGAGGAGTCGTGCAACTGGAACTTCTAAAGTTCAAGCGAAGATGCAATGCATCACTACCCTAATGTTATTCTCCTTGCATTTTAATGCATTTTTATCTATTTATTAATTGATTTTTGTCTTTTTAATAAGTGAGATCTCTTCCCTCTGTATTTCCCTTTACCGTCTCTTATTTCCTAATGAGCACCCTATTCTTTGGAAGCTCGAATTTCAAGACAATGGCCCCTGTGGACTTTCTCCATATCAATAGGGCTCATCTTCTGAATAAAAATAATAATAATAATAATAATAATAATAATAATAATAATAATAATAATAATAATAATAATAATAATAATATGATCCAAAGCACAAATAACTTGAGCATTTAAAACATCAATATTATTGTTTCAATACTTTGGTGATCTAGGCGATGAATATAGTAGGCTTCATAGATAATACTGATTCACAAATTTACTGACATGCAAAAATCACGTCTAAAATAGTTGATCGTCTAGGAACATCGTAAACCCAGTTTTATATAATACTAATAATGGATAATCGTACCGGAACCAGATTTATCAGTTGCTAACAATTTACATCATATATTCCGCACATGCTAAGGTAATGAAAAATTATTGAGCTGCATATATGTCAGAGTCACATACTTTCATTTAAGAACTTTCCAAACATAGTCCACTTATGCTTAGGTACAGAGGAATTTAGTTACTTGTGTGTCAATATCATGTGCTTTGGGAAAATCCTTGATCATATTAGACGTATACAAGCCTCTGGAAAGTGTCTATTCCATTCAATCTCCCGTTAAGGTTTTGAAAAAGTTTTCTTCCTCCGTTTTCCTGTACAACTTCCATTACTGAAGAGTTCTAAGCTTTTCTGAGAGTTCTGTGACAAGGCAAGTTTAATCTTACAAAAACATCAACAACAAAAATACCTCTTCGTCGTCTATTTTGATTTATGGCTTGTGAATCAGGGGCACTGTTCTTAAAGTATGCAAAAGGCTGTCGATAATTATGTCACAAGAATGTTTACACTTATATCGGTCAAAAACCCGGACGCTGGGGAGAATTAGGCATACCTTTAACGTACTGACATTGTATAACTGGAAAGTGCAATTAATTATTGCAATAAATTTTAGTGGTCTGCTGCAAGCGGCAATGGCTCGTAATGAGGCTCACACAGCAGAAAAGTCTGAGTAAGCATAAAACCGCCACGTAAACGAGCTTAGGACCAAGATTATAGAATTCATTTACCTTTGGGATGCGGACAAATATTCAAGATTCACTCAATTACTCATTATTCACTTACTTATTCACGCGTGACCTATTGCATACTTTCTACGCGACCGAACCAAAGACTGAAACCTAAAACTACGACAAAATGAACCAGGACTGTAAATGAAAGTTGCTGTATTTCAGTCCTTACCCTAAAGAAGTATTTACATGAGATTGAGCTGACATTTATTATATATTCCAGTGTTTTATCTACACAAGTAACACCCGGTAGCTTCCAGATATGTAAATGTATGGTTTTCTTTGATAAGCTTTTTGGCTCCCCCTAGACTCAGTTTCTTTCTCTCTGCCAACACGCATACATATATATCTTTTCGACATTAAGCCGTTGACCACAGTACCGAATCGTATATAAACCCCCTCGCAGAAAACTTTCACCACACTATGGTACGTGTCATTTCCTTGTACGTACTTGAAAGGTTTTCATTTTGAACTTAAGTTGTACTTTAACCTACACTTTTACTTTTATTTTTCGATATTTTTCTCTCATTCCCCCTTGTGAGGATAAAACATAGACTTGCCCTTTTCAAATGCATTTGTTGTTTATATAAGTGGCCTAAGATTTGGAAGTTTCTGTACACGTTCATCCATGAATCAGCGACTGAAATATGAACGTGGCAGTGACAATTGACTTGTTTGCTCCGGAGCACCATATATATATATATATATATATATATATATATATATATATATATATATATATATATATATATATATATATATTACATATATATATTTATAAATATATATATTATATACTGCATATATGTATATATACATATACCAATACTATATATATATATATATATATATATATATATATATATATATATATATATATATATATTATATATATAATATAACGTATATATTACACACACACACACATATATACTGTATATATATACATACACACACACGCACACACACAAACATATATATATATATATATATATATATATATCATGTATATTGCGAATTCTTGTGCACATAAGTCTGTTACATTTATATATATATAATTTATATATCATATATGTGTGTGTGCGTGCGTGTTTATAATCACTCCTACACGCGATTTTATATCCAACACCAACGGGAGGAAATGAAACACGGTTGTACATCCTGACCGGTGTTGGCTTTATTGCTAACTAAGCCATCTTTAGAGGACTGATGCAAAGTGGTAGAAATTCAAAATATATATACTAGCAGGACAGTACATACGAACTGTCCTGCTACCGTATATATTATGAATTTCTGCCACTCTGTATCAGTCCTCTGAAAAGATGGCAACATTAGTAATAAAGCCAACACACACACACACACACACACACACACACACACACACACACACACACACACACATATATATATATATATATATCTATATATATATATATATATATATATATATATATATATATATATATATATATATATACATATACTGTATATATATAAATGTAAAAGACTCATGTGCACAAGAAATCGCAATATACGGTACTGGTATTTACCGACAAAATAGAATAGACACTCAGTGTTACTGCGTATCAATGCCAGAGTAATTTCGTTAATAAAACGGAAAGTCCTACTTCTGAGGGACTAGATTCCTATTCTGACAAAACATCCCAATGACGCTTCGTCACTATTTCGAGGTTTAAATACCGAGTCCGCTTCGCGATTTCTATAACATTTTTGAAGCATGGTATTTCATTAATGCACATTAGCTTCGACAGACCACTGAGTCTCCCTTCTAGGCCTTATAAAGTTTACCCAAAGGATTATGAGCGGTTAAAATCGGAGCAAGAAACCAGAGGATCACTTAAAAAATAAAGGGTTAAAATAAAACGAAGACACTGAAGGATTTATTGATAAATGAGAGGTCGGAATGAAATTAAGACACCGAAAGATTGCTTAATAAATAAAGAGTTACAATAAAAGCAAGACGCCGAAGAACTACTTGATAAATGGATGGTTAAAATGGGAGCCAAAAATATAAATTGATAAATAAAGAGTTAAAATGGGAGAAGTAGGTAGTATCTTGATGAAGGTGGAAAATCAGGTGGCAAGACACCAGCGTGTGGTGGGACATTACGAGCGACATCAGCCCTTAATAAAGTGTCATTTTACACATCTCTTAATTTATCTAACTATTTATTAGTTTTATTTATCTTTAGTTATTTGTTATGTTCGTTTCATTTTCGATTTTTATCTTCGTATATGAATATTCTATCCTCCGGAAGCCTTTTTTTTTAATAATAATAATTAATAATAATAATAATAATAATAAATAATAATAATAATAATAAGTAATAATAATAATAATAATAATAAAATAATCTCATGGAATGAGATCCCCCTCAAATTGTTCAATGCTTTACAAAGAAATCGTGCATCACAGACACAAGAAAGATGAATCTAACCCCTTCAGACGCCCTTAAGAAGCTGAGCTGAGGGTAGCTCTCAACCATGCATTGTTACGACGATGACAAACCTGTAAAAGCGTCTGCGCTATCTCTAAAAAGGCGTTCCTATATAATCACTGTTCCCCTTCAACACACGTCAAAGCTCGACCACCAAAGTTTCATCAATGAGGTCGAGATACTGGACACCGCCCGAGAGAAGAAAAGCCTCCGGCTTCTGCAGGCTTTACAGTACACACACACACACACACAAATTTATACACACACACACACACACACACACACACACACATATATATATATATATATATATATATATATATATATATATATATATATATATATATATATAAATTTCTATGAATACTATAAAAGCAGTGGATCTTCTTTACATCATTTTCAAAAGGAGGAAAAACAGGTAAATTCCTTTGGCGCCAGCTTCCGCATCCCGAAATACTCTACTTCCAGTCACGCCTCTACCCCGAGCAGCTACAAGTGACCTACCTGGCACCAGCAACAACGTCATACGAGAAACAGCAACCAAGGAGAGGCATAGGTTAACACAACGGCCGTGACCTTCAAGAGCAGCAAGCGGGTAATCATAATTCAGAACGGAAAGCACTACCACCCAGACAAAACAATCGTAGTGAATAGGTACTGTACCTTTACATTCCTACAACCGGGAGAGATGAATATCAGTGAAATTGTTATAACACCCAGCAGAAACAGTAATTACAACACGTAACAGTATTAATAATAAAAGGATATTGTAATCAGAAGTTGAAGTGTTACATTTTGAAGTGCAATGTTGCAGTCTTTCTTCACTCAAACAGTCCATTTTTCGTTTCATTCCCGTTGTTTTCTAATCTTTGTAAAAACAAAGATTAGAAGATAATCTATAGGTTTCTTCACATTTTAGTCTGAAGATATGTTGGCGATGTATGTGGGTTTGGGATATGGATGAAATGGGCATGCCTGCAATATAGATAACATGTAAGGGCCAAGAAGAGGAATACCTAAGATGGATTCAAATACAAAATTCACAAGTACATCCAGAATACACATAACATAGAGAGGGTGAGTAAGAGTGAATGCTGTTGGCATAAAGGGGATCGAGGTATAGATTGAGTAAAATCACAGACAGATGGTCCAAGAAAGTGGATTAGAATCTAAACAAATCATGAAGTCCTGCAATCGACTGATTCGATATTACTATTTCACTATCGTCATTATCATCACACCCTCACTTACCACCATTATTATCATCACTATCACTTTTGCTGTTTCGTGTAGATATTTTTTGTTTTGTTTACGTAACTGCTATCTTTTATTGCAGTATTCTAATGATCATTAGATATATATTTTTTTTTTGGGGGGGGAATATTATATGAATATTTCTCCTGTATGCTGTGTACACGTTTTGCTG
Organism: Macrobrachium rosenbergii; assembly: GCF_040412425.1. NCBI lineage: Eukaryota > Metazoa > Arthropoda > Malacostraca > Decapoda > Palaemonidae > Macrobrachium > Macrobrachium rosenbergii. The sequence continues at coordinate 17,215,675 of NC_089757.1, forward strand.
ATTTTTTTTTTTACAAATAACACAATACGAATTACAGTATTGTTATATAAAATAAGAAAACTGGATTTCTCCTGCCAAGTTCTGAGTAATACCAAATTGTAAATGTTTATTTAATGTTGTAATTTAGGATTCTTTCAGAGTAAAATAATACTCCACTAAATAATGAAGTAGTTTAAATTGTGGTGACTTTATCTAATAGTTATTTATCTACTCTCTCTCTCTCCCTCTCTTCTTTCCTAATGTGTTAATATAGTTTCGTTAGGTATCGCAGCACCCTTAAGAAATCCTGCAGATAAATCTCTGGAGGTATTCGAACCGATGGCTGAGAACGTAGACTTAGAGCCTTGATGCCAACTCTTACTGTGGGCATTTTGATCTTCATGACAACTATAAGGTATAACTGGAAATATAACTGGCCTTTCCTGATGGAACAATCGAGGGTCGAAGGGAGCACCTCCAAAAATAAACGTGAAAGTTAAAAGATGATAAGATACAAACCTGGATACCGGCAAAGAAGCAATATGATTTTCTTTATTCCATTTGGTTCAATGACTTAGCACAGAGTCACAAACATAACTAATGTGTAGGTCAAAGACTTTTTTCTTCTTTTCCATGAAGCCATGGCTAGATATGGACAACTGGATTGTGTTACTTCAATCTAACCAACTGTGAAATCAGCCTTTCTTTTTGATGACGTTTGGATAATAAAGTTGCAAAGAATTATATGATAGCATTTTATAACAGTTTTGGATCAAAGACTTAGTCTAAAATCAGACGTTAGGTATGGATGTTTTTTTTTCTCCGGTGAGGTAGATCAGCAATTTCGCCAGTGGAAGCATACATATGACAAGATTGGCTCTGTACATTTCTATGTTTTGTGTTATATCTTGAATTTCGGTCACCACAAAGATCTTCTACACCTCGATTTTCTCCCCACGTTTTCGATACGTTTTCCACTGAAAATCTTGAATCCAAAATACGAAATACATGAAAAAATAAGTC
>NC_089757.1:17221676-17229176 GCF_040412425.1 Macrobrachium rosenbergii
ACTTATATCTTCGTAGACCGGACTGATTTGCTTTGGTAGAATATTTCACTAGTATTCAAATAAACCTAGCAGAGACTCATTATAACTTCACTTATTCCTCTAAAGCTATCTGGAGAAATTCTCAACTTCTCTGTGACTCAGAATGCGTCAACGCACAGGCAGACTTCAGTAATTTGAAAATAACTGAAACTGCAATGGCAAGAAATCAAATAAAATATGCACAAAATTCTTATGGTATAGCCTCGCTCGCTTGGTATTAACCTTACTGCAACGACTTTGGGGCTTTACAAAGACCCACTGGCGCCAACACCAGACAGCTAAGAACTGTTGCACGTTTTAGTACACTTTTTTTTTTATTAATTTACAAGGCAGTGGTGCTGGCCTCTACGCTTTTATATGCTAGCTGGGAGCGTTAACCAGTACCTTAAAAAAAAAACAAGGCGTGGATGTTAAGCTATCCACCAAACCTTCCTCCGTTATACAGGCTTAGGGTCATCATGACGACAATGACTCTAGCTAGATCTCATTCTGCTTGCACTGGTCAGCTTTTTCATATTAATTAAACCTATATGTGTACTTTTGTTGCGTAAGGAACTGAGATTCCAACGCCATGTTTAACTCTGGCTTGACGGAGGCATGAAAACAGGATAAAAAAAATGGTAGTCAAAAACAGACACTCATCCTGCCCTAAACATTGAATCATAATCATGACGTCATCAAGAACTCTGTAATGTGAAACAACTCACAACATTGTATGTTATTCATATTGATATAAAACTGACACTGTCAGAAATTTAGTTAAGCAAAAGACCAAAAAAACAGTTCTCAAAATCACACACACACACACACACACACACAGAGAGAGAGAGAGAGAGAGAGAGAGAGAGAGAGAGAGAGAGATTTACTGAACTGAAAATGTTAGAATAAAATCCCAGTAATTATCACTTTTTAATTAACTGATGTGCTGAGGGATATAAGTCTATCGTGCATATTTTTTAATTTAAAAAACAAGTGTGTATATATATATGTATATTATATATATGTATATATACATACACACACATTTGTCGCGTATACGCGTGTGATTCTTTTTATATTTAGCAATATTAAGACCCAAATGTCGTTTAATATCGATTTCAATATACCTTGGGAATAACTTACACTTAAAAAGGAATCATATGTGCTTATGGGTCTGCCAGGATTCTAAGCGTGGCCTGATTCAGAAGCAAGAATAGACAGTGACTTTGACCACCCGGAAATTATATATATATATATATATATATATATATATATATATATATATATATGTGTGTGTGTGTGTGTGTGTGTGTGTGTGTGTGTGTATCATGAAAAGTTAACATAAGTCTTTTTAGCCCAGTAATATAACTGCCAACTTAAGTTTTGTTTACTTTATTGCCGCTAAATGAAGGTTGGGGCTGTTCTTTTTTCCCCACCGCCAGGTGTTTCGCTTGTTACTGGTAACACACCCATGTGGGATAATTTTCTCTTTTATTTTCATTTTTTGAGTCGTTGGGTGCTTCAGCGGAGGTTTGGGGTATATGGGATCTAAGTCTCTTAAGTGGAGTTCCATCCCAGTTGTCAGAGCGAGAGGTCTCTGCATTTTTGAGCCTTGCCGTTGCCTGCCCCTTGGGTCTGCTTGGCGGCAGGTGCATAAAGTATCACAGCTTGATTCAGCTTTGCTACTGCCTGCTTCCTGTGGGTGTTCTGCGGCAGGACAACGCTCAGCGATTCGTCGTCTGTGTCTGCCCTTTTGAGTCCTGTGCCGCGTGAGGGCAGTCATCACTTACAGTGCAAGTTTCCATCACGGCGTTCACCTCCGCTGCAGCTTTCTCCGGACCTCTTTGCTGTCGTGAAGCGTTACGGCGCCCGTAGGGAGAACTTATCTCCGGTAAGCGTAATTATTGATAGTGTTTTGCGTAATTATTGATAGTGTTTTTTTTATAGTATTGACGCTGTGGACACTGGAACTGTTGGTGGCAGAACCAACTTCAAGTGTAATCTGTGATGATCGTACGGAGACTTACCTCCAGTAAGCGCATATAATGGCCGTTATTTTGATCGACGTTTGACGCTCTGGTGTTATAGACGCTTCGAGCTGCTGATAGTAATCGGCAGAATCATCTTCGAGTATAATCTGCGGTGTTGGGTTTCTATATAAGCGTTTTAGCTAAATTCATATAATTACTGTATGTTAGGTTTAGGTATTTGAATGTTGTAAAGAGGATTAAGGATTATTTTTCCCATCTTTGCCTTCTACTGTCGTATGTTTGTGTTGTTTTTCGGCACCGTGAGCTTGTTGTTTTCTTTCTCCCTATGTGGCTTCCCCTCTTCCTGTCAGTGTACGTGTTAGCGTAGTCGAATGGAATTTTTTTTTTTTTTTTTGTAGTTGAGTGCAGTTTCTAGCCCCCAACCATCATTTACGGCTATCTTTAATTCAGTAATAAACATTGTTACTTTTATGAGGTTTTGTCTTTTCTTATTCCTCTTTGATTCCAAGCCCTTTTGAGTCTAATTGATTCTTTTGAAAAATCTGCCTATAAGAGTAAATTCTAGGGAAGAGTAAATCCTAGTTGTTGTTGCTTTTTTGGTATTTTACAACCTGGATCTGGTATATATGTATTAATTTTGAGGGAGATTTGTGTAAGAGGATACCCTACGGCTGGTCTAAGGCTCTGAAAATGATAATTTACAGAAAGCTTGATAAGCATAATAGTTCTGGTAATTTATAGCGAGGAGGAGGCTACTAACAAATATATATATATATATATATATATATATATATATATATATATATACATGTATATATATATATATATATATATATATATATATAAACACACACACTTTTGGGTTCACCCTTTTATTCTTATGCGGTCACGCTGTCTGTCTTCTGACAGTCACCCATCCAGATACTGACTACAACCAATGTTGCTTAGCTTCACATCGAAAAACCAGCGACTTGGTTTTATCATCTCGTGGACGTGATACCAGCCACGGGAGCTGGAGGTCCGAGTTGTAATTAAGGTTGTATCTCTCTTGACCAAAGCAGCAAACTGAGTATTAAATAAGTGGCGAATGTGGCTGGTCGTCACCTGGTTAGGCTAGCAACTTTATTACAAGTAATTGCTGACAACTCGAAAGGTAACGCATAGGTAGGTACGTCACACTACAGCAAAGCATGCCACAGACTGTCAGACAAGTCTGCAGCCTACTTGAAATTTTCATGGGCCACAGTCCGAGACAAATCAATTCGGATGTTTAAAAAAAAATTTTCAGATCTCACTGTCACAAACACCCAGTCCACACGACTTACTTCAGCGTTAGATATGTCTGTGAAGAAAGATGACTTCCCCCACTGCGACAGCTTTGTCTGCCGTTCTTTGTACTGCCATGCTAAAGTAGTGAGAAACGAAAGCCCCCCCAAATCTTTATCAAAGATTCAAAGAAACGGTGCTTGAAACATGAGGACACTGGTTTGTAGGTTGCTCAGACCCATGTCAATGACTTAGTGATTAATAGGGATGAGTGTTTCATACCCCTATTCCAGCATCTGCCTGAGACTCATTTTCCACGGACGGTCGCTGACGCCTTTCCAATCTGTTTGTAAGATGTCTCCGATAAGATTATCGAAGCGTTAGTGACACTAACACGTTCCTCCACAGCTTTTTTAATCTCAGATAAAGAGACAGGGGCTGGACCCATGTATATCGCTAAATACATATACATATTCATGTATATATAGATGTATATATACATGTATAAATGAACATAAATACACAAATATGTACATATATATATATATATATATATATATATATATATATATATATATATATATATTATATATTCTCAAATATTAGGCCACAACTAGACTTTAATATCGAAATCAGTTTATCTTGGGAACAAGTCCCACCCAAGGGGAATTATACATGATAAGTACATGTTCCTGACCAAGATTCGAACCTACACATTTAGGTTTTGATACAAGGCATACAATTGACATATCAGTCAACTGACCTCTATATCACAACCAAAAGGCATAGGTTCGAATCCTGGTCGAGGTACATGAACCTCTCATTCATAATTCCTTTTGGGTGCAATATATTACTATAGTAAAGTGAAATCGATATTAAGGGGTATTTGTGGCATGACACTGAGAATTCAGAAAATAAGTCATGGTTGAATTAGTGATATAACAATATATATACAGGTATAAACACACACACACATATATATAAGCATATATATAAATATATATATATGTATATACAGTATATATATATATATCTATGTGTGTGTATGTGTAAGATTGTGTGTCTGTTCGTGAGAATGTGCTTAGCGAGATAAATAACTAGTTTCATGAAATTTTTTACCTCATAACCATCCAAGAAGGAAGCAATCTAGTGCAGGATAACATTACATTTCTTAGGAGCAAATCCTCTTTTGTTTGGAGATTTGCTGCCTTAGAAGCGAAATGAAACCAACTCCAGCATTAATAACCTCCAAGAGACTTGTAAAGTCACAACCAAGAAAGGTTAATAAAGGAGAATAAAGCTAAACAGGTTATGGCGATGGAATTAAACTTCATCCGTAGTCTAGTCTTGCCTGCGGTTCTCTCAGAGATATTTGTGCATCTGAATTTACGTGCTTCCTATGCTTGCAACAATGAATTTATCTTACTAGTCCGATTCATTGGATGGAATGTCTTTGTTTTATTTGCAATGATGCTTTCATATCTACGTTTTATACAATAATAACAATAAGGGGACATTGGAGAATTGATGAAGAAACCTGATCACGCTAAAAACATTTTTTGCAGATATTTACTCTAATAAAAAATCAATACGTTTCGCAAGAATTTAGTTTCCCCCTCTTTATATAATAATAAAAATAATAATAATAATCAAAGAGCTGTAACAACAAATCTCTGACCTGGGAAATCCTGAATATCTGAGCGCCACGCATTATTACGTTAATGATAATGAAACAATAAAAATACCAGTAACAAAACGTGTGTTGGGACTAATTCCCTCACCTGGTAAGTCCCAAGATTCTTGACGGAGCACTTAAACGCGGCGTTCCTCCCGACGACGACAGTGGCGTTGTTCACGTGTTCGGTGAATTCGGGCAACGGTCCCGATGAAGCTCTTTTCCACATGCTGTGGAAACCATGGTCTCCGCTGCCTCGCGTGGCAGATACCATGCGGCCTGTTGAAGGAAAATACTAGAATGAGTCCAAAATTAGCCAGAATTATTAACAAAAATAATTTGCATAGGTGATTACAACAGTTAAAAATTACAGCACCTACAATCATATACTCGTACACATATATACATTATACATAATGCATACATACATACATACATACATACATACATACATACATACATAAATTTATATATATGTATATATGCGTGTGTGTTCACAGATAAATTCCACACGATTGGATCATGGAATAACATTGGCTTCCCCACGTTCTCATTTGTGACTACTTTGCAGTCAGCCAATGCTTCCCAAAACCTGATTTCATGGACTTACCTTTACAAAGAAATTTCCAAACTTTCGCACAAACGAAGCTTGGGGACAAAGCCATCAGACATCAGCCATCTGAATAGGATTTTGGGTCTTAGTCACTTACATGCCAGGTGAGGCATAAAAATTTAGCTATAGAATAATGAGAATATACAAATTTAGAACTTGCTACGGTGACATTACATAGCTTCATCACTAGGACATACTTACATATTTCAAGCTAAAACACTAAAACCAACTTGGGTAAGTGGGCGTCAGTATGATATAATCTATGAAAATTCAGGAGCTAAATGAATTTACTTAAAACTAGAAATAACAAAAATCGAAGTTGCAATATGAAACGAATAATATCTTATCAATCATAAAAAGCTTTCGAGGAAAATCGAATAAAAAAATTCATAAAAAAAGACAGAAATTTAAAATAGAAAAGAGGCAAACGAAATTTTACTTCCATAAATAATCTCTTTTTCAATAATTACTGACAGGGCATCTTATGCACTGGCGGAAAAAGTAATCTTTAAGAGGCATAAGTATGCCCAGTGAACCAGAACGGAAAAAGAAAAACCCCTCTAATCCCTCAGAGGAATGATGAAATAAAAAAAAGGCGCAAAACAACTATGAGATTTTCAGGTAAATTAAATTACTACGTGGAATGATTTTGTTTTTATTAATTAATGGAAACTTTCCCCTGCAACACTTCGTACGGCAACAAAGACTGGAAAACTACGGATCAGACAACTGGCAAGTGCAGCTGCTTTGCTTTCTTTATTAAACAATGATATTTCCTTATATCATATATTTTTCAAGCTTGTATGGCATTCTTTTACCTATACATTTAATAGAAGAAATTTCACTTACACTAACACACGCACACACACATACATCTATATATATGGAAGATGCATGTTACTATGAAAATTTTATAATATCGAAATACTGCCTCATGTGACCCTAAACCCTTGGCTACGTGGGTAAGCAGTACAATGACATTTCTTTTTGTTACTCAACATGAGTACCATCCTACTTATAATGTCAAGAGGTTAAGTCTATGGTGATATCTGTGTTAAAATGTGGAAGAAGGTCAATTTCAAAACTGATTTTGTTATTCTGATAATTATGAATTGAAAAAGAAGTGTAAAAAATACTCAATTCTTTTATTACAGTACCAATGGGATAAAGGAAGTTTTGGAAGAGGAAGAAACCCGACCAAACAATCAATATGCTGGCTCACCTTTATCTCAGAAATCCACTTCCTAAGCGCAATTGGGATTTTAGAAAATCAAAGGAAAGCAGCTCAGGTGTAGTTCTTCACAAACCCAAGATCTGGCATAGCCAGTAATTTATACTACGTTCTCTAGTTTCATTCAGTATGATACACGACCAATTCATCAACAGGACATAGACTTAGATCAAATATGTAAAGGAAAGAAAGAAACTTTAGTTTTACCGTGATGGATACAATAGCCTTGTATTCTGAATTTCATATGATTTTGGATAAACTTTCCAAAGAAAACCGCAGTTTCCTGAAGGAAATGAATGAAGAGTTGCCCCATCTCAGGTGGGAATCGAACCTATGTTGATTAGAAGGCCGAACTTAGCGCTAACTCACTACATGAAGGCTCTTTTGTGGAGAGAGGGCGCAAAAAAACATTACGAAAACGAATAATTAAGAATCAGTTGTGTTTATGGCACATTTCTAATAAAAGCCGGAGAGTCTGTTCCCAATAAGATATGGCTTTGTTCTAACTTTTGTAGCCATTAGTTTTAAACACATAACTTACATTAAGCATTTAAAATCACTAGATTTTTTACGTAATTTATGATAAAAAACTTATACCATAGTATTTGAAACTAAATATTAACCAATGCATTTACAACGCAATGTTAGTTGATAAAAGGTAACAGTATTATGAGAAAGTAACTGATTCACACTACCGAAAGAGAGG
>NC_089757.1:17234176-17301676 GCF_040412425.1 Macrobrachium rosenbergii
AGTACTCTCTCTCTCTCTCTCTCTCTCTCTTTAAATAGCTGTCTACTCGTAAAAGTACATTAATCCTACATGCTTTTCTCTCTCTCTCTCTCTCCTATAATATGCGAAGTCTATTCAACAGAGCAGTTTAATTTCACTTTCAGTGTTTCAATATCTATATCACATCCAATTCCACCTCAATACCTTGAACACACGTGACCTTTTTATGGCGTCTCATTCCCTTTTTTTATAACTTGATTTATTTTCCCTGCAGAATGACATAAATGTTTATTGACCTATTGAATCAATGAATGTGGGAGGGACAAACACAAAAAATGGTATTTTATTTCAAAAGGCGAAATAACGTTATGAATACGAAATTGAATTATGTTCGTGCTACTGGAAATTAATTCAATTATAACATTAAGATAATTATCCTATGAAAAAATTTTATTGCGTATTTTTGTAATAAATAATAAACATTTTCCGTGTGTCAGTGCATCTTATTCAAATATGATCAATTATGAGTAAGAGTTATAATTCATATTGGCATTAAATATTGTAGTTATTTATAATCTGAGTCATTTCTTCCCCTTCTGTTCATTATCATTTTCGCTTCTCTTCTTGCATATCAGTAATAATCATAACAAAGAATAAGATTTCCTGCTGTGTTCATTACACTCAAGAATAAAATTTTCCTTAAGTCATCCTTGTACACAAAAATATTTCATTAGAGTTAATATAGGATTCACTTGCACAGGATGGGCCAATAATGATCTTAAACCCTAAAGCAACATATATGAAAAGTCAAGATTCATCTAGTAACGATTTATAATGAAACTTCTATGAGCATTCATAGTTCATAATCTTTTTTTCAAATCACGTTTCATAGCCTTCTGTTATTATTCGTCATGGTTACGAACAAAAAATACTAATGTCAACCGAAAACGTAAATAATAAATAAATAAATAAAACAGAAAGAAATAAAACAAGGCCGGCAGCAATCATATGTGATTCAGTGATATTGAAAAGCCAAAATAGAGAAGAATTTGTTTCAAAAGTTTCAGCTGCACTACAAAGGGAATGAATTAGTGTTATTAATTTTTTTTGCGTTCATTCCAAAGAAAGACATTTTTGAAAATTACACTACAAAGAGAATGAGCAAGAGCTATTCAGTTTATCATGAGTTCATTCTCAAAATAAAAAATTTAGAAATTCATACTTCACCCCGTTCAAAGAAGATCTTGAAAGAAAAAAATGTAATTTATGTAACTTTTATAACCTTCGCCGATGCTGTAGCATTTTGTAATTATCATTTCGAAAGCATAACAAGGTACTAGAAAGTAATGTACTTTAAATGAACAGAGCAAAGAGTGACGGACAGAAACAACCTGAACTGAGAAATAAAGCCGTAACTGTTAGGATAGGATTGGGATACATTGGTATACACATAAAGTAGAAAGATGGAAGACCTCATTATTCAGCTCAGTCAGTATTCTGTTATCGATTTCATATCTGGTGGATATTTGGTAAAAACACTTTATAAAAGCCGAATTTCTATTCTCTCTACCGTATCTAACCAAACACACACACATACATATATATATAAATATTTATGTATATATATATACACATACATACATACACACACACACACACACACACACACACATATATATATATATATATATATATATATATATATATATATATATATATATATGTATATATATACACATCAGTACTCAGCATTCACATTTCACTTCCAAGCAGACTATTTATAACAAAACGATCATCATTTTCAGCTATTCTTCTGTTTCAGGACTCCTTTATTGTTCCCCTCCTTCATGTTCATTCTATCATTATATTTAATGGTAGCTCCAACAATTCTGAAAAAGACAAAATAATTTATTCTACTTAATGAGCAATAGCTTTCAGACCCAATATTATGTTCGTTTCAAACCAAAATTTCGAAATGATTTCAAAATTCACTGTAACTTCTTTTCACTAATTATCCTTCTATTCGTTCTTGCTTATCCGCGAAACTATTACTCGCATATGTGCGCATTGTGAGAGCAAAAGTGGTCAGTCAACTTATCAATGTTCTATTATTATCTTTGGATGTCTTTCCGCTGAGTACCTTGGATACAAAAGAGGAAATAAATGAAGGAACTTCTTTCCGGGAGGAATTCAAACCCACAATGGGTTAGTGAAATGGGTCTTATGTAACCTAATGCACTGCCAATACGGTGTCCAGACATATTTAAAATTCCAACAGTGAAGGGTAATTTCTCCATTCATCTCCTCTTTTGAACTCATTACAGGAAATCGTATCGTAAAATATTAAGACGCCATATATATATATATGTGTGTGTTCTCCTCTCTTACCACCTTCCTAATGCATAAGTTAAACTACCTTAAAAAACTCTCCAAACTCTGGTATAAGACTTATTTGACATGACATAGTTCATCCTTACTTTCTTCACAACACTGAATCTAACCGAGCCGCCAGTTCACACAAATCAAAACTATTTCCGAGTACCAAATATACAATGAGCTTTTCCAATATTTACTTGTCTTATACAAAGATTTTTTACTTTTTAACTTGACTCTTAACTTCTCTTACAGTTATTGCATCATTCATAAACCTCCAATTTGTCTCAAGTTGTACTGTTCGTCCTCTCGTTTAATCGAACGCTTAGCTTGTCTGGTCTCACTGTGACCCACTGCAACTCGAACTATACTCTTGAAGCGTGCTAGGCACTTTTAGGATGCAGTTACTAGCTCCATGGATGGTCACGGAAGCTAAGATGCCCAGGGAGTCTAGCTTTTACTGATGTTACCCATCGAAATACTGACCAGACCCAGTGTTTCTTAACTTCAGTGACAGGGAGAAAACCATAAATGGAGGTAATGTAAGTGACGGTCGAGACGGATAATCCCGATCCTAGGGACGTTACATACCATACCACAGCTTGGAACAGGGTACAGTTATTTAGTAGAAAGTAATGAGAAATGCTGGGCTCTGGCTTGACAACGGCACGTACGTAGTCACATTGCCCATTGACTATCGTGAATTATAGGCAGAGATAAAAAATTTTGTTATTAAAATGATTGTTCACACTGTACATTCAGTCTTATGAAACAAGCCATAAAAATCTAATAACCTGCCAAACAACCTACTATATAGCACAAAACCCTTACCACAAAAAAGTTTGGAATTAATGTGACTAACATATTATTACAGATAACAGATCCTTAAATCTACAAACACGTTAGCCAGAGAATCTTTCAACACTGGCATAAGATTAATTCTTTCCAAATTATCCAGTCTCCATTTTTAAATGCTTTCATAGAATTTCCCTTTCTTCTTAAGCGCTGAATACACATTGGTAGTTCATACTCCATAAAAAAACCTTAATCCATTTAATTTTTTTCCGCATTCACAAAGCTGTAGAAACTCTCTCCCTTTACTTTTAAACTTGCCACTTAACTTTTTGACAGGAGATACTTAATTCATAAACACCTTCCCATTCCCCGGATCACAATATTACCCAGCCACACTTTTCCAAAAAGGCCTTAAGTTACTGATTTCATACGCAAGAATAAGTTTTTTTCCGAGAATTTTGCGTTTTATACGTATTTGTATGTGATTTAAATTTGTATATAAATCAAGGGGGAATGGCTGTCCAAACAATATCTCTTGCACTGCAGAATGTAATGATGAATCCTGCCACATCTATCGGTATATATATATATATATATATATATATATATATATATATATATGGCTGTGTGTGTGAATGACGGAAGAAAGTTTGCATAATTTTCACCAGAAACTGACGCGAAAATCGAAAAAAACTCCTATGATACGGAAACTCACGTAAAAAAACATATTGATGACGCTAAAATAATTGATTTCGGTGGACACTGGTATGAGAAAACTGTTCCTCGAAAACTGTTATATATATATATATATATATATATATATATATATATATATATATATATATATATATATATATATATATATATATATATATATATATATATATATATATATATATATATATATATATATGTACACATATTCATACGTACATACATGTATATATATATATATATATATATATATATATATATATATATATATATATATATATATATATATACATATACATATATATGTATGTATATATATATATATATATATATATATATATATATATATATATATATATATATATATATATATTACATTAAACCGTGTGTAACCTCTCTGCACATACATTGTTGCTCACTGAATTTCAGTTATTTTCCAGTGAGTCCTAAAAAAAGACTCATACTTTATATTTACATGCAGGACAATAAACAATAGGAAATATATAGACGGGTTTGTCAATACCATCTACTGTGCAGGGCACACTTTCATATCTAGGATTTATTTTCAGCTTTGCTTTTTACCATTTCATTTGTAATACTGTGGTTGTTTTAAAGGCTGCTATGCAACTCCAGCGGACTGAAAAACAGGAATTATTTCAATGGAGCGAGGAAATTTGTAGGAGATAATTGGGATAAAAAATAAAGGATAAACTAAATGAAATGTACAAAGAAAGCACCAGAGGTAAAACGAATAAATGTTCGAACAAATAAAATGACTTAACTATGCGAGTAGAAAAATAATAGTCAAATAATAGTAGCTTGGTAAACATATGCCCAACAGCCTCATGAGTTCATCTCAAACATCCTGTTGTCACGTTCATGTGTTGCGCGGCTGATTCTCAGATTACGGGTCGAATAAGAACCTGGATGGGTGACCATCAGGAAATGCCAGACGCCGACGGTAAATAAGCCATTAAAAATACCTAGGCCTGGGCGAGGAGTCAGCAATCGTAGCCGTAACAGATACTTGATGAAACCGAAATGATGCTCCCTCTGGAGCCACGCCCTCCTAAGAGGAAAAGGAGGGATAGAATATAAATATATATATATATATATATATATATATATATATATATATATATATATATATATATATATATATATATATATATATATACATATACACATATACTCTTTTCGTCTATGTACCCTTTTCTCTTAGAGATTGTGGTTCTAGGTGCAAATCTTATTTTCTTAGAGTACCTTGTCTGCGACCGGCAAAAGCCAACTAACAACTGCATAGTTCACTGTTTAAGTTAATAGAAGAACAGTGGAATATTTTCTTTCCCAAGCAAGTGCCAGTCCTGCAATACGGAAATGAACACATTAACCCATCACTCAGTGGTCTAAAACTGACACCATTTCGTAAACAAAAAGCCATTATGGTTTTGAAAAATCGATTGTTAGAAAATGCTTGCTGCTTTAAAGTTCGGTGTGGAAAAATAGAATGGAATTAACAGAGCAGGCAGAAAAACCTAGATACACTACAAATCATAAAATGCAAAAATGACAGGATGTATTTTTACATATAAAAGAGCTTGCCCTTTTTGTCAGGATTATGAATTTGTTGGTGTTTCATATATATATATATATATATATATATATATATATATATATATATATATATATATATATATATATATATATACATAGTATATATATGCATGTGTTATGTATACAAATATATATATATATATATATATATATATATATATATATATATATATATATATATATATATATATATATATATGTGTGTGTGTGTGTGTGTGTGTGTGTGTGCACACACAATCTTGGTAGCTGCTGCAGTCATACTTTAAATGCTGAAACTTGATGAAATCTCTACAAAAAGTTTCATAATACTTCTGTCTTCAACGCCCTCTCGCTTTATTCATAGATACCAAGGCTCTTCATTTCCAATAACTCTTACACACCATTTAGTCAGCACCTTCTAGGTTTTTCTCTCCTCACTTCCGAATTGCTCATTCATTTCACCAACCTGTAGTTCTTCATTCTTTCTACATGACCAAACCTTCCAAAAACACTCGGATCCATGTATCCAGCAAATTTTTACATTTCTCAAATTCTAATATTTTCTTACCCAACGTTTCCATTCATATGAGTAGCTTCAACAATTTTTTTTATTCGCATTTAACATCAAAACTTCACTTCCACATAGATTTTGCAAGCACACACACATACATAATATATAATATATATATATATATATATATATATATATATATATATATATATATATATATATATATATATATATATATATATATAATTGCAGAGTTATGAATAGAACGACCCACAAATGAATTTCCTCATTTACTTTCTTAGTTTACAAACTACACGACGAACTGGTCCCGAAGATTTTTTTTTTATTCATCACACCAAAGATGGTCTTCAGTTATTCCCGGAAGCTAAACTTCAAAATATCCTGTTCATGAAGATGAGGAAAACACATCAATTCTCAAATGACTAATAAAAGTTGAGTCATTCAACAAAGAGAAAATATAAAAAAAGCAAAACAGCAGAATATTTCATGCAAATGAACCCCATTTCAATACAGCCAGAATTAAAAGTGACCATAATTTTATGAAAGGCAACGGTGCGGTCAGGCGGCTTCGAAATGGCTTACTGATATTCACTCAGCTAGGAAATACTGCAAACTCTCTCTCTCTCTCTCTCTCCCCATCAGCTGAAAATAGTTTTCATGAATAGTGATCGCCGGGTACAAGTCCCAAATCTCTATTGCATTAATTGGCAATATTGGACAAGAGTCAGGCATAAGCTAACAGTTTGTTGGAAGGTAATTGGCAAAACTTTTACCCCCATCCGAAATGACGGGGACCGAACAAAACCAGCCCTTGGAAAAGAACCTTTATTTCCGGAGTGTTCGGGACAATAGTTTATTCACTTTGCTTTCATGAACACTGAAATAAGTACAGGAACAAACTTTTGTCTCTCCTCTCTCTTTCTTTAAACATATGCACATATGCCGGACTGTTGTACGTCTTTCTTTCTCTCTTTCTCTTCCCATAAACAACTACAAATACACTCTCTCTTGCGCCCGGCACGCGCACGAGGACAGGAATTCTCTCTCTCTCTCTCTCTCTCTCTCTCTCTCTCTCTCAGCACACGCGCAAATACAGGCATTCATTCTCTCTCTCTCTCTCTCTCTCTCTCTCTCTCTCTCGATTCCTCTCTTTTGTTGTTCCTGACGAGGTCATCTACTCACCAACATTAATCAATCAACAGCCACAGCAATCATCGGCAATTACCACCCAACTTGGAAGTCTCGCTTTTGGATGCCGACGAAATAAAACAGGGATACGCCTCATCTCTCACTGTTTATATAGTGAATACGATCACATACACACCCACAGACACAAAAAGGTTATCCCTGGACAGGTATGTATACAAGTCTAATTCAGTGATTCACACACACACTCACGTTATTACAGATGTGTAAAATGCCATATAAACAAAATTAAAGAAAAACTGTAGCTATAAACGCCGCATAATATCTCTATTTTTTGCAAAACGGTCTTCGGTTTTCCATATCTTTATTTATACGGGCATATTGTTTTCAATTGTAACATGTTTCAACAAGAAAATATGCACATACACATAGACACTCTCAGATATGTGTATGTATGTATTTTATATAAACAAATATATAAATGTATATATACATACATATATATATATGTATACATGTATGTATGTATTATTTATTTCAGCTAACAGCTACTTCCGCTCTGTGTTGGCTCCAGAAGGTGGGACCTTCCATTTCACATTTACCTCATAACGGCCTAGAGTTTTGGCACATTGGCTAAGCCTCCTTTTTGTCCTTACATAGCTTGAATGAGCTCTCTGGATTTTTTCCCTTAGATTGGCTTACCCCATTTATACGCAACAAGTTTCTATACAGGATTACATTGCAAGATTCACGTCCTGGCATAAGTATAATAATTGCTTGCTTCAAATGGCAGCTATCTTTTTCTTTCTCTGATGCCTAGTAATACCAAACAATCGCGCTCTCTTTTGACCAGGAAAGATAATCACCACAGCATCTGATGTTCAAGACTGCTCTTATAAACCAGTGTCGTTTAATTATTTATTTGCATGTATCTGTGATTGTAGTTTTTTTTTTTTTTTACATTTCAAAGTGCGTGCATAAAAACGCAAAAATACGTATGAAAAGAAGGTTGTGAGCTTTGATCTTAGATTATCTTACACACACACACATATACATACATACATACACACATACATATACATATATATATATATATATATATAGAAATACACATATATATGTATATAGCTGACTGTAATACTGTATATTTAGAGAAACAGAATGTATTCTGACCACTGTGCTTTTAGGGAAAACAGAAAGTATGTCATATTTATATATAGAAATACATATTTATATGTATGTATATATTATATATGGGGAAAAATATATATATATATATATATATACATACATATTTATATGTATGTATATATATATATATATATATATATATATATATATATATATATATATATATAATATACACACTGCATATATATATGTTTATATATATGTAAGTATATATATATATATATACACATATATATATATATATATATATATATATATATATATATATATATATATATATATATATATATATATATATATATATATATATATATATATATATATATATATATGTGTGTGTGTGTGTGTGTGTGTGTGTGTGTGTGTGCTTACAAAGTTAACTTAATTCATTGAATTCATATGTGATACAAATTAGTACAGAATAAATGGTCATGAGGAAAGTGAAAGAATGGAGTGCACGACCTTTCACCTTTACTCCAAGGTATTACCAAGCAAACTACTTGCAACGTAAAAAAAAAGCATTGCAAATAAGACTGAATTTTACAAAAAAAAGGTACAAAAAACTAGAACTGGTTATTAGAGTATTGCTCTTTCTTGTACACCTACGTGAAAAATCACAAGAACTGACTGGTCCGTTTAATATTAAAATGTCCCTAGAGGTGCTTTAGTCTTTGTTTTTTCTTTCTTTAAATCTTCACCTGAAACCCTTATGGACAGAGTCAACAGACTATAAAGCCAAAAGGGCTCCAAATTGAACCAGCCTGCAAATAGAGAAAAATTAAAGGAAAAGGTGATAAATAATCGAATATGAGGGAACACAAAATAACACCGATACAACTGAATTCACGATGCGTCAGCAAAAAGCAGAAATGAATTTGCTCCTCTCTTAAATATTTGGAGATCAGAAGACTCCACACCTGCACCAGGTAGACTATTCCATATTTCAGTTGCAGTCAAAATAAAACTCCAAGCAAACTAAGTAGTATTAAACCTGATACTACAAAACGACACACTCTTTCTAGCAGCAGCCTTCCTTGTGATGTGAACAAAAACAGCTAGGCCAGTTAAAGAGTGCAGAGGATGATTTTCGTTGTAGTACATTTTATGTAACAAGCATAATGAACTTACTTTACCTCTATGCCACAAGTTACCATTAAGAATTGGCAAAACAAAGTTGACTTGTGACAACTCTGTCCAGGAGTTTGCGATGAGAGTAAGCGCCCGAAGACCACATTGGAGAATAGTACCCCAAACAAGAAAGAGGAAGAGTTAAAACACTTGGATATAATTGCTTCATCACGAAACATTCGAAAACATTTCCCAAAGGTACTAACTTTTTGATTAACAGAGGAACCAATATTACGTAAGTGCTGTTCAAAAGTCAATTTCTTATTAAACGTTACACCTTAAAATTTTAAGAGTTAATTACATTTAAAATTGTACCATTTGTATGTACATCAGGATGGAAAGGGAAAAGCGTTCTGGATCAACTATCATACATTGAGTTTTAGAAAGGATAAGCTTCATGCCTCAAAGCCTACTCCACTCATGAGCACGTGCCAGATCTCTATCAAGGATTCTGCAACCCCAGACCTACATGGAACAATAGCTAGAGGAGCACCATCATCGGCGTATGCAATCAATTTGTTCTCCAGAACTTGCCACATGTCACCAGTAAAGATAATAAATAGCAAAGGTCCATGAACACTATACCTTAAGGAACACCTGAAATGACATTACTGAAGCTACTATGATGGCCATCAACACAGACACTGTAGGTTTTACCTATTATAATTTATTTTATACTAATTCAAGTTAAGGTCTAATATACTCATAACCTCATATTGTGCAGAAGAAATTCGAAGGAGATTTAAACGAAAAACTAAAGATTGTCAGTAACTCTTGTTAATGTCCTTAGCCCCTCACTCATTAATTCAATACCTGCATCAATCCAAGAAAGCAGTTCCTCATTTGAAGGTCAACCTCACATGTAATGACCATTGTATGAATTAGCATGATTTTATATTTATTTAATCGTATTTTTTTTTCAAAACCAAGTCCATATTAATTTCTTTCTGTTGTATGTAGTTTGTTTGAGCATGTCTTAGACTCTAAGGCTTAGGGGGAAGGCAAAAGATCTAGTACTCCGTTGTTTCACTCTCGTCATGGACATACTCTCTCTCTCTCTCTCTCAATTTATATATATATATATATATGTGTGTGTGTGTGTGTGGGCGCGCGCGCGCGTGTTGGGAATAAGCCTAGAGCACTTGTAAAGGGTTGGACGGGTGACACCTGGTGCCATCCATCTCAGGTAATAATGCAGATTTTTTGCCTAATCCTGTACTACACAGTATTTCCTCTTGGAAACCTACTCCGTTCTAGCCAATCCTTCGGAAGGATGGCCTCTCTAATCTTCCCATTTACACTTCTGTTGTCGTAACTTCTGCTGTCAATATATTGTGCAAAACCATACTCAAGCTTTCAATTTTTAAAGATACTGAATACAAATATTTTATTTCGAATCATCATTTTGGCCTCTGCACGAAAATATTTGATGGTAACTTCCTTCCCTGACACAATAATATTTGGTAGCTTTCTCAACTGAAACTCAAGAGATTCATTTGATGTCAGTGCGTCTTACAGTCTGGCACATGGTCTCTTAGCCAAACATCCTCTTTATGGTTACACTCGTCCCCGTTCTCTCCAGCCACTTGAAATCTTTAGCAATTGACTACCCAGCAGCTGCTCCCTTCCCCATCTCGAGTGGTGTTCCTAAGGGTTATGTTTCTCATCCGTTTTTTATTTCCTTTTTAGCAACAACCTACCCCAATGTGCCTTTTCTCTTATCCATACTTTGGTGACGCTTCAACGTCTCATATTCCTTCCACACTGACCTCTCCTGCTGATAGCACTCAGTCTCGAGCTACCCTATTTTTATGTTAATTCTGATCTTGTGAGCTTATTTGGATGAGGATCCTGTAACTTAGTCAAGTTTAACACCACTACGACACAGCTTTTCTTATTTCTCCGTCTCCTCCTCCATATTCTTAAATTATTTTCCCTGCAAATCAATTCAAACTTTCACTTCTATCAATATTTTTTGTTTTCAGATTGTTTTTAACGTGGAGAGACCCCATCGTTCAAATGGCTTAGCATTTCTTCTAAAACCTGTTTATTATTCTGATGCCTTAGATTAATTTCTTCATTTCAGTTGTCAAGGAGTACCACTGAACTCACTGGTCGGGCCACGTTTTCCCACAAATACTCCGGGGAAATCGGTAATCTTTTTTTTATTACAAACTCCAGTTTATGTTTCTTTCTCCTTATTACCAAACTTTGGAATTCTCATCCTCCTTTTGTTTTTCTACCACATATCCATGGTTGAACCGCTTCTTTCTTTCCTCGTTTCTTCTCGTATGGACGCTAGACGGGGACATTAAGGTGACCCTCCAATTGGCCTTTGCAACCGAGGAAGAGATGGGAAAAATAAGAAAGTTAGGAACTGGTGCATATCTACTTCAATAAGCTTTAGAATTAAATCTATACTTGAGTTAATGCCTTTCTTACAACTACCACGTTAATAATTTCGCAGCCATTTTTTCTCTTTTTATCTCATAATATGGGCATTCCGTTCTGGTGACGTTTAATAGACTTTTAAGCTAGTTTCATTACAAATATACGTCAATTAAAAAATAATAATAATAATAATAATAATAATAATAATAATAATAATAATAATAATAATAATAATAACATATGCTTTGTAAACCACTGGAAAGTTACAGAATACCACTCCGAAAAGACCAGTGTAAAAGACAAAATTCTCTTACGCAGAGCTCGGAATATTCCAGTCCTTTTGATTATAGAAAATTTCAGCCCGAGCTTGGCAATCTACTGTCCAATTAGCGCACGTCGCAGATGCTAGGATGCCTAGATATGTCCTTCCCATAACTGAAAATTTCTTTGACAGACAGATAAGAATATTTCTTTTTCAGAGCAAACTTTACTTTTCCTATTACCTAGATCTTAAAGGTTAAGTTTCGGTCATGTTAAGAATTTCACATACAAAATGAGCCTTCTATACCGTATTTTTTTTTTTTTACTCTTCTGTCGAAGTTTCAGTTCCAATCAATGTTCATATCCTCATAACTCCATATTTTATCTCGAAGTTTAATTTTCAATCTTGTTCTGAATTCCACAACCATATACCTATTGTCAGCTTTCTGTATAACAAATATGTTTTTTACTCTCACTTATTCAGTATCAACTTTTAGCACCAGAAATATTTTTTCACCCTCAATACCTCGAAGTTTCATTTTCGACCACGTTGTGAATTTCATACCAACGTATTAATTCATCGCATACTTTCTGTACCACAATTTTTTTTTATTCTTTATATCCCAAAATTTATATTCAATAATATTCTGCATTCCATATCCCCATATTCATTATAAGCTTTCTGTTTAAATGACAAATTTTTCTTATACTCTTTACTATATTCTGAATCTTTTTTCGAAAGTGTTCTTCATTATATCCTTATTTAAATGAGAACAAGCCTGGCCCAGAGATAATATCGACCTTACTTTCCCCTATATCCGAAAGTACCCTTATCAACCAAATTCTGCTTCATATTCACATAGGTATAATCAAAGTCCTGTACCACAAATAAGCAGGAATTATATTTTTTATGTAGAGTAATATTCTTAAGGGAAGTGTCTTAACATTGCAGATACAGCATTTTTTCATTTATATAACATTAATTCAAGTCTACTTCAAGCAGACATTATCCTAAAAATCGTTTTTCATTTATATAACATTAATTCAAGTCTACTTCAAGCAGACATTATCCTAAAAATCGTTATGCAGATAGGTAACTTGCCCATAATAAACGTGAAAGAAAGACATGCAATTAATTATAACATTTTCATGAACATCAACATCACAGAAGTCCAAATATTTTTAACAACCCATCGTTTACTTGCCTTGATCGCTGGATCCTCATTATCACAATAAATAAATTAATTAATCAAAATTTCGACATTAGCCAATTCCTCTTCTGACCGTTTTGTTATACGAAGCTCTAAAAGAGAAAGGGTGAAAATGCTGAGAGAGAGAGAGAGAGAGAGAGAGAGAGAGAGAGAGAGAGAGAGAGAGAGAGAGAGAGAGAGAGAGAGGCGAAAAGCGACAAAGGCTTCCTGGAATGTGTTGTTCCCTTTGATATGAGTTAACAATGTGCTGACGACACAACGGGGTCTTTCTGAAGGTAACCCTTGCAAAGACGCGAAGAAGCAATAAGGCGATTAGAACTGTGAGCCTCTATTCAGACGGAAGTCTTTCGGCTGTGGTGCCACTCACCGTCAGTGGAAGGCTAGGATGATTTTGCCCAACGTGGAACCGTTTATCAACACTGAATACTGATTAAGGAAAGCAACTTCATCTGTATTTGTTTGTCAGTATGGAACTGTAATTACGGGGAATTCTTTTTAAATAGGGAAATAATAATTAAAGAATACGATTTTCTCTTTTTTCTTACTTAGCTCTTTTGACTGTGTGGAATGCTAATTATGGAAAAGGATTCTCTCCTTTTCCTTGATTCGCTGGTCTCTAAGGAATAAGAGTCTGTACGGAATACTAATTCAGTGAAAAAACTTTCTTCTTTACTGATTCGTTCGACTGATGGAATACTAATTCACAAAAACGACTTTCCCCTTCTTCCTAATTCGTCTGCCTATGCGGATTACTAATTATGGAAAAAGCTGTTCCACTTTTCTTGATGCATCGTCTGCATGGAATACTAAGTCAGGAAAACACCTTTTTACTTTACTTTGATTTGTTTGTCTGTATGGACTACTAATTCAGGAAAACAACTTTTTGTTTTTTTCTAATTCGTATGTCTTTACGCATTACTAATTCAGGAAAACAAATTCTTCCTATTTAAGGAAAATGACTTTCTCCTTTTCCTTGGTTTGTGTGCTTTTGCCGACTACTAATTCAGGAAAACGACTTTCCCATTTTTCTTGACTGTCTGTCTGTATGTAATATTAATTCAGGAAAATAACTTTCTCCTTTTTTCTGTTTGTTTGTCTACATGGAATGCTAACAAAAAAAAAAATATATTTATATCATTTTACGGAAAACACTTCCTTCCTTTTCATTCTCATTTCGTCTGTGTGGCTTGCTGATTAAAGAAAATACGGTCAATGTCTTTATTATATCTGATCCTTTTTTCAGTTTTTCCAGTCTCGTTCGGAAGAACAGAAAAAATCTGGTAAAAATAATGCCACTCAAGGTAAAATCGCTTTTCTGCGTAAGGTTACTAATCAGGGAAAATGCTGTTCTTTCATGATTTCGTAAACTTTAACCTGATAAAGTGAGATTAGTGGCTGAATAGAATACTAATTAAGATAACTACGTGTTTTTTCTCCTTTCATCAAGTTAAGCGTATGACATGAGATTTCTTGCCTGTATAGAATATTAATTAAGGAAAATGCACTTCGTCAAAGAAAATGAAAAAAAATTACGGTAATATAAATTTTCACTCTTACACAGTGATTTTTTAACTATTTCAGCTTCATGGAACAAATAAGGGAAAAATCAGATGATATGAATTTTTCATGAACAGAGGAGAGTGCGGTCGAAAAATCATTTGCCAGCCAAAGTAATTAATCTTTTTCAGCTTCATGGAACGAGTAAGGGAAAAATCAGATATGAATTTTTCGTGAACAGAGGAGAGTGCGGTCGAAAAATCATTTGCCAGCCAAAGTAATTATTCTTATTCAGCTTCATGGAACGAATGAGGGAAAAATCAGATATGAATTTTTCGTGAACAGAGGAGAGTGCGGTCGAAAAATCATTTGCCAGCCAAAGTAATTATTCTTTTCTAAGTATCACTACAGTGGGGGATTAAAGTTTGACCTCAATAATCCTTCAAAAAATGACAAAGGGTTTCCATAGATGGAAGACGGCAAAGACTATTCTCACCTATTTATTATACTTCTAAGATCATTTAAGACACTGCTACCGGTTATCGTTGGCAGTGCAGATAAAAGATTAAACAAAAGTCTTCTGATGGTAAAAAATGCTTGCTACTATTCTCAAAAACCTCTTAAACTTAAGAGAGCAATTTCCACTTCAGTTATTGTAAATCCTGCTTTATCAAGTTCTTATCTGTGTGAATTAAAAATGTTTTTACTTTTTATTTTATTATTATTATACCAAAAAAGCAAAAAGATGAGGCACCTTCCAAGCTTTTTTTTTACTTAAAGTTTTAATTTTCATTTCTGGATGCTTTTTTTTACATTTCAGTTTCCGGATTTTATGATTACCAGAAAGAATCTTACCTACGGAAAGGGCTACCAACTAATAAAAACCTAATAAAAATCTGTCCATAACCAGCAGCACCACTTGTCCTTAGAATATAACTGAAATCCACCAATACATGCGTGACATACTTTGAGGACAGACAGCAAGCAAACACACACGAATGCAAGCAAAACATTCAATAAACTTCAAATGAATAAAAAACAATAAATAAATAAAAACGAGCCGACCATTCATTCCCGTACATCTGAGTTTCTAAAGGAAGCAAAAACCAGGAGGCCCTCCCTGTGCCACGTTGGTAGTTTGAACGCTAACGACCTCATTTCGTTTTTTGTTGGCTCAAAAACACACGGGGACTATTCAGGTGCATGGTGACTAGCTTTAGGCCTTCCTCCTCTCCTTTTTCCTTTTCTACTTCTTTTCAATTTTTCTAATGGGAGTCCAGAGGGAAGAATGCCGCTTTTCCTTTATAGAGCTTTTAGAGAAATTTTCGGTTGAAAAGTCGCTGGTGGAACCTTTCACAGCAAGACGAGGAACAAAGATGGGCAACAGCTGACAAAATTTCATTAGTTGAGCTTTGGTCTTTAACCCTGACAGCTGTGATGCCAGATAACTACAATCTATCAGTCATTAGTTAAGAAACTGGTCACCCCATTTGCTAAAAAAAAAAAATCAAATTATTGCCGGAATCACAGAAGGCTAATCAAGAATGTAAGTCAAAAATTGCATCTATATGACGATTCTACTATCTCAGAAGTCTTGAAAATCAGCCATGCATAATTTGCTTAATTTCAAAACAGAATACGTCTAACAGCCAACTAATTTAGGAATGAAACTTATTCTAGTCATGGATTTTATATTTGACGTATGAATATCCATTATTTTTAAAAACTGCATTCAAGTTAGAATAAATTAAGTTTAAAACTAAATAATATTAATGATAATAAGTGTTGTGTATTGGCTTAATAACAACAACAAAATAAAGCCAATAATAATAATAATAATAATAATAATAATAATAATAATAATAATAATAATAATAATACTGAAAGTAGTAATAACCTTTAAAAGTAGTAACATTATCTTGTAAGGGGGCCTCGGACATCATCTCTGACTCATCGCCGCTAGTACCAAACTAATATTTATCACAAGTTAACCCTTCGTTCAGGACCTCCTCTCTTATCCACATTTGGGACTATCATGACTGCATTAGCTCTCATGAAAAAAGGACAAAAGGTTGTCTCTCTGTTGTCCTTGTTCCCTGATCGTTGAAGCACTAAATATACCAAGCTAGTGTTAACTCTCTCTCTCTCTCTCTCTCTCTCTCTCTCTCTCTCTCTCTCTCTCTCTCTCCTCTCTCCTTTGGCGTTAGTATGAAGGTGCAACAGGTTTATTTAGTGTTCATTCAGCAAGTCAGTTCAGACAGCAGTGCCATAAGTTCTGTATTTTTTTAAATTAATCAAAAATGTTTCTTATATCCATGCTTATCTTCATTATAAATAAATGAATTATCTTCATTTCTATTGTCAGCACTGCTTCCACTATCATTAACATTACAACTGTCTTATTCTTGGCTTAAAGATGTAAATGAGTGTTATTCAAATAATAAAAAAAACACGAATATCTTCTCCAGTCGAAAATCTGACTTCATGACCGGAGACTCACAACATTATCACATGCGTTTTCATTAATGTCAAAATGAGGTAAAAAAAAAAAAAATACGACTTTCGCAGTAATGACGTGGATGTAAGTTAGTTCAAAGAAGTTAAACAAGACCGATGACATTTGCGGCAAGAAAATTAATATAAAGATAACTGTCTGAACAACCAAAAGTTCAGACTCAGAGAAAGAAAATAAAAGAAAAGAAATATGGTGGCCAAAAATCTTTGACACTCTGCATGGTTGGTTATCAGAGAGGCGATGAAAGTTTCACCAGACAGTTTGAAAAAACAAGGATGACTTCATAAAAAATGCAACGTAATGTGAGTGATGCAATGTCCAGATAACGTTTGTAAAGGTTCGCAGTATTACCTACCCAACTTTACGCCAAGAATTTTGGAACTGAAAAGAATCACTTAGCAGGGACCAGGTAATACTTAGAACAGACGAGAAGCTGGATACTTTGAGAAGTTACTGGGCTGAGTGAGAGGGCATAGGGAAGGGTTACTGGAAACTCGGGCACAGGAATGGGCAGGAGCTTATGAGGGAATCACACAGAAATTCACGCTACCAGCTAAATCTGACGACAACGGCAATAAAAGCTAAAAGAGGTAATCAACCATTAGCAAAGCTTCTGAGCATTATTATCTTTTGCTGTTTTTACTTTTTTCACTTATGGGCATTCTATTCTTATAAGATTATTTTGCAGGTTAATGGCCTCTTAAACTCATTCTATATGAATACTTTTCACTGCATTTTAATACAGGCAAGCTTCACTGGCATTTGTCCTGCTGGATACTGGAAAATATTAGTTAGATGAAATTTATTTTAAAATTTTCTTTTCACTGACAGCTCTACAAGTATGTGACACTAAACAGTACAGAATAAAACCAGAAGGCAATTTCTTATGAGGTACTGTACTAATAGCCAGAGGTTTGGATAGTTCTCACTAAAATTCTTACAATATTTAAAGAAAACATGGGGTGGAAACCAGTTATCAGAAAAACATTTAAGCAAGAACATTACTTCTTTTATGAGAATACTCCCAAGAGGAGGTTAAAACATAGCTCTATGAAAGAAGAGCAAAAACTGAATTGAGTTAAAAAAAAAAAAAAACTTTACTGGTCTGGGTTCAATTTTTTATAGTGCGTGTTTTTCATTTTTAAACTCACTTAATTTTTAAACTAACTCAATTTTCTGATAACTGGTTGCCACCCCATGTTTTTCTTTAACATTGTAAAATTTCCTTAATAAGAAACTATCAACTCTCCGGCTATTAGTACATGATGACAAATTAGACGTAATTTTAAGTCTGCAATTGAAAAACATTTTAACATGCTACAGGTTATTCTAATCCCCAAAACCTCACAATAGGTCATTATTTAAATTCAAAGACAGGAGCTGCCCTTTTGCAATCCTCAGTTATGTATAAATATACTTGCATATAAACGTAATTTGGGGACTTACGTTGATCAACAAAAAGCTTGCTTTCAAAGTCAGCAGATTCTCATAAAGGTGTTAGTCATCGTACAGGTCATAGATTGTCAAATCCAGAATTTTCTAATATTAGAAATCACTCAAAAATTTTCAATACGAATATTAATTATACTGACTTCTCTGTTTTAAATAAGCTATTTACTGAACTACCCAATTTACAATCATTATTTATGAAGCAGTTGGTACCAAATGGAACTCACACATCCTCCGTTCAACTGTATCTATCTGGGAATGTTTTCTTCGCCGCTCCTTTCCCTTTCATGTCATTCTGTTTTCAATTTTTAGTATAGCAGGTGCTTAGTTGGGGGAATTGCCTCGTTTCACTTTATATTTTAGTTTGTTGAGAATCTTATGGTCACTATTTTTGTTCCATGTAATTTTGATTTGTTTGCATTTTCTTTTAGCCTTGAAAGATGTAACTGTTGTTGCAGAAACGCGTCGGCAAAATAAATGTTACCTATTGACCGGCTATCTTCCTGTCACCTAGCTCTTTGTTGGGTGAGTCGGCAGAGCTGCGGACTGTCACTCGATGGGCCGAGTTCAATTCCCCGGCCGGCTGATAAAGAGTTAGAAGAATTTACTTCTGGTGATAGAAATTCACTTCTCGCTATAATGTTGTTCGGATCCACAATAGCTGTAGGTCCCGTTGCTAAGTAACCAATTGGTTCTTAGCCACGTAAAATAAGTCTAATCCTTCAGGCAGCCCTCTCTAGGAGAGCTGGTAATCAGCTCAGTGGTCTGTAAAACTAAGGTATACATAGCTTTTTGTCCTGTCACCTTGTCTTGATGTTTACTGCTTGCTTGCGCCAACATCTCAGTCTAATATAATTTATATATATATATATATATATATATATATATATATATATATATATATATATATATATATATATATATATATAGAGAGAGAGAGAGGAGAGAGAGAGAGAGTAGATGAGAGGGAGAGAGAGAGAGCAGCGATGTGACAGAAGAATCATTGTCTATAACGTGACTAGTATTGTACGACCGCCTCACGTACCGGCCGTTACACCCCACTGCAAAGAATCAGCGTTCTGTGGATGCCCAACAGATAACCGTAACTGCGGGGAAGTGAAGGAAGCAAGAAATATGATCTGTGATCCGACTTCTTATGAAGAGAGATCTAAGAAAGAAGAAGGGAGGTAGTCTGTTTTAATTGATGGGCCTCTCACCTAGAAGGAACACTCTTATTTATATGGTATAAACCGGAAGCCTTTCATTTGTTATATTCCTCACCGTTTGTCTTTTATTTCTTTCTAAGGAATTCGTTGCAAAAGGAACCATATAGCATACAACTTGAGTATATTATTACTGTTCGACATGAATATAATACAAAAGAATGAGAATGAATGACCCAATTTTACCATTAATGAGACAAAATATGATCATTACCAATTACAACGACCATTTTCTACACTCTAAGAAATACTACTACACCTTGTAATTATGAATATTGCACTAAAAACAAAGTGTTACCAATAAACAGAAATAAATCAATCAAAAAACCACAATGTGCAAATGGTTTGCAAAACATAAATGACTACCATCGTGAAGGAGAAACGGTATTTTCTCCCTTGTACAGCTACACAGAGAGGAAGGGAAAGGAAGACCTAAATTCTGCTAATCTTAGGGGAGTGAAAAAGAAGTATCAGAAGGTAAGGCCTTAATAACCAAGATATTCGTGAGTTATTGATAAAACTTCTGTGTAGGAAGCAGCTAATACTACTGAAATTTTTCTGCACAGAGGTGTCACACACACACAAAAAAAAACACATATATTATATATATATATATATATATATATATATATATATACATATATATATATATATATATAATGTGTGAAGAGATCCAAGACCCTAGATGGCCCTAAAGTGTGAAAACGATTAGAAGGTTGGTGTGGACCTCCGGACCCTTAACAACCAAGAGAAGCTCTGATCGAAGTTACTGAAATATTCAGATACTTTAACATATTGTGCTGGTAAGCTGTACCATATGCCGTTACAGATTTACAAAATTACTAAGACAATGAATAGACAAGATAGTACACACTTTTTGCGATTTAGTGAAGATGAAGAGAGAGAGAGAGAGAGAGAGAGAGAGAGAGAGAGAGAGAGAGAGAGAGAGAGAGAGAGAGAGAGAGAGAGAGTAGAGTGCAGATGGAACTTTCTACTGTAACCAGAAGTAGTGCTAACTCAAGAGATTTCTGCGACTCGTCTTCAGGCCTCATAGAAGCATATACCGGATACTTGCGGCAAGTCACAAAATTCTGATTAGTTTAATTCTGGGATAAATGCGTTAAGTCTCACTCTTAAGACCCCAGAGATATGCATCGAGATTATTCATCAATGCCGACAAACTTTTGTGGATGGTTACACAGCCAAGTACTAACGGACTCGATTCTTAACTTCACTGCCTGGAATTCAGTGGTGGACACCATCAGTTAGTGAAACTGGATAACCAGTAAACACGTTATAAATATAAAGATATATATATATATATATATATATATATATATATATATATATATATATATATATATATATATATATATATATATATATATATATATATATATTGGACATCTGAAGAAAAAGTTAAGAGTGAATGAATTATGACAAATTAAAAGTAAAATACACCATTTACAATCACTGCAGTTACGAAGAGGCTTGTATAATGATGAAAGAATTATATTCTGAGCGATACAATGAGTTATTAGTAGAAAATGAGATAACAAAAAAAGAATCTTAATGATTTAACGGTAATGAAAGAGAGAGAGAAAACTGCGGTGTTTCAACCTGATGATATATGAAAAAGCAGTCAAAGGGAATCACGAGTGTCATCCCACAGTTAAAAAAAAAAATACAGGTCGAGACTAGAAAGTAATCAAACAACGTACGTCATCGATAAAAAAACTTCCGAATTTCAAATGGCACCTGGAGCCATCTCTGAAAAAAAACTTGCCAGTGGTTCAAACCCTACCCCAACAAATTAATGAATCCATCAAATAACTATCTAAGATATCTCGTTACACAAAAGGGAAAACAAAAAGTGACGGGTAGATACACAATCTGTTTTTCAAGAGCTATAAAAATAAAGAAATATATCAAGTTACAACACGAATCCTGACACAATCAAATATTTGTTGCTTATAGTGAATAAACTCGGAAGAGGGCAAACCAATTCTAAAAACCTTAGCCGTTTCTAATGGTAGGTAAAAAACAACAACACAGTGACATACCCAAAAAATAGAAAGTATTGCGTGTTATCTATCATGCAAAAAGAATGAGCAAAAGTGAAACTTCCGACGAAATGAAATTAAATCCGATATCACACATCCTGGGATTCACTTATTGGTATGAAACACAAGCAAACATTAATGCAAAATAAGACAAGGAAAGTCATCATCTGACTGAGGTATATATTTTTTCCACAAAACGTTTTCTCTCGATTAGGGTGGCGCTAGAAAGGTAGACCTTCAGTGTCTCAATAAATTGCTAGGGATGAGGATGCTATGCATGCCCTATTCCTGAACCCACCTTACACTAGAACCCATCTCACATCTGAAGTGAATAGTATGCAGCAGGCCTGATCTGAATCACGGCCTTGCATATACGAGTCTAGTGTCCTACTACGAAGCTATAGCACCTCTCTGTGTGTGTGTGTGTGTGTGTGTATATATATATATATATATATATATATATATATATATATATATATATATATATATATATATATATATATATATATACACATATATATATGTGTGTGTGCGTGTGTATATCCATTGAACTCCAGTGGCATTGTTCGCTGATACTATCTTCTTATCAAGACATTTAATCAATCTATACTTCTTTTTCTCTCCTGGCAAACTTCTCAGGGATACGGAAAAAGAACATCCGAGATTCTTTCCCATTTACTTGTTCTTTCCCTAGTAGATGGACCATTTCTCCACCTCTCTCCTTGCTTGTGATTCATCAGGACTGGATTATAAATTGACATACATAGTTTTTATCGCTGCATGCGGACATTTGAATTTAAAAACATGACGTCATTGGGGTTCTGTATTTCTATTGTTGGTGGGTCTCATTATCTCTGGCCATCTGGGTGGCAGCATACATTCTTGGCACTCCATAGGCTGCCCTTACCCTGAGGGCTGGGTGGTTTCCCAGGTAGAGATTCATCGATATTTTGAATACTTCGTCTACGCGCCCTACTGCATCGCATTTGCTGGACATGGAAAGTCTATTCACGAAAATAACGGTGGACGAAACCATCAATATTATTTGCTGAGAGGCTATCAATCAGATACAACGCCCTTCACATACCAGATGTCCTTTCAACGTCCTCCTCCAAACCTACGAAGAAGGCCCCTTCCTCTCACATAGTGACCTCTTTTCGACAGGTGGATGGTGTTTATGGGATCCCCACCTTGGCGTCCTATTTGCCAATATGTACATGGCAGATGTCGAGGAAAGAACCTTTAATTCCCCATTCGAAACCGAAGATATATACCCAATATATAGGGCATCATTGCCATCGATACTGACAGGAAGCCACCCTCTCTACACTATTCCTATTGAGAGAAACTCTAGCTAAACTTGGCTACTGAATATAGTGATGAAGGCTGACTTCCCGTCTTGGATGTAAATGTGGAGAAGAGGGGAGACAGATACAATACTACTGTGTGTGCAAAAGGCAACTAATGTGGGTCAGTGCCTTAATGCCCATGAGAGCGCCGTGACTAAAACCTCCATGGTAGCTGCATACATGAGATGTGCAATTACACACTGTTCCGCCATGGAAAGCTACTCATGCAGAGCTCGAACGTGTTAGGGAACCCTCTAACTAATAAGGATATGACAGCAACCTAACAGAAGGTTGCATATAAAAACAGTTGGATGTGTGTGCCAGCACACCTAGGGACGACGCCTACCTCATCGAAACATCATACTGTATGCAAAGGTGCATATCTCAGGAGTTCAAGGAGGGATGTCAAGGTCATGAAGAAGAATAACTGGCAGCGGTATGACACCCATGAATCCTGACAAGAGGATTTTTGTGTCGACTACAATCAAAACATAGTCACCACCTTATATTTTTAGAAATACTTTGGATCCCTGTAAGAGAGATGTGGGCAGTTGAACAACCGATGTAGTGAACAAATTAAGAAGGGGACATGTCTAGACCTCAGCAAGTACTACATAGGTCGCACCACTGCCCCTCTACATAAGCGATTGCAAGGTCATCGCAACCAAGGGCAAAATTACAACACTACATAGACAACCACAGCCCTTAGCGACACCAGAAGAATACACACAGATCGTGTACAGAAAGCCCAGTTCCACAAATTGCAAATAGCAGAAGCTGTGAGTATAAATTAACAACAGAGGAACACAGGATTTTATCCCCTCATCTTCAAAAGGAAACCCAGGACATCCGTGAGAATTCGAAGAGCGAGACAAGAGCGACAAAACACCCTGGACATGACTAATGACAACAAAGCAAATCAAGACTATGGCCCAAGACAGGAATCACGCCCTTGGTGCAAGCCTTGGCACAGGACCAGTCCTATGGAGCGCCAAAAATGCCCCATTCTGCCACCCAGACAGTCAGAGAGAGAATGGAACACTCCGACCAATAGAAATTCAACAATGACGTCATGTTTTGAAATTCAAATGTCTGCATGCAGTAATAAAAACCATGTATGTCGATTTATAATACAGTCTGATGAAGACGCCAAGAGAGGTGGAGAAACGGTCCGTTCATAGAAAAAGAACATGGGTGCTTAAAGAATCCTGAATGATTTTTCCTTATTCCTCAGAAGCTTGCCAGGAGAGAAAGAGAAGTATAAGATGATGCAAAGCTTTTTAAAAAAGATAGTATCTTGCAAATATGCCACACACTTCAATAGAAATTGCATAGGACAGAAAATATGCCTAATAGCATATATATATATATATATATATATATATATATATATATATATATATATATATATATATATATATATATATATATATATATATATATGTATATGCATATATATATGTATATGTATGTATATGCATATATATATATATATATATACATATATATATATATATATATATATATATATATATATGAACCACGGGCTTGGGAAGTAGCGGCCAGCGTTTTTCAAGTGTGTGGCACCATTCTATCTCTCTCTCTCTCTCTCTCTCTCTCTCTCTCTCTCTCTCTCTCTCTCTCTCTCTCTCTCTATATATATACTATATATATATATATATATATATATATATATATATATATATATATATATATATATATATATATCTGTGTGTTGCGTATGTGTGTGTGAGTTCATGAAGCTCCTCAAAAACAGAGAAAAGTTACTAGCCAGAACTAGCAAATATTTTCCTGTGTTCATAGATAATGAATTTCCCAAAGGAAAAGGAGCTATACGAAATAAAAAAACACATTTACCCAGAAAGGCTGTCATGAATGTGGCACAAGTTTTCTTTAGATAAGGACTGGAATATTGAACATCGATTTGATAGTTTTCACACATTGTCTAATTAGGAACAATATACTTTATAAAAAATTAACAGGAAAATGTCTTAGAGTTCATCTTTGGCTTAGAGCACTTTCTAAGCAATACCTGTAAAACAGAGAAAGAGTGTTCCAGTGAAGCAGAATTGAGTTAAGTCTAAACTTTCAACAATAAGAAGAATTTAGCGAAATTTCCCATACAAATTTTCTCAACTAGTAATGATAAGTCTCCTGGGGAGAAGCATCATATGTTCAGTTTATGAATATCCACCGTCCAGACACTAACCCACATCCTAAATGTAAACACAACTATATATGAAATGGAATTTTCGTCCTATTCTCAATGACATGTTATTTTATAAATTATATATCTTATCAAACTATCTATTTAACTGCAACTCATGGGCATTATAATTTTCTTGTAATTTCTATTCTGGATATGCGCATGTTGAAACTGGTGGAATTGGAATTATTTTATGGAACAAAAAATAAAACGCGTGTAAATATAGAGAAATGGCTAAATTGATAGCTTAGGTGAGAGATGGATCAGGAGTGTTCTAGAGATGAATTATCATTAGTAAAAAAATGAAAAAAGGTAGGCTGACGAAATAAATAAATAAAAAAAAATAAATAAATAAACAAATAAATAAATATATATATACATATGTATGTATGTATATGTATATATATATATACATTATACAAACACATATCTATCTATCTATCTGTCTATATATACATATGTATATGTATACACACACACACACACACACACACATATATATATATATATATATATATATATATATATATATATATATATATATATATATATATATATATATATATATAACTCAGTTTTAGGAGGAACGAGAAAAGACCAACAAAGATGGAGTGGAAAGATACTAAAACAGAGGGGCCTTAAAATTCGGATGTAATACACCTTTAGCACGACTGTGTGTGTGTATGTGTGCGTGCGTGTGTTTTGTGACTGGCATGCTTTGTTCGAATGCTGCTGATGAGTCTTCACATAGGGATGTAGGTCGACTAATGATCTGGGGCTTACATCACAAGGGGGTTCACCATTCAGTAAGCACTCTGAGGGGTGAATGTAGCAGTGTTGTTGTAATTATTTTTCCATTGTATATATATATATATATATATATATATATATATATATATATATATATATATATATATATACAGATAGATAGATAGATAGATAGATAGATGGACAGATATATATATATGGTCGTGTGTGCACATGGAAAGTTTTTATTATACTGCTTTGAAAAGACAATTTGTTTCATAAAAAATTATCTGGGTTTTTCACTGTAAAATATTCTTTACCTGGCCTTCACTACATATAGCGACATATTGCTCAACCTTCGAATACATTTTTTTATTGTCTCTGTAGGCAGATAAGACTTTATGTCCCCCCCTCCCACAATATTATTCTCTCTCTCTCTCTCTCTCTCTCTCTCTCTCTGTTGTTTTCCCTGTAGACAAGAGACCCCGTTGGATTCTTTTATCAGTAAGTAATCTGTTGGTGATATACGGGGAAGGGGTAGAGAGAGGCTACGTGGGTGGGGAAGGGGAGTATGATTGAAAACTGGTATTGAGGGGGGCGGGAGGGGGCAGAAAGGTCGACCTCTGAAAAATGATGCACAGCAACAATGAAACTTTTTCAACTTTTTCCTCCTTTTTCATTTTTCATCTTTTTCTTCTTTTTGCCACCCGTTTATCAATCAGTTAATAGTTGACACTGGTTGCGTGTTCCGATCCCATGGGGAAAATCGACTCCCTGGCTTTGGTCACGGGGCGGATGAAATATTTGAAATGAACAAGCCTCTGACACACATTAATAGCGTTTTGATTTGTAGAGCGTCACGCTAGTTATCTTCTCTTCTAATGATCTTGAAGGAATCGTTTTTGTAATTTAAAGTGATGTAAGTTGTATTTTTCGATCTATGAACAATCGCACGATAATACATTTTCGATAAGGGATTCATTTAACTCATTTCTAAGGAATATATGAAATGAAAATCAGCAAGTTCAGAATACAACAAAAAAATTCTTGTAAGGAAAACAATTCCAATACATTTTTCGCCTTGTAAAATATATTTAATATTCTAATAAAAATATATTTACAATTCTCATAAAATCCGACCACACAATTCCAGATCTATTTTCAAAATTCTGTCACACAAATGTGACACCAAACTCTCTCTCTGATCGAAATACTGAGGAGCAAGTATATAAAAAAAAGATAAAAAAAAAATACAAACATTTAACCAAGTGCTGCAACAATTATGCCAAAGAACAAGAAGGCCTTGCTGAATGTAAATAATAAAAACTGATTATAAGATAACCTACTATATAGAATCGAAATAGATCAATCAAAGATTCCTCATATAAATAAAAAGAAATAAATAGAAAAATTAGAGGGGAAAATGAAAATCCCCTTCAAGGATACCCCAAGCGCAGATTAGCCACGACTAAGATCTAAGCTAAATCATTAAGAGAGGATTTATGATAACGCTCTAGTATAAAAAATACTAATCCATACACTAAAAGCAGAGTATGTACAATATGCACTAAGTAACTGGGGAAAAAAGGGATAGATAAAATTG
This sequence comes from Macrobrachium rosenbergii, assembly GCF_040412425.1. Taxonomy (NCBI): domain Eukaryota; kingdom Metazoa; phylum Arthropoda; class Malacostraca; order Decapoda; family Palaemonidae; genus Macrobrachium; species Macrobrachium rosenbergii. Next base: position 17,262,164 of record NC_089757.1, read on the forward strand.
ATACGACCAGCAAGGATACAAAAAATAAAAACCAGAACAATAATATAATTGTTCTAATAACTTTCCTGGGGATAAGTTCATTTTTCCCTAAGGTGCCGTTCATTGCCGACCCTGACCATCAATTCCAGATTGCTCGTTTCAGAGCCTAGATTCTGAGTAAAAGGTTTCGCCTTTTTAATGGCACTTTTCGGCAGCTGTGATTTGTGTCTGGACTACGATGACCCCTCTCTATTTGTCTGCCCTCATATACTGTACTGTATACATTATATATATATATATATATATATATATATATATATATATATATATATATATATACAATATATGTATATATATATATATATATATATATATATATATATATATATATATATATATACACACCAGTTTTTGTCTAAAGCCCTAATCCCTTAAAAAGTGTGGCAGCAAAAGGTGTTAGGCTTCTTGTTATCAGCCAGTTTTTTTTTTTTTGGATGGCTTCTCCAACCTTTGTTGTGACCTATAGTCAACTGATCATCAGGAACGTAATTGACTGCTTAGGTTAATTGAGACAATGGGACTGCACAGGTTTGTCTAAAGTGTTCCCGCTCTCCTGAACTGAATAAGAATTTCTCACCAGTTGAGATGATCTCCAGAACCACTCTGAGATATAAAAATGCGTATCCATTCATGTGTGCGCGCGTCTGTACGTCCCAAAAAAACAGATATACGTAGATTATTTCTGTTCCATGAAATTAAATAAATTTTTCTTTCCAATGACACAAACACATACACACACACACACACACACACACACACACATATATATATATATATATATATATATATATATATATATATATATATATATATATATATATATATATATGAGTGTACATATATACCTGTCTATCTATCTACTGTACATATACACATACACATACAACACACACACACTTACATATATATATAATTATCATATTATTTTATATTATATATATATATATATATATATATATATATATATATATATATATATATATATGTGTGTGTGTGTGTGTGTGTGTGTGTGTGTAGAATTACTTTGATGTTAGTTATTGTACAGGAAAGCATATTACTGTTCTTTTACGGAAATTCTACACTTAATGTATTGTATATGTCTGAAAAACAGTTATTTCATCAGGGAAAATTAACTCTATCTAAAAACCACAAATGTTTGCACCTACAGCATGGTCCCAGGCAAGGATAATTTTTCATCTTTAGAGAGTTTTATTTTTATAAATTTATTAATATTCATGATGCAAAGAACTTTGCAAATAACACACTGTGTACTAGACTTGTCATAAGTACGATGCAACTTAAAAATTATTTCAGTTATGCTAAATATGTCTTCAATGAGCAACCCCGGGCATTGTTTTGATATATATAATATATATATATGTGTGTGTGTGTATATATATATATATCAGTGTATTTACAGGTATCATTTTTACACCAAGAGGGAGAGAGGAGACATGAGCGGATTATGAGAGGACTTGACGGTTTTATTCCGCATTCTCCTGCACATTTCATAGCCGAAAATGTGGAATAAACCCAAAAGGCCTCGTGGCTTTACAAATAATATGTACACAAAAGTCACGCTGCAACTTTCGTGAGATATTTTATCTAAAAATTATATATATGAAAAGACATACAAACAAAAGTAAACGACCAGGTCACGTTCTCGTATGTAGCATTTTTATTAATTCAGACAGGCACGCCCCATAAAAAGTACAAAGGAAGTGAAAAGTGGCTATCAGGCCATCTTAAAAGATGGAAGAGCGTAAGGGTCAGGGGAAAACGGAAGCAAGAAGAGAGAATGCTGAAGAATATTAGCTTCTCTTCTATTCTTGAATGTTCTTCAGTTTTCTACATTTTAAGGATCAGTGATTTACATAAACTGGTGCTGCGACAGCTCAGGTCATCGATGCCAGAAACAAATAATTCAGGCTAAAAATGAAAAGACTTAAAGTTCTCCATGAAACATCATGCATTCATCCTTTACTTTAATAACTGCTTTATACATGTCTGTCGATGGAGCACAATCTCTTTAGCTAATCCTTGAACTTGTTTTGTTGTAATCAGCGTATGAACAACTGTTCGCAAAAAGAATGCTCAAATACAGGGGACTTAAAAATTTTTAAATGTTCAACTGCCTCATAGTTTTGCTCGACGGATGTAGGACAAGGATGGAACGCATATGAAAGGTAACAGAAGGCTGGTCTAGAAGAATTTAAAATTTGGAATCTTTTACTTTTTCGACAACAATTTGTTATTTTGCACTATTAATAGGTATTATAATAAACGAGGAACATTAGCGGGCTCATATATTCTTAGAAATTAAATGAGCAATTTACTATTTTCCTGGTTTGTTTAAACTACGACTGAACCATTTTTGCAAACTCACTTCAGAATCTGGGTGAAAGTTCTCATATTTGAAAAATGCTTCCCTGCATCTCTTTCACGGTAATTTTATTGGCAAAACGGATAAGCCTCATCACGTAAATTTAATTTTTTAACAATTGCTATTTTTTTATTATTTCGACTTCTCAGCTGAGCTATTTATATGTCAGTTTTCTTTCAAGATACTCCAGCCTGTATTAACAGATGATCTTTAGCTGCAATATTATTTTTTTTTCTCACTTTAATTTCAAAATCTTTTTCTGAACAAACTACTTTAAATTCATACCACTGTGACTGAGCACATGTTAAGTTTTGCCGTTTTTGCAGCAATATTATTGAAAACAAACAGTTTCAATTTGCCAATTTTAGTTATTTTTGTATTCATTCGCTTTTCTGTAGTTCTTATCAGTACACCTTTAATAAATTCTCTGGTTACTTGGATTAAAAAATAAAAGCAAGCAACTTACGCAGCAAAAGTGACTTGCCTCTCGATTTGGATCGTGCAAACTTGCCATTAGGACTTGCAAGCACGATACTGGGAGCGCTTCCATGACAACGCCGATAGTGTAAAGAAGCTAAAGAGAGAGAGAGAGAGAGAGAGAGAGAGAGTAGAGAGAGAGAGAGAGAGAGAGAGAGAGAGAGAGAGAGAATATTTTGACCGTTCACATCTTTTAATTTGATAACAGAAAAGTCGTTGATGAAAATACTAATAAGTCTGACAACACCTTGACTTGTGAGAGAGTAGAGAGAGAGAGAGAGAGAGAGAGAGAGAAGAGAGAGAGAGAGAGAGAGAGAGAGAATTGTTTTATACGTTATTCAGTTCAATCAGAGAACTCTAGTTAGCGAATATTCAAAACAAGTAACTTCCCATTTTGTTAATATTCAACACTGTTTTTAATTATCCTACCGCTGGCTTTTATCATTCAGAGTTAGTAATTTGAGTAATAATACTGGCCAAGACCGTTCGACTTGCGGTAAAAGTGATCACTTCAAAAAAAATTAACAGAACAAAAACACTTTTAATCCTTTGTTGAAAAAGTATTTTAGAAAAAATGTTTTACATCTCTCTAATTATGACACCATCGCCTTAATACCTACGGGTTTTGTACAAATCAATGTTACTAGGAGTCATCTTATGTAAAGTTCTATCTACTTGAAAATTAAGGACATGTTTTCAGGCAACATTATCATGAGAGTATAATTCAAATTAAGTTTTCTGTACTTTAACCATAACTGCATAATTGCATACATTCATATGCAGATCTAAATCACATACACACACACACACGCATCAAGACGCACACACACACATATATATGTGTATAAATAAATATATACATATATATATATATATATATATTATATATATATATATATATATATATATATATATATTATATATATATATATATATATATATATATATATATATATATATATATATATATATATATATATATATATATATATATATATACACTTATTTTTACACATGTAATTGTGCTTGTGTCTGTAAATGTGATTATAAGTACATATATCAGTTGTATTATGCGCTTGTGTGTGTGTGTGTGTTTATATTTGCCACTGTTTTCTGTTCAGTTTTAAGGGGAAATGCCCATACTTCTCTTAATTACACATTTATTTGCAGGGCATACTTTTATTCCAGCTTTCTTTGAATTTACTTCCTGTTATTTCCCTCTCTTTTCCACCAACGCAACGCCTGCATGGCAACGTTCTCGGAACTGCGACATATTTCTTGCATATTTGAGATAATACAAGTGACTTTATCGCGACTTTAGTATTCCATATTTCTTGCCCGTATCAACGAATTGCAACGCTTTCAGTCAGTTAACCTATAAATCATCCCTTCGAAAACAAAATAAATAACTGCACAAGAAGTGAAGTGTTAAAAAAACACGAGAGTTGCGCTGAAGATAACAAAATAGTAGCGGGAAACACGAGTTAGAGGCACTTGAGGTGAAATAAAAAAATTTTAAGGAAAATACATTTGTCAGGTGTACTCGATAATTGAAGAAATTAATTTTAAAGGAAAATACTTTTACGAAGGTACTAAAGATAAAAAAAATCTTAAAAAAAAAAACATGGGGATTAAAGATAAAAAGAAAAAAAATACACGCAAGAGGCATATCACGGCTAGATATACAATAGATAAAAATTAGTTAAAGAGCTGCTAATGCGCAGGTGGTGTTGAAGAAATGTTTTGAAAATAATGGGAGGGGTAAAACTTGTACAAGAGGGGGGTTAAGATAAATAAAGGCATACGGGAAAACAAGTATTTCAGACTCTCAAATGAATTTAATAACTAATAAAAGTTAAGGGGAGATACATTTTCCGGAGGATAAAGATAATAACAAAGTGCTGATGAAAAGCACCTGTGCCGCAGGTGCTGAAATTGAATATCATGCATTGTTCACACAAGTCTCCGCCGCTACCGGCGACAGCAGTAGCATCAGCATCAGCATCAGCAGCAGCAGCAGCAGCAGCAGCAGACACAATTGAAACGACTCCGTGATGAACATTGGTCCAGACATCAATTGTTCACAGTCGGCTGCATGTGAGCAGGATTATATGCCTCCGAAGCATAAACTATAATGCAGTCGCCTTTGCGGAATGGCGATGAATTCCTAGGTGGGAAGAGAGTCAGTCAGTCTCTCTCTCTCTCTCTCTCGTCGTATACATTTTGTCGTTGGGTATTTCATACTGCTTTATCTGGTCGCATGCCATAAACCTCTCTGCCGGTATGTGGCTCTGACTGTCTCTGAGTCAATGATTACTTTCTCTCTCCGTATATTCCTCTCTCTCTCTCTCTCAAGGCGAATTAACAACTGAAAAAGGAGGACCGAGAATGTATCATTCTGCAGTGTTCCATTGTAGTTTATACAGAAGCCAATTGAGTGCAAATGCTTGGGAGATGCAGAGCACCTCGAAATAACAAGACAGACAAATCTGTTTCTAATATTACGCTGCCGTAATTGTATTAATCTGTGGTCATGTGATTTTATATATATATATATATATATATATATATATATATATATATATATACATATATATATATATATATATATATATATATATATATATATATACATATATTACTCAATATAAAGATTAAAGGAAAGTGTATAGACAGTAATGAGACCAGCTTTGATGTATGGAGCTGAAACATGGTTGGTAAAGAGAGTGCAAGACAAGAAAGTGGATGCAGGCAGAGAAAAATGCTCAGGTGGATGTGGTGGAGTAACAAGAATGGACAAGGGTCAAAAATGAAAGAATAAGAGGAACTACTAAAGTCGTAGAACTATCAAAGAAGACCCAGGAAAGAAGACTGTAGTGGTATGGCCATGTGATGAGAAGGGATGAGACATATGTAGGGAGGAGAGTGATGCAGATGGAGGTGCCTGTGGGATAGAGAATCGGAGGGAAGACCGAAGAAGCGAAAGGTGGATGGATGTAGTTAGAAGACCTTGAGAGGCAAACAATTGTCAGAGGATGATGTCTGCTGAGCCAGGTGGAAGAAAGCTGTCAGAAACATCGACCCCACATAGAAGTGAGAAAATGCACAGAAAGAAGATATATATATATATATATATATATATATATATATATATATATATATATATATATATATATATATATATATATATATTACATATACATATTCATAAATGTATATATATAAATACATATATATATATATACACAGTATATCTATCTATCTATCTATCTATCTATCTATCTATCTATATATATATATATATATATATAAATATATATATATATATATATATATATATATATATATATATATATATAGATGAAAATAAAAAGGCCTATAAAAACACTGTGCGGGCGTTTCAACCATATATTTCGAGCACTTCCTTCTGTGCCCCTGTTCACTGATAAAAATATGGACACATGGTAGATACAAGGGTATATATACAAAACATATGTACAGTAGGTGTGGCAGTGAGTCTCGCTGGCATACAGGTGGCCACTCGAAATTAAGGTATTCCCTTGTGGTTTTTGGCTTTGTTAGCTCCCGTCTAGCAGGATGTCTGGTGATGTGTTTTCTAAAACACCATCTTAAGAAGAGGCAGAGGTTAACCCGTCGATGTCATCCTGATTTCCAGTGTCCTCCTGACAGACCACAAAAGATCAGTTCGATATGCTTCAGAGTTGGGGATTTTTCCTACATATTAGGGATAAAGCCCATACCATAAACTGGAGTGGGGCTGAGCTGGTTTTCAAAAGTAGTTGTCCGTCCAAAGGAAGATGCTGGAATCTGCTATCATCAATCAAACCAACAATATGAACCTGTTGTATGACATTGGAAATCGGATGACATCGACAGGTTAGCCTCTTCTTTAAGAAGGTGTTTCAGAAAACCAACTTGTTCCTGAGCGATAGAAGTCAAACATCTCTTGGTCAGCTAACTCAGAATATGAGTGACTTAGTCTAGTGAAGAAAAAGGCTAATATATATATATATATATATATATATATATATATATATATATATATATATATATATATATATATATATCTTCTTCTTTTAACGTGCTTTTATTCCCATTTTTGTATGGGGTAAAGCACGATGCCTTCTTTGAAGGACTTTTTGGTTGGCTTTAGGGTAGACCTGTGGTCTCTATCGGCTACTTGGCCTGACATCGCTTAGACCCCGGCAACGTATGTTTTCATGTATCATACCCGACCCAACCCTTTCTTCCCAGCAGCGAGATATTATTGCGCGGGTATGGCGAGAGTTCTAGACGTGTGAGATGTTTGTTATGTTTTAGAAGGTGTTGTAGTGGCTTTGTTTTTGTGTGTATTTGTAACATCCATTTGCTTTTAAGCAAACCTATCCGTTGATTACATATATAATCCCGGGATGTCTACGGATAGCAAAGTGTCTGCCTCTCTGATCAGTCGGCTGCGGGTTTGAACACGCCACAGACCTCTACGAAGTCCGAAGCTGCTGCTGTAACCGACTGAGCCATCGAGGCTCTCTCTCTCTCTCTCTCTCTCTCTCTCTCTCTCTCTCTATATATATCTCTCTATATATATATATATATATATATATATATATATATATATATATATACACACATATATACACACATATATGTATATGTGTGTGACAGTCATTGGAAACATTCTCAAATAAACAGGAATATTAAAAATGTTTTGGTTGTCAGTCTGTCCTAGTGTAATATGTAATAAAAAGAAAAACATTATACAGGAAACCTGTAAAATCAAAATACTCGGTCAAGCTGAACTTGTCTTATCCTCTTCAGATTAACGCAAAGAGGTTCTGCACAAATGTATGCAGAAAATAATAATAAAGACATACACAAGCAAATGCAAACAAAGAAGTTAAAAAGTATTGTTTTTATCATAGATTTGTTGATACATCGTATAAAAATCCATGCAGAACTCATCTTAACATTAAAGTGCCTGTGGTCATCAAAGCTGTGGTTTTACAGTATTTTTCCTTATACAGTGCATCAAAATATCTGCTATATTAGTCTCATTCTTTCAAATTGGCAACAAGAGGACTCTCCTTATCCCTGCTCAGTTTGCAAGCTATGTGACGTTCAAAATTGCGTTCTTTATATATACTACATGATAGGTTACATATCTCCTTTGAGTCGAAAATGACACATAGCAATCAATCAAACGGATGTACAGATGAATTTACATTGCCTCTCTCACAAATGCGTTCCGTTGAATTACAGATAGCTGTGAGTGTGCGCAATTTGTCATGTATGATTTTTTTATGTCAAAACTAAATTAAGGGCAAGAGGCATTTATTTTTCTCGAATGGGAGTTGGTAAGCCAAGTTGTTTCAAGCCAGGATTAAAAGGGGTCCTCCGTTTCGGCCGTAAGTCATTTAGGCGTAACATCCGAAACAGCAAACGGCCGAAATGGGTGTATATAATACTTTGATCCCCGAGGGCTAGTACTAAACACGGCGTCCCAAGGGAGCTTCCGCCATGCCTTGCGGCCTAAACTTCATATGGCCTAAAGTTTGACGGCCTAACAGGTTCACGGCCGAATATAATACGGCCTAATCAAAAAACTCGATTAAAAGAGTGGTCGAGGGACGTTGGAGAAGGTTATGTTTTCGACTGTCAGGTTCTTGGTCCGCCACTATAGTCTGCGAGAATTCTGGATCTGGATTGGAGGGCCTAGGGTGTGGTGAGAGAGGCTGGGCCTGCGGGCTGGATGACGGCAAATTTAGAAGGGAATCCATTAACCGAAGGCTATGAACATTATTAACAAAAAACAAATATATGGATACATTTTTGCCTTTCATTATATAGAGATTATAGTATAAGGACTTCCCTAGTTGGACGGGTCGATATCGTTCTCCGCTAGGCACTCTGCTGGGCCCTGCATTCGGAGTCTCTGGTCAGCCAATTAAAATTAGAGGAATTTATTTCTGGCGATAGAATTCATTCTCGCTATAATGTGGTTCGGATTCCACAATAAGCTGTAGGTCCCGTTGCTAGGTAACCATTTGGCTCTTAGCCACGTAAAATAAGTCCGATCCTTCCGCCAGCCGTAGGGGACATTAACCAGCTCAGCGGTCTGGATTGTCCAAGGTATACTTAACTTATAGGTATAAGGAAAATGGACAGTCCACCTGTAACTGCAAACTTGGTTGGTTCCACTTCCAGCCCGCCGTTATCCCACCGTCCTCTGCTTATTGTACAGGTCTCATTTTGGTCACTTATGAACAAAAAGTTCTTCATAATATTTCGTCACTATCGTGTTGCCTCCGTTGTACATGACAGGTTCCATCCTCCCTACTTCTTTTTTGACAGTGTGGCAGTCACAAATCCAGGAGCCAGCCAGTTACATGGCTCATTCATACCACTCACATCTTTGCACCCTTTTGTATTTCAGGAATCTTTGGCTTCCTTTCAATGGAGAAGGGAAGTCTCAGTCCATACACTGAATATTTAGAAATAAAAACAAAGCTCTAAATAATGCTTTTGTTATTCACTCCGGAAAAATATGCATTTCTCATTTCATCTGTCGCTCCCTCGCAACATTTCGAGGTGTCCATAACAGCAAGAGCCCCTGAAACCATAAGGCCATTTGAGTCCAACAGCGACAATAAACTAATGCTACAGGTCCGGTATTTCAATTCTTCCATAAAAATCTATTACACAACCATACTGGCTCCTGAGCTGAAAGCGCCCATGCCTTAAAAAAAAAAAAAAATAGGAAAAACAGCGTTGCTAACTGTGCACCAGACTCAGTAAGCAGGCGGAAAGGACAATGGGTCACAATGTGGCCCAAAAATCCAACACATAAGGGAGAGTTTGGCATCCCGTTCTTTGAGTGTTGCTGATCTGTCTGCGCTCTTGCAGAAACACAACTTTATCAAAATATCCTACACATAATAACAGGCGAAGATTAATCCAGGACAAATGCGATTTCGAAATAGACGGTGCTTGATTTTTTTTATCTCCTCTAAAGCACGTTAAAACGAAGAAGAAGAAGAAGAAAGAAGAAAGAAGAAGAAGAAAGAAGAGAAAGAAGAAAGAGAAAGGACAACATGATGAATATGTTTATTGCAAATATTTTCCTCTCGCTTGCACCAGTCTTTAAAGCCAGGGGATGATAAACAAGAAAGAGTTCGGTCTGTATTAGTTCAGACAGCTGGTGCAAATTCTTAATGAAAAAGAATAACAGCGAAGTTAAAAGCGATGCTGGGTTTAATCAGTATTTGGAACTTGTAACCAGCCACCAACACATGCCAGACCTGTAGGAACATAAGCTTTTAGAACATCTGAGGATAGATGAATTAAAAAATATAGCCCTACAACTTGTAACGCACCTCAAAGTCGGATGTGAACTTGAATGGTTTCCAAGTGAGATCCGAGACCTTTTAAAGGGCAGTGAGTAACTGCGTCATACGTTCTAGCATGATTTTAAAAATAACAACTGCTACTCCATGCAAATACCTGTGCTAAGAAGCTTAACCCAGAGCCTTAATGACCGCAGCCTTTCAGGTACTTCATAAAAGAAAAGAACTCAAGCGAAAGACTGCACAATTTTTAGTATTCAGAGGTTGCACGCTGGAAAAAACAGTCAAGAGGTGGTCATCAGATGGAGTCTGTTGTTGCCAGTCGTTTGCAGACATAACCAGACTACTGGAAGAAAAACTCGCTCCTCACTCATTCTCTGAACTTCAGGGCCACATATCAAAACTGTTGCCAGTGTCAGGAATGTTCTGTTCTTTACGAGGAAGGAATTATTTTTAGTTGTTGTATGTTCGTGAGCCCTGTATCACCTTTCGTCCCATGCAAGAGGGACTGACTCTGACGAACCAATAGCAGGACATCAAATTCATTGACATTTAACAAATCACCAAAGTAAAATGGCTGCCTCTGTTGTTAGAAAAATATTTGTTTCAATAAAACTTGCTTAGAGAGAGAGAGAGAGAGAGAGAGAGAGAGAGAGAGAGAGAGAGAGAAACTCATCTTAGAGAGAGCTGTTAACATCTTTTATAAGCTGTTAACAATTTTCAACAGGGCTTTGACATCTTTGCCTAATGAATTGCCTTAATAAAACGAGACAGTCTTGTTTTCAAAATACGTAGTTATCAACAGAATAAAATTAATCAAAACGTTAGTTTCACAGATGATGAACATCGTGCAGTATCTAAAATATGATGGTCTCGCGCAGCTTTTTAACAGTACAACTAATGTAAAACGATTAAAAATGCATTTGTTGTTGATCATAGTAGTAGCTCAATATTCGTCGTGTTATACATAATGCAAATAAACGGCGATTAATCAGTCCCCTCCTAAAAAAATGTGATTTGGAGAATGTCATTACTTTAAAAATGACGTTGAACCTAAGTATTTTTGTAAGTTCTCAAATGTTTGGCAAAGTTACATATTCCATCAATGAGAAGATTATGTTTGTATATATATATATATATATATATATATATATATATATATATATATATATATATATATATATATATATATATATATATATATATATATATATATATATGTATATATATATGTGTGTGTGTGTGTGTGTGTGTGTGTGTGTGTGTGTGTATACTGTATATAAAGTATAGTTGTATGTGGTTTTTATTCTTATGGCAAAGAATCTAAGGCAGACAACAGTTTTACATCCAAGTTAACACTGAAAAGTAAAACAAATGTTACCAGAGATCTTATTTCTTATTTTAAAGTCTTAAATTGAAAATGACAAAAACAAGTTAATCAACATTTATCTTAAAAGGAAGTCCATAACGACAACCGTGCACAAAGGCTCTGAGATGCATATCTGCACCGACTGTAGAAAACATAGACAGGTGGCATGTACTTGAAACGGAAGCCAATTCAAATTCACGGTAAGGTTCAGACTGATGATGAAAAAGGTTCATCTCCGTTAAGAAGAAAAGAAAATACAACCGTTCCAAAATATGGGGACAAAATGCTATCGAACGTCGGACGAATAAAAAAAAATGTTGGAAGTGATAGGCTTTGAAATATGATAATCTCTACGGTATGGGTTCACTTATTTTCTGCGTCTGAGAAGGCGGTTCTTAGAAAAATTAATTTGATCCTTTCCAAGATTACAATGAAGTCTTAAAAAAATACTTGAGAGTAATCTGATTCAAGTATGCCAGGAATACGGATTTTACTTCATAGTCCTCAAAATATTTTATCATCAGAAAAATTTTGCCAGAAAATGAATTATTCTCGAAGGCAAAAAAGGCGGCAGCTATCTAATTGCTGCATCAAAGAGGCATAGAAAGCCTCAATTTTGGATGTGACAGTAAATATCAGCACCTGATATCGCTGAAGATAATCAGGATTAGAGGAGGCTTATGTCCAACATCCATCATTGATTACAATGAATTGCTCTGAATATTTACTGGGTGAAAAAAATGGCTATAGGTGTAAAAACTCTTTCCAGACTTACATTTTGTAAATATTCTTCATTATTTTTACATCCTTCTTTCAAAATATTTTTGCTCTTTCCGAAAGACTAAAATACATTATATTATATGTAATAAATAATTATAACTACCATAACTAATCTGTGAAAACCTCATTGGTCATTCAGAAATATCTCCTAAAATATTTATGTAAGAAAATCAACATAAATTCATATACTTCCCCCTTTACCTTAGTTTATGCTTATTTTCCTACCTTTCTTAGTGCAACTTTATTTTTCATTCATTGCTCAAAACATTCACCAGCTTCAGAAGCTACTCACTAACTTTAATCAACCTTTGCCTTCTGTGATTACGTATTGATACATTCAGGTAAACCATCCATCTCTTTTTCAGATATTCCACAAGAGAATTCAAATGGTATCACCAGTTCCTGGAACTACTAACAACTAATAATCTACAATTACCTATTGCTATCTTCATTTCAAATAATCCATTTCTTTCATTTACCTGTTCTCTGTTTATGTCCAGACAAGAGAATACAAATAAAAGCTTATCATGCAACATACTTTCAGGCAGTTTTTCTTAATTATCCATTTTGATTCTATCTCTTCCTTCCCAAAGTATAGCTTCATTCACAGAAAATATTTCTTGTTATTATGATTATTATCATTGTACAACCTGAAAATGTCTTTGACTTATGAAGCATGGTTCCAAAGGATAGGATGAACATACGTGGAATAAAAGAGCACGAAATGACAACTAATCCTCTACCTACCATAAGCAAACGCATTTTTGCTCTTAATATATTCGATTCCCTCTCACTAGATTATTACCAAACTATCAACTCTTAACGCTTGGCACAAAGCATCTCGATCACTGTTATCACCTAACTTAACAGGGATTTGTGCCTCATACTGTTTTTCCTAAATTCTCAAAACTTTCATACATATACTTCCTATTAAAAAAATTATACATGTCTATAATTGCAGCAACGCACCACTTTATATATGTTACTGATGATCAGCAGTTGGTTTGGTAAATAACAGACAGCGGGATTATAAACACTTGACTTTTATCAAAATGAAGTTTGCTGGTTAATGCTCTAATGTAAGAGCAAATAAACCTTATAAAAGTATTTTGTTTAAAAATCCATCGAGAAATTGATTTCTGGAAACAGTGGTTAAAGATTCTGCCTGAAAAGTTTCTACCTTTTGATAAGACACCATATAAGGTTCTATACAGGGTGAGACTATGGAGTTAGGGATCCACGGATTTCTGGTGACTGGGGAAATATAGAAAACCGGCAGCTGGAGACAAATCTCACACCTGAAGACTAGTCAAAGTGGGAATCAAAGTTGTAACCAAATTAAATTCATTATGGTAGAGAGAGAGAGAGAGAGAGAGAGAGAGAGAGAGAGAGAGAGAGAGAGAGAGAGAGAGAGAGAAGGAATCTCCGGACATGTACAAGACTGGAATAACGAGTCTAGGGACAGAGAATCAGCTTTCTTTCATTCATAAATAAATAAAAGAAAAACACAATCAGGAATCTCCTTAACCTCTATTCACGTTTGGAACCTTTCTTTTTAGACACCCATGAAATGTCATATCTGCATCTCGTTCCGCCGTAAAAGGACCTCTTAAGCTGGAGATCAAATGCAATTTACAACGCTGACAATCGAGGCGTCGCGCGGCACGTCGTGGAGGCACCACTGCCAGTGGATGGGGTTCTGGAGCATGGGGTGGATTAGATGGATGGGGTCCAAGGCTGGGATGGGTAGTGCAACTGGGGTTGCTGGAGGAGGAGACTAGGCGTCGCCCAATAGTGTAAGGGGGATGTTTCTAACCTATTTTGCAAATGAATGAAGCCAATTTCAAATGATTAATCTCATGTGTTCTGGGTTGTCAAGGCTTCTGGTGAGCGAGATCCTGTCGAATGTCTCGATTCAATTGGTGGGATTTCTTGCCCTGTATGGCATAGAGGCCGAGACGGTAAGGATATCCAAAACCCTTACGTGGTGACAACCGCCTTTTGTGGAAATAAAGGTATTCAGAATAAGGAAACATATAGGGAGGCCGAGAATCCACATTCTTAAAACAAATATGTTGAAAGTTTAATAAAACTGGTTGACAGACCTCGAGATGTCCATACAATACAGCACGAGATTATAAAGCTTGACGGTTACATAAAGAACCAGAGAGCATGTTTGCCATAATGACAATCGGTGAATTTAGCTATGTTAAAGTCGACATATAGATATTTAATCATCATTATTTCATGCTTTTAGTAGAACAAGAAAAGTCTTGTATATGCACGAAAAAGATTCTGGGACTTGATACTTTATTACCTCTGCCGAGAGGTTGGTTTCTAGTTTTTTTTTTTTTCATTTGTTGAAGGAATTATGGGAAAAGTGTGGAATTTTGCAAGTACTGTTACCACAGGTGATCGTAATTGGCAAATGACTTGATTTTGGGAGAGATAGGATGCAACATTTTGGGAGATGGATCTTTTTTCCAAAAGCGGCGAGAGCGAAGGGGGGGGGGGGACGACTTGCACTGCTCAGTCATTGCAGAGGTTTGGTGGTCCGAACGGTCTTGCTGGTCAATTGTTCATTTTATTTTTCAAGCCTACTGCATTTTCAATAAGCCATCTTCAATACAAGACAGCCGAGTGATGGACAGACCAAGGACCCAGTTAAGGCTTTGACCTAAACTACCAAGATGTGTTATATATTAATTTCTGAACTGCAAAGAAGTTGGGAAGTAAGTGAGAAAGAACTAAAGGAAAAACTGATAAAAAGTCAAAGGGCAAAAATTTAAAGGAGACTGGAGACATTTCACTCGTCCTTCCCTTAAGATCTTAAGTGAGAGAGAGAGAGAGGACCGAATGGAAACCAAATTAATAACGGAAAACAAGATGTGTATCTCCGGGTGACTGGGAAACTGAAACCAGAAATGCTTGAGTCTCTACAAAAGAAAAAACATGAGTATTTGGGTGGACTCTGCGGGTATTACGCCCCCACCCCTAAAGGTTTTTTATGATCGTGTATCGATGAACAATTCATGCATACAGCGGTAAATAATATCCAAATGTAATAGTCACGAACATAAAATCGAACTGAAATATACACAATAACAATGTGATTAAGATTATTGATTAATGGAGTGTACTTTAACACTCTGCAAAAGAATAAGATATATAAATCAGGAAGATAATCACAACAATTACGACTTTGTACGAAAACGAATCCATAGTAAAACAAACGAAGGATGTAAAGGGGGCGAGACTACGTGCGTACTGAAAGGTCAGTATGCATATAAGAAAGGAACAATATATGCAGTATTGGAATTTGTATGCAATAGAATTCGAGTTCTCTCTCTCTCTCTCTCTCTCTCCTTTGAAAATGCCTTGCGTAGCAGAAGATTTTATGGTATAGTGTGAACATGTATTTAAGATACTACAGTGGATAATTTCTGTTAATCGACGTGAGATCATAATACTGCAAGGCGTTGTAACATCAGTGGGCATCCAGAAAGGAAAATATTTTCCCCATCATCGGGGAATGTTAATAAAAATTTCACATTTTACTTCATAACATTTACTACATAATTGGAAATGTAACTATAAATTACTTCTAAAATAGTATCTTAAAGTATCAGTCATCGTGAAATAAAAGAAAAGTATTTGAATTACTGAATTAACTGAAAGCAAAAGAAATCGAAACATCTTCATTATTCAATATTCTAAGAGCCAAGAAAAACAAAATATCTAATATTTTTATATCACTAAGTAAAAACTAGGAGTATCTGAAATATCTAGTTAGTTTTGAGAATAAAGGAAAAATACGATATATAAAATATCCAATAACCGAATCGGTACAAATATGTAAATCTGAAATGTCTTTATAATATCAAACGAAGAAAAATGGAATACATGGAAATAATGTCAATTATCTGAATATCTGAAAACGGAATATCTACATGGTACTCAACAGGTTGGCTGAAAATCAAATAAAAATGGAAAATTCATGGAAGTAAACACAAGGCTAACCCAATCTGCGACCAACAAAACAGAGCCATTGACCATGGCTACGCAGTCCAAATGCCCGGTTGTCGGCGGAAATGAGGACTATCAAGACACACGAGTAAGATGGAAAGGTACAACGGTCCTCCTGTTATTATTATTACTGTGTAGTTAACGGGACTATTGAGTCACATCACTAGACTCACAGAACTATCAAATTAATTATCTTTAAATGAGACTGACAACTACTGAGAAGTAAAGTAAAATTAGTTGGAAAAATAGTGGTATGAAAAGAGTAATGGAATGGATGAAAAGTAAAAGGTACAAAGCAATGCAAAGGCCCTTCAAGCAGTTCTCATTAAAGGAACGCTGCCTTCCAAAAGACGCAGTCACGGAATTAGCAGGATGTTACCTGTTGGTATGTGAAAGATAGCGTGGTATGTGTGATGTGCAGAAAGACTTTGCTTATGTTTACTGCATTTATTCCTTGTACCTTATACTTAATACTTCATTCTTGTTAATGATACCATTAGCAATTTCCCTTTAACAATAATAATATTTATGTTTCTATGCAACTAAGCCTTCTTGAAGTACGTATGTCATGGCAATAATGGCATTTCCTATGTTGGAAATACTGTTGCTTCAGGACAATTATTCAGTTAGCCGGAGATCGTCTCGCTGGTTACATCTAATTTGTGCCTCTTGGATGTTTTGCGTCAGTTCCACAAGATTATACTGTAAGAATCTACTTTAAGTTGGTGTTTGCTTCAACCACCATTAGTGATAAATAAGATTTCTATAAACTTATATTACCTATATATTTAAAACTCTGGTAAGGTCTCGACATCATTTATCGTCTGTGCATTTTCACTTTATTTTTCATTTTGTTTGGTTGTTAAAAGGTCTGAAGTCATCTAACGCCTCCGCCTTTTTCGTTCTTTGTTTTTAAAGTCTAAACATCGTCTACCTTTATACCTATTCAGTCTTTCAGCTATTAAGGTCAAAATATCATCTACAATTTATACATTTTTTTATGTTTGGTATTTAAGTCTGCAAGCTGTTTACCACCTTCTTATATTTCATTTTACTTAGTAAGGGTAAAAATCTCGTCTACCACGTGCGTTTGTCATTAATTTTATTATTATATTTTAATTGCCTTTGGTTCTTAAGATGTAAGTGTCATCTACGTTCGTATTTTTTCATTTGTTTTGGTTAATATCGAAAACGTCGTCTTCTTGCCTGTGCATATTTCATCATTTGTTTGTAAAGTTCTGAACGTTGTTTACCACCTACACATTCGTTATTCACTTGGTTGTTAAGGTCTAAAGTCGTCTACTGCCTGCTTTTCTTTCTATTTTTTCTTTCTGACATCTATTGGCATTCTCATACCAGAAAGCGTGCCGGGTGATCTTCCGGTCGTTCATTATCTTGGCAGGGGCATATCATTAATCGGCAATTCTCGCGTTTGATTAGCAGTTAATAATTGGATTTGATCTATGTGGCAGTCCACTAATTTGAACCTAGTAATGTTTTACCTTCTTGTTTCGTAAACGTTTGAAACCCATTAAATTTCTTTATCATTTTTGTCCGTTATTTTCATTTTTTTTTCTACTAGGTTGTTCAGTAACTTATTCACAAACATGTCTTTAAACGCAGGCCAATATGATGGGCAAGGTAGGAGCAAAAAGCAACCAATTTAAGAGTGATACATTTGCCAATCAAAGAGGCAAATGTCAGCCCTCTTGACAAGGGGACAGGGGAAGCAATTAGAATTAGGAACACGATAGCAGAGTACCAACGCCTGACAACTGATGAAACGGCTATTGAATAGCGATACAGATATGGTCATTTATGAGAATGCTGGATTATAATTGATAATTTTGTTTTAAACAATTATTGTTTTAAGTCAAGTGTAATTTTTAAGCGCTGCCGGTTGCATCTGATGAGCGATCGCCGAGTTATTATTATTAAAAAAAAATATCATCGGATAAATGGTAATGCAAGAAAAACAGTAAATAACCGATACAGCTCTAAAGCTGAGTTGCCAGATAACCTCAAAGGAGTTAGCGTTCCAAAAACAAAAAACAAAAACGCAAAGCCACTGACACAATCCGTGTTCAACTAACCGGATTTTCGTTTTATTTAGGATGCAACTTCTATTTTTGTTTTCTGAACATGGAACGTGAAAAACCTGAAAACAAAAACATATTACATCCAGAATAAAGTGATTCACTAAGTTAAGCTGAATTTAGATTCTCTTCAGTTTTCGTTTTTCCGTTCAACGTTTTCTTCAGATTCGTACCCTAATGTTTTTTCTTCTCCCAACGTTTTTCTCGTTTGAAGCTAAATGAGAAATTGTTGGCGGTCCCACTGTCCCCACAGCTAAATTAAAGAAGATTCTCATTTATAAGATATTTGTCTTCCCTATAGTAAAAAAGTATTTACGTCCACTTACCTGGTCTGAGCGTAAAAAAAAAAAAAGATTCCCAGCGATAAAATGATGTAACATTGCCGAGTTTTGAAACGCGTCGGAAACAATAATTTTAGTTCAGCCACAGAGGTCACAGAATGTTATTTTTGTTTACAAAAATAAAAAAATGGGTGCAGATATCCTTTTTAATGTCAAATTCGTCCGAAACCATTGAACACGATGCGTTGCTGGCATCTGAGTGCTGATCGAAAAGCTTATTTGCATATTGTTTTGCCTAAAGTCGCGATAGCCTTTGGTGCTCTGACTGATTTGTAATAAAATCGCTGCATTCAAACATCCATAAATGCAAAAAGGGTACGCACACACACGCACATACACTCAATAAAGAGCTGCATAACCATCATTAATGATGCAACATCGAGAAATATAAGGACTGCCTTATGCAGAAATTAGAGAGAAAAATTTCCAAATTTTGCACATAAAAATAAATATGCAAACATAATAACTAACGAAAGATCATAAAATGTAGTTGTTATTATTTTGCTCATATGAAATCATGGACAAAAGATAAAAGATTTGAAGAGTCTTATTACTATGAATAGAAGAATTTAAGTGAGAAGAAAATAACAGCAGTTCCAAAACTGAAAAGCGTTCTTAATGAAAAAGTCACGGTAAATCAGAAGACCTGAAACCTAGGCATTTTATTTGAATGGAGATCAAGGCAGAACTAATAACAATTCAAATAAATCCACACATCTAAAAAGGTCATTCTATGGAAAATTTTCTTCTTTATCGTAATAAAGATCAAAGGAGGTAATTAAAAAATGAATTTCAAAAGGTCTTGTCTTCAGATTCTTATCCGAAATTGATATTTTTATAATAATTTTGAAAATCATACGCCTAAATCGTTCTATTTTGATAGCAAAAATTTAAATCATAGAAACTCAAAATGGACCCCTAAGTTTATAAAATCTTATTTTAGTTCATCATCAAATCATAAATATCACCAATTAAGACCCTAAAACAAAGCTCGTCAATATAATCTAGATGAAACGGCGACGTCGAAAATATCAAATTAGCAGGAAGAAAAATTCATTATAAAAATATCATAATTGGATTAATAAATGATAATCATCCCAGCTCACGATGGCACTTGATGAAGTTTATTGACGGCCAAAACATACATTAAAAATTAAGCTAAGCCGAATAACCACTCGAAATGAAACTAAAATAATGCCGGCATATCGCTAATCATTGAGATAACGAAGCTGATACTTTGTGGAAGACATGGAAGTCTAAAAAGAATAGATGCATTTCCATGGAAACGATATATATAATATATATATAT
This sequence comes from Macrobrachium rosenbergii, assembly GCF_040412425.1. Lineage (NCBI taxonomy): Eukaryota > Metazoa > Arthropoda > Malacostraca > Decapoda > Palaemonidae > Macrobrachium > Macrobrachium rosenbergii. The sequence continues at coordinate 17,282,348 of NC_089757.1, forward strand.
ATATATATATATATATATATATATATATATATATATATATATATATATATATATATATATATATATATATACACACAGGGCACATCGAGACTACAGGTCTATAAATATCAAAAGTCCTTCAAAAGAAGGCATGTGTCCCATACAAAAATGGGAAAAAGCACGTTAAAAAGAAGAAGAAGAAGATATATATATATATATATATATATATATATATATATATATATATATATATATATATATATATATATATATATATATGTATACACACATACACACATATACACACACACACTTTAACCGCTAGTCTTTTGTCCCATGATGTGTTAGTGCGTTCTTGCTAGAACCTTTGTGCAATGTTTCGAATCCTGTCACGGAAAGTGAGAGCTTTTTCTTCTGCTTCCCTCTTAAGTGTAGCTCTCTAACGACAAGCTTATCCAAAAATCGTGAGAGGAACTCAAGAAGTTGTAACGTCGCCAGGAGTGTATATATCAGAACAAAAATTTTCGTTTATTACATTTTCAGATTGATTTCATTGTTTTTAGGAAGATTTGTACTTTGGAAAAGATAACTTGTCTATATTCATTTATTAAATAGAACAAGGTTCCATTGTGGAACAAGCGAAACCTGCGGAAGGCCGGAAGGCCATGTGTTAATCGCTGAAACAGTTGTCGCGTTAGGAATGAATAAATAGAGCAACATTTCTTGGGCTTTTCAAGACTTTAGCATCGAAGATAAGAAGTAGTGAAAATACGGGAATTGTTGCCAGGGAGGTAGAGATGCCAAGCGTACATTTGCCATTGAATATACATGCACTGTATATATGTATATATATACAGTATATATATATTGTATATATATATTTGTATATATATAATATATATATATATATATATATATATATATATATATATATATAAATATATATATATATTCAAGAGGAAATCTACGCGTGGTATTTATACCTTTCTGGCAAAACTGCAATATTTTAGTACCTCCTATCCTCGATGCTGATATCTTGAAGAGACAAACAAAACCTGCTGCTGTTTCTCCATTTATTAATACCAAAGCTGACAATTGCTTCAGCGATTAAACCATGGCTTTCCACAGGGCTTCAGTTGTTTTACCATGCAACTACACTTCAATAAATAAGTGAACACAGCCAAGGGCCATCCACATCAAAAATACAAAAATCTAATGAAGCAAAATTTGATTTTCTTATATAAATACAGTATATATGTATGTATGTATATATATATATATATATATATATATATATATATATATATATATATATATATATATATATATATATATATATATATATATAATGTATATGTATATACTTATGGCGACCCATGTCCAGTAAAAATGGAAGCACTGAGCGTTGGGTTGATGTCCATACTGTTCACAAGCCCAGATCAGTGAGTGGTGACGTGCTCAAAAGAAACAAATACTTCACTGAAACATACAGCTTTGTATCCTTCGCTATAGACAAGACAAAGACACTCGCGAACTACTTCTGAATTATAGATACCCAATTATCTTTATATACCGAAGACAGGATTATTACTGATGCTGGTTAGGCTTAATTTGGGGGCTCTTATATCTTTCGGGAGTTGCTACTATCCTGCAGAGGACGGCACCGGTTAATAAATATGTCACAAGTAATTCAGGAACTCTCTCTCTCTGATTTATATATATATATATATATATATATATATATATATATATATATATATACATATATATATATTTATATACATATATACACATATATTTATATTATATATATATATATATATATATATTATATATATATATATATATATATATACACATACACACATACACATATATATATATATATATATATATATATATATATATATATATATATATATATATATATATATATATATATATATATATATACTCTCTCTCCTAAAATTAAAAGTAAAAGTTCATTTTGTGAGGTAATATAGTACTCTAACTAACTACATTTCTATCTATCGTAGAATAAAATTTAATAACCTTATCATCAGTGTCACATTCAATACAGATGTACACACAATCTCTCTCTCTCTCTCTCTCTAAAATAAACAAATTGCTTTTCAGAGTGATGCACAATGACCAACGTTTTGTTTCTGTGTTCGCAAATGCATCGTAATTGTACATGTAAAGGTACCATTATGAATATTTGAATGTCTTTACTTATTACAAAGGGCCATGTTTAACTTCCCCTCATCTTCTGAGGGGAAACTGATTGAGGGCATCGATTCGATAAACCGTAAGAGGGGACTCTACGAGCAAAGAAACAGGAGAGAGATAAGTGCTCTATCAAATGAGGAAAAAAGACAAACACTGATGTAAAATTCAACGTATTATTATTATTATTATTATTATTATTATTATTATTATTATTATTATTCTCGCTTGTCAAACATCCAGAAAATGGTATGTGAATGTGAAAAAGAATAGAACAGTACAAGTACGATAAAACAATAAGTATTTGCACTTTCAGTAGTAAATATCTAAATAAATCAGTTACCAAAATATTAAGCAAATTCTAAAACATTGTAACCTTATACGCAACAGGTATGGCACAACCCAAGTTTAATCAATGCTGATTATAGGAAACGCTTCAGAAGCTGCAAATAGAGGCACAGATACTTTACTTAACTAGGAGAAAATAAAATGAGCTCGTGAAATAAAGCTACCAGCAAATCCAGGCTACGATAAAACCACAAATAAAAAAAAAGTGTCAAAAACAACCAAAAACATCCGTAAATCTTCGTAGGGCTTGAATTAATAAAATAACTAGAAGATTGATGGAATAAATCAGTAAAAAAGAAACTAAAATAATAAATAGGGAAGACCTTTACATCTACTATGGTTAGCAGTAAAATGATGAGAACAGCGATCGAGTCATCTATTGGGTTAGTAATGAAGTGAGAGATATTTCCCTCTCTGTTTCTTATTAATTTTCTTAATACTCTTTTTGGAAAAACAAATCCACTGTTATATATGGGTAGATATATTTAAAAATAAATCTCTGCAGAGAGCTTTCGGGAATTTGTTCAATTCCCCTTTTCATTACTCTTTTTACTTTCATATGCCTCATATCACCACTACCATGTTTCTATCTGTAATCATGCACATTTCTATTGTACATTTTCATCTTCTTTTATCTATATGAAGCCTATTTACACATCCATATTTCTGTCTACCAACAATTTCATGCCCGTACTTCTAACGTGAATAATGCATGTAACTAATATGCATCTTGTTATTTTTTCACGTCTACATTTTCATTTGTTACTATATGTATATATATATATATATATATATATATATATATATATATATATATATATATATGTGTGTGTGTGTGTATGTGTGTGTGTGTGTGTGTATGTATACTCACACACATATATATGTATAGTACATATGTCATGAAGCTACAAATATCGTTTAATAACCAATTCATGCTACTTCGGGAATATCACTGAAAGGGAATTATAAATGATAAATGGATTGATACCTAAGTGTCTCGAACACTAGACAGTACCCTCCAACGACTCCATTCAACATTCAAACCACTGGGCCATCAAGAGAGGTATAAGTTAATGCCGAAGTAGCGTGAATTGGACATCAAACATTTGTAGCTTAAGGATTGTATATAAATCACGGTGGTGTGATAAAAGATTCATGAAAAGAGCTGTGTTCCAAACGTACTAATAAGGTATCATGGTGGAGGTGAGTTGATGCCGACGCTAAGTACAATTTCCCCGCTCTCGACCGGTAGAAAATTACGGCAGATTCAGCACTAACTTACACCTTTCTTGATGGCTCAGTGGTTTGAACTTGGAATGGAGTAGTTGGAGGGTACTGTCGAGTGTTCGAGACACTTGGATACTAATCCATTTATCACTTATAATTCCCCTTCGGTGATATTCTCGAAGTAGCGTGAACTGGATATTAAACGATGTTTGTAGCTTAATGACCGTTATAAATAAATGCATGTGATGTGATAAAATATTCATATATATATATATATATATATATATATATATATATATATATAAATTGATATATATATATATATTATATATATATATATATATATATATATATATATATATATATTATATATATATATATATATATATATATATATATATATATATGCTTGCAATTTTCTTGAATGCTTTTCGCTTAAAACCACCGTCTAGGCCCATAGGGCCATCTGAACTTACGTAACTAAACTACATTTCTACGCATTTTTTCATATGAATATTCTGGCCATATTTTTGTATTTACTCGCTCACACTGCTAAAAATATAATTTTCTTTTTCATGCATCCATTTTAATGCAGCCTACTCTGTGCAGCCTACCCCCACAATTCAAAAGTATAACTGATCAGTCTTTTATTTATTATTTACACACAAATAACCCTTGTACGCCCACATAATAGATCGTCTATCTCACAAGTGATACTGATATCTTTTTCAATAGAGAATTTCCAGTGTGTGTTTTTAGGTGCGTTTATTTTCAGCCCCTAGCTGTGTTTCCTTTTGTCTATTCCTCTTCATTCACTACCTACAGTATGTTCTCTTTCCAGTTGGATTTCCAACTTCTTTAATTTTGTTCCTTTCCATTTTCGCTTCCCCTTCGAGAGTATATTCGGGCCATTGTTTTGAAGTGGCTCAAATTGTGACGTTGTGATGGTTAAAATAACAAATCTTTTTTTGCACAGGTAATGTTTACATGATATATTTCCTTGGTAAATTAGTGTCATCAGACATATACTTGGAAACTGTAGGGATTTAAAGTAATAATAGCAGCAATATACAGTTTCTCATCGTTGCGCCATAAATGGTCTCTTTGACTGGCAGTATTCTATAGTACCTAAGATGTAATCTAATCTGCACTGTGAAAGGGAACATCTTCCCACATGCCATAAGCTCACTGAAGAGGAAATGTGGCATCCACTTATTCAAATACGAACTCTAAATTCTGTTAAAGAAAAGGTTCTTATAGAAAACTTCGATGTCCTTTACAAAGCTGACAAGGGCACCTATGTTATGGCCAAATGAATATGACCCTTAAACTAAAACTGATATCTTGCAGTTGATCTTTCTGTACACACACAATTATTTTTAATGCAAAGGACAGTGGAGGAGACAATCCAGATGAACTTCACCTAACACAAGCTCATCGAAAACAAGGACGTTATTATTTCACTTCTAACAGACTGGTGGAATTTCATGATCACGCGAACATTTCGTGATGCATACCTGTTCTTCCTGACAAAGTCTCACGCAGAGGAAATCTGTGTGAATTATGCATGGAGATTAACTAGTGGAAATACTGAAAGCACAACTACTTATTCGTATATTGATGACCAGCAAAATACTAGGTTCTGTTAAGAGTAAAAAGCTGAAGTATTTGTACCCACTGGTCCCCAACACTTTTAGCAGCAACTGTTTACTACAAAATTAGTCTGTATAAAAAATGACTAAATTAGAATATTTTTCAGTTAATTACAGCACATAAATTAATATATAAATATATTAGAGTATTAGAGATAATATACTTTCTCATCATGTGCGGCTCAAATCTATGCAGTCAAATTCATTGTCACAGGGCTATTTCTTATTCCAAGAAACTAATTAAATATTGTGTATTTTTCTAATCAGGTAAAATCAAAGTATCAAAATTTGTAAACGCATGAAGTCTTAATATTTTACCTAAATCCCAGTCAAATTTCTTATTACAAAGCTATTTTAAAGCGTGCGAAACTGACTAAATGGGACTTTTAGTCAATCATTTACGATCAATTACTGGCAATCTATCAGCAAAACGTTCAAACACGCCAGAAAAGGCCAACAAAAATAAATAAAAAACTAATATGTTTACGACAACTGGCCAGGCCTATAAATAGCAAACAGATCACCAGTCCCTTAATCTTATTTCTACAAAAAGCGTTCTTTTATCTCACAAAGGTTTTAATTGATGTTAGTCGCACGCGGGCGCGCGCAGGGAGCAAACAGCATAAATGTTAATGAGCGACTGTGAAAGTGAGTGACGCTGTTTGTTTTTTCCTTCCGTTCATTAGCCACAACGAGCGACGATAATTGCCGTTTATAATTACAACAATAGCAGGGAATTCCAATGAAGCCTTGAGTGAATTAGGTAATTCGATTGTTTGAAGTCTTTACTCGCTTTGGCATCGAGGCATCAGAAGTAATTGCTTCACAGAGCTTTCAGCCGGCGTTTCGCATTCAGGGCTGCGGTGTGGTGTGAATCCGGACATTTGCGTTACGTCACAAAGCGAGTCAATAATACACTCGCGGAAAAAGTACGTTTGTGGTTGATACAAACACAAACACTATGCTTTTATACGTATGATCGAGATCCAGAATGCACAGCAGTTCACAGAGGAATGCATAAACACAGACATACAGTCTAAAATACATCCACAGAAAGAGAGTTTGTGTAAGAAAGCGGCGGGTGGCGAAGTGTTTGTGTGTGAGAGGGTTGTGGGGAGGGGGAGGATGACGCCAGTCTCATGAACCTTTCATGTAGTTGTACGCAGTGGCTAGTGCCGTGGAAGTTTTCTGCACAGGGGTGTTCATCAACGATCCCTCAGTTTAAATGTATGATGGCAGTGATGATGTGTCTGTACGTATGTACGCATGGATCCACTTCATGACCTGTAAGTGACAAAATACAAATTTTGCAGCATTTCGACCTAAAGCCACACAGTCTCCCTCATAACCTTATAACAAACCCTCCTAAACCAAACTCTGTTAGAATTTCATTTTGTCGCACAGAGAGTACTGTCTGTCTTTCAATAACCGCCTTTCTCATCTTCCATATCTCCTATGTTTATCATTCCAAAGACTTGCTTGAAAAGTCTCGTTTTTATTTTTTATTCAAGTCAACAGAACAACGCCTTCAGTGCCGAGATAAAACAACTCAACCTATTTGCAGCTTAGCTTTCAACACCAATAGCCAAGCCCCTGATCCCGTACTTTTGTTCCTCCATCCAAGGCAGGCGTGGGTGTGTATGAGTGTTTATATGTACCAAACTGGCACCATCTCAAAGAACACTCTCACCCCTAGATCCCCTCATCAAAAGGTGACAACCAGGTGTCTGCAAACCTTAACTGAAGTACAGCAACCACGCTTGGTCACCTTTGTGTGATGACGAAGTCCCACCGGTGTTGTCTGGGGCTCTTTCTATTAACAGCTACTTGCCGTGACGTTACGCGGGTTTAATTCAGCCAATGTAGCAGACTAAGGCCTTTACCAACGAGAAACATAGACCAAGATGTTTTCATCTTCCTGCAGTCATCCACACCACCTTAAATATTTTTTTAAAAATTATGCTAGAGAATTGCACAAAAAATGATCAAATGATGACATTTTTGTCTTTTAGCTGAAATTTCTGGTTCAATGTACCCAGATGGAAACTGTTGTAACAGTTAGGTTAAACAAAGTTACCACAGAACCCACCGCGACCTGCTGCATGTTCTTGGCAGGCCAGTCACCCCTGGTTTCAGACTCCTCTAAATATCTTTGAAATAAATAATTCCCATAAAATCACCATATCCTCTCCATTATTGTAAGACTGAAAAAATTTGTAATAGTTTTAACTAAGTTTAAGAGAGAATAAGTCATACCTATTACAAGCTAAAAAGCCTAAAATAATAATAATAATAAAAAAATAATAAACTGAGTCCAATTCCTCAACGGTACAAAAGAGACGCTACATTTTGCCGAGATCTTCGACTTAGTGTAGGCATGTAAGGGTGGGTATGTTCGTAGGGTATATAGTCAGTCTCATTGTGTAACTACTGTATGTTCATCAGTATCCCTCTTTATATAAGTGCCTGAGCTGTAAGAAGGCGGAGCTCCGGCGATGGCTGTAGATGTCTTTGGAGATTAAGATCAGGGTCCCTGTTCAGCGATCAACTCACCAAAACTATGAAACGAAATTTCAAACGAGTCTTAGGACCATATACACAATAGGGAATTAAACCCTCGCGAAAGTTTCATCTTCAAAACAAATGAAAGAAGAAACTCAACATTTCTATAATGCGTATTATAGCACCAAAACGGCGGCGTTACCTTCACAACAAAACCAACTGTTAAAAAAATGAAGCAGAGCCATTTACGGCCCGACCACTCATAAGGAAACGGTGCTTATATCTAGATTACCATTGTATCCGAATTTAAATTGGCCACATAATCAAGGCGGGCTTCAGCGGTGGCGGGACCAGGGCAATATCTCATGGAAAGCAGGCCGCAAGCTGTTCAAAATTACACGTGCTCTAACATTCGCCCCAAAACCAATTTTTTAACCAAAACACTTTATTGCTAAACTTGAATCCCGGAGACGACACTGTGCTATCGGCTTCAAACGCGTTGCGTTCTCTCATCAGCAGTTCCATGAGAGAGAGAGAGAGAGAGAGAGAGAGAGAGAGAGAGAGAGAGAGAGAGAGAGACTTGAAGCTATATAATCATACATACATACATACATACATACATACATACATACATACATACATACACACATATATACATACATACATACATACATACATACATACATATAACCATGCACACAAACACATGCTGACGTAAATTTATTTCTCTCATCTCTCATATATATAAATATATATATATGTATATATATATATATATATTATATATATATGTATATATATATATATATATATATATATATATATATATATATATATATATATATATATATATGTGTGTGTGTAGAAAGAGAGAGAGAGAGAGAAAGAAGCAATATACGCCAGTATGCCAAGGCGCAAGTCAAAGATCACTGCGAACATATTTTACGTTACAGTTGGCTTGACAGAGGGGACGTCAAAGGCTCTTCTGCTATGCCTGTAATTGGTTCTGAATCAGGAGAATATGAACCAAAGGCTGCCAGTTTTGATCTTGAAGTCTGGCATACGGAGGCACGGGTGGAAGAGATTTAATCACAACGAAATAAACTCGCCAGCTGACTTTTTTTTATCCTCTACTATGTAAGTATTTAAGGTCTGGTTGTACATTCTCTCTCTCTCTCTCTCTCTCTCTCTCTCTCTCTCTCTCTCTCCAATAAGCCATTTCGCTTAAAAGGTCATAGTCACATCTTGTATCAACATTCTTTACATAAGTATTTTTTCGTTCATTGCTTCGTTGAGCTTGAGGGAACCATACCACCTAACACCAGTCAGGCTACCGTTTCCAACATTTACTCAAAATTGGTAATAACTGTAATGCTAAGACCAGTGACTGTCTTTCTTACTACTTTCAAGCTCTGGAATTTTCCTTTTGTTCTTGTATCTGACTCTTATTCCATGTATCCCTTCACAGGCAGGTCCATCGCTTCCTTTACGTCAGGCTTCAACTTCCTTACTGCCTTGTTCTTGGTTTCTTTGGGCTTGGCCTTGAAAAGGCATAATGTTGCTCGCCCCATCATCATTTGCGCTTGAATAAACAAACTACACTGAGTACGTACTTACAGAAACCTCACTACTATCTTGTCTCCCTAAATGAATCGTAAAATTTCTGCTACACCCAATCTAGCACCTTATTAGACTTCTGATTCCTTCCTCTTCTAACTTCGAAATTACACACCAATTTGAGTAACGGACAGCGTTTCCCTTACACATGGTCAAGCTGTCTCATAACTCTAATTTATCGTTTTATCTTTACTAATCTCTATTGTATTTATTTTTACTTTTATACATCAATTTTCAATCTCTATTGTATTTATTTTTACTTTTATACATCAATTTTCAACCATCCTTATTATACATATGTTATGGAGCAAACTGTATTTAGATTTATTTTAAGCTCCACCTCTGCAGATATATGCTGCATTTTATTAAGTAAGCTCTGTATATTTTTTGTAAATTTTTTGCATCAGTTTTCAACCATCCGTATTCCACATACGAATGGAGAAAACTATACTTAGGTTTATCTTGCATTCCAAGTCTCTAGATATATATGATGCATTTTATTCAGCATGCTTCGTAAACCTTTAGGTATTTTGCTGATTAAAATAGCGTAATCTGGGTATTTTAAGTCGGTTAAGTTTCTACAGTTACTTCATTCTACACCTTCCCTTCCATCTACAAACACTTTTTTCATTACGTAATACATTTCCCTTTAGCAACCCACTATTTAGTGTACATTGCACTTAAGAGAACTCCATCGACATTAACATACGTTGTCTTGAAATAAGCTAATTTTCAGCAGGAAATACTCTACCCAAAGGTTTCTGTAATTCAGTGGCACTAAACTAATTTTTTCATAAATTTTCATACACGGGTTGACAGTGAACATTTTATTATCAAAAGCTTTCTTTTTATTTAATCTACACCAACATTAAACTGATCCTATCAAATTTCTAGTCATCTATGTTAATTCCGATAATAAAACTCCTACATACGCCTTCATTGGTATTCTATACAGTGTTTTGCCTCTAATTTCTAACGTTATTTTGCTCATGCAAAGGATCATTTGCTCTATCAAGTATAAACACATACACGCGCGCGCATACACACACACACACACACACACATATATATACATGTATACTCATACAAAAATTACAGGCATAAAATATACTATATCTATGAAACCGAAATATGAGCTCTCACATAAACATACAGGTAGAGATATATACAGTTATATTGAAACGTGCCTATAATCAAAAAATGCAAATACAGTGATAAAGGGAAGCCCATTAACAGAACAATAGAAGCCCGAGAAGTGAATATATTTTGACAGCAGCTATGATACTGGTGTCTATGATATTTTGTTTTTATAATGGCTTTTCCATCTTTAATATTTATAAACATATACATTTCTCCATTTAACTCCGAACTCATATATGTTCAATATATATATACACTCGTGTATATATATAATCATAAAAATATATATATAATATATAGATAGATAGATAGACAGATAGATAGGCATTTAGATATAGCTATAGAATTTGAGTATGCTATTCTGGTTATATATTAATCCTACCTTACAAAGCTGATATGACATAGAAAACAACTTTGACCACTTTCTATAGATCCACAACCGCCTACGTATACAGAGAGAGAGAGAGAGAGAGAGAGAGAGAGAGAGAATCACATGCTGTTCAACGTGGTGCATGATGCATGGTCAAAACCGTCCGTCATTGTTTATTTTTAGGCGACTATGCAGGGCAAGTTTATATGGAGGAAACTATACTCATGGTTAAAATAAAGATGAAGAACTGAAACTACATACGCTGTTATACCCTACGTATGTATATATCCTATTCCTGCATATGTGTGTGTATTATATAGGTGTATGAGATGGTGTATGAAGAGGCGAATGCTGACGGAGTTTTCACTACAAGGAACCAGAAGATCATTTTCTCTTGAGTCACCCTTTCTATGAGAAGCGGCTTAAGATATAAAGGATGAGATTACGCCCTTCACCACCCTAACTGCGAGCATACACAAGTCGTTAGAAGCCTAGAGATGGGACTTGTTATCTCGACCCTCTCTTATATTACCATCATTTCTGGCGGCATCGGTACACCTGGATATATATAGCAAAGAGATGTCTTCACAATCGTTCTTATGTTTCCCAACCAATTTCAAGTAATATAAACATTTTTCCTAATCAAGACACAGAAACATCTGTTTATTCAAATAACGCTGTTCAGAGTAAAATCATACCCTCCCTTTATCTCTCTCTACACACACACACACACACACACACACACACACACACACACACACACACACACACACACACACACACATATATATATATATATATATATATATATATATATATATATGTTATTAAATATGCATGTGTTTTTTCCGCGAAAAAAACAGAACATACACACACGTACACGCACATACGCAAATGAAACAAATACCTTGAAAATGGTTGCCAACACAGACTTAATTAAACAGGAAGTAACGGATAGGGCAGAGGAACATTCAATATTGCCCCTTTCTGCCCAATTCATCGGGGCCACTTTATAATATCCTTTTCGCCTCTTTAATGAAAGAGAAAGCCAGCGGGAACAGATTAATGGGAAAAGGGTCCAGTTTACAACCTTCGCCCCTCCCCCCACAAAAACAAAAATGAGAATTCTGTAGTACTTGAGATGAGAAAAATAGTGCAAAATGCAGCAGCTTATATAAATATATGTATATACATATACTGTGTGTATGGATATATGTCTGCATATATATATATATATATATATATATATATATATATATATATATATATATATATATATATGTATGGAAACATATATCCACGAATACAATATACATATAAATTATATATATTCTGTACGATTCATCTCTTTCGGCATGGGGGCAGGTGTTGTCTGATCCCATGCCCTTCACCCTGAATGTAATCCACCACAGCTAAGTATCGACTACGTACATTATTCACTGCTTATGTCAAGAGAGGAATTTGATTGAACTTGCCGAAATTGTTCTTCGTTGTGTAAGAGCGATCTTGGCTACGGTGCTATAAATATACAGTAGGTACATATATACATATACATATATATATATACATATATACGCAAATTATATATATGTATGTATGTATACATATTTGGACATTATTGAGATAGAGGGGTTAGCATGAAAACCTCTAAAAATGATTAATATAAATTACAAGTCAGATGGATATTGCGTGAAAGTTTTTACCCTTTACTTTCTTACAATGAAAGCACACGCCTAAACTAAATTACGTTGCATAAAGGAAAAAGTTCAATAAAACTTCCCCTTGCAATTACACCCAAAAAACACTATGGAAAGACATTCAGTACAGCCAGATATTATTTTTGTACTAAAAGAAAAGCCGCTATAGCAAATGAAACAAAGCCAGATGAAGAGTTAACGATGTAACAAAAGCAACAGAAACAAAGCAACAGGAAATTCTAACAAAAGAAATGTACCAGTAAATAAAACAAAGATTCTGCAGTCGTAAAGAATTTTAAAATTGGCACCAATGATGCCGAAACACCTGAATGATTGATTGATAAAGAATAATCTGGCGTCAAATGAAAGAAACAAAGCCTATGTTCTTCATAGAAAACCAACTGGTCGCAAAGTTGTATCAGAGTAATGGTAAAAACACACACAAAAAAAAAAAACAAAAGGAAAAAAATAGTATCAGATGCCCTTCATCTTATCAAATTGGACTGAAACGCACGAGCTGACTTCTTTTATCTAGAAAATATATTGCAAGATTTCCAATTTTTGCTGATACGCTGATACCACCGGTGAAAAATTGGTCCGCCAAATTGACCATTTTGCTTCGTTTTAAAAAAAGGTCGGAAAAATCTGATTTGAAGGTACATATTTACAATAAAAGTATACGGCATACATAAATTCCCATAAGCTCCTGATAAGCTGTGCGTATACTTGGAGATGTGTATTACATTGAAGATGAATAAAATTTTCACTGTAATATCAAATCAACACACACACACACACACACAACGCACACAAATATATATATATATATATATATATATATATATATATATATATATATATATATATATATATATATATATATATATATATATATATATATATATATAACTTTCTAGTGACAAGTGTACCCAAAAATTCGAGAATTTAAGAGGCCATTGTGGTTATTACAATTAAATACATATCTGGTGAAAGTGACCAGTAGGTTCAATATGTATACATATATTTAAACTTCAAATTACAGTAAATATGTACCTATGCAAACACTAATACTGCCTACCGTTTGTATTCGAATGTATGTATGATTTTGCTTAAAACAATGCTTTTGCTGAAAAAAAAACAAAAACTGGGGTCAACATCTTTTCTTAGGTACTAAAAGAAATGCGTTCGTTATCATTGCGCTACCGAGTTAACCCGCTGAAGTAGCTAAAATTTTGTAATTTCAACAATAAAGCAATACATGCAGTATTCATGAAACCGTAATGACCAGGAAGTTACCTACAGAAAGGTATTTCCACTTACATGACCCTGATTGATCAGCTTTATTGCTATTCTACCTTTTCCACATTCGTTAATTTGCTATCAATGCGTTGCTAGAATAAAGTTGAATCTTTTTCTCTTTGTGATGGGTTCTTCCTATGAAGACTAAATTTACAGATATTGTATGTAAAATAATTCTATTCTTTTATGACTATTGGCTACGCGACGGTACAGAGGAAGGTGGATAAATCTATCTCAATCTAAGTCGACATGCGTGTCAAGGTGGAAAGTCTAATGTATTTCTTCTGATGCCCTTTTAATGCACTTTTCATTCAGCCTCTGAAATATACCAACGTAAAGAGAACACTTTTCGTTTCAATGAAATAGGGAACAAGAAAGAAACAGCCCAGTGGGTGGAGTTAAAATTAAATGGCTCAGAAAAATGAATCAGTACCAGAGGCTATATATATATATATATATATATATATATATATATATATATATATATATATATATATATATATATATATATATATATATATATATATATATATATATATTTAAATATATACGTATATATATATATATACATATAATTATATATATATATATAATTATTTAAATATATACGTATATATATATATATTGTTACGAACCGAGGTTTTTGGCCCTTAAGAAAAACACAGGATCTAGATGGAAATATTATTGGGGCTGCTCTGGCTAATCGACAGCTCGCACACACAAAGGGAGGAGAATAACAAAAATACAGGAGTTTGCTATAAAAAATAGATTTATTAATATTAGTTAATAAAAATCTTAAACAAAAAAAAAGGCCATAACAAAATGAGCCAGGTCCGGCCACGAAACACAAAAATAAAGCAATATTACTTTTATATCAAAAAGAAGTACCAGCAGCAGTCGGTACAAAAAAAAAGCCATCTCCAGCGAAGTCCACCAACTAACGACAACAGGCCATATTATCACGACGTCCTGCGCCGTCTCGCGTCAAAATACAAAGGACACGGGGCCACTGCACCCGAGCCAAAACTGCGACAGGGTCTCCACCTGCGGCCAACAAACAACCATCTTCGTTGGTGCGCTGCTCCAGCCTGGGCCCAAACACCGGCTGCCCAAGAAACGTCTTCAAAGTCGAACTGCTGCTGGTACTCAAAAGTTCTCTTCCCCAAGAGAACAACCTGTTCGCTACTGCTGCCCGAACTGACTAAAGGTTGGCGCCACGCCAACACAGACGTAAACACTCCCTGTGAAAATAAGAGGAGGGGAGGATTAGCCAAACAAACAAACTACCATAACGCCCATAAAACAACCAAAGATCCTAATACCTTCCCTCCGATAGAAAAAAAAAAAATTACAAAATTTTTTTTCAAAATAACCAACCTCCCCCTCCAATGTGGTGAAAACTCCGACAACCAGAGCAGAGCCAATCCTGTCACACGGTCGCCAACTCTTAAGACACAGTTCGGGCCGTACTGCTTCCTGAAACATCTGCAGTTGGCGTTTAGTGGATTACCCTTGAAACCAGAAATTGTTTTTGAAGCTGCCCTTCGCAGGTACAGTTCTGTCACCTGCGACGTCTTGTGTCCTGTAGCTGTCGCAGCTGTCTTTGTCACCTGCGACTTTGTCGTGCTGCCACCTTGGTGGATATCCTTGTCCAAGGAGTTGGGGTGCCGTCGCTTTTTCCCCGGTACTCCCGGAGTTTTGAGCAGCTTTCTATGATAATTTCAAGGACGCCCTTATAAGCTGCAGTTGAAGGAGCAATCTGGCTCGTGAGGTGCAAGTAGGAGAAAAGCACCAGGTAGGAGTCTGCTTTTGTGTTGGCTGGCAAGATCGCCACCAGCTTCCCTCATCTGTGGTTACCTGTGTGTTCGTCCTCTCCTGTTAGCTGAGTCCAGTTGTGTTGAGAACAATGGCCTCCTTAAGGCGATAAGTTTATTTTGGATCACGGCTTTTCGTCTCTGAGTGAGGAGGTTTGAACTGTGTAATTATAATTCTATTTTACTATCTTTAAGTTTATATATATATATACGTATATGGTTACAATAATTCTATATTTAGTATTAGTCGGTGTGTGTTTAGATTGTAATTTGTAGGTAGGAATTTAAGTGTTTTCTCTCTTTTTCGACCTTTTCCTTCTTTCCTCCATTATTAGATATAGGTATTTATTGGTATTAAGTTTGGGTCTGGCCAACCTCTGAAAAACACATTATTTTTGTCAGTTTTTTTTTTATTTGTGCATCTCTTCTTTTATTATCATTTCTGTCTAGGGTTTAGCTCTTTTGGCTGTTAGGTTATCCCACAGGATAAATTAAGGACTAGTGTGAGTCCTAGGTACTAGCAAAATTGACTTGGTGTTTTTTTTGCTTGTTAATAAATATTATTGAGTTTTCCTGGAGTGTTTTCGTTTTCCATTGACCATTGTCTGCCAGTTACCTGTGTACATCACTGAGCATACCTAAAGTTTAATTAGAGTGCACAAAGACCTGCACCACGGCCCAAACAGGGTCTTAAGATATATATATATATATATATATATATATATATATATATATATATATATATATCACTGTCATAAATTTCTCTTCGTTGAGGTCAAAAGACCAATAACACACAACAATAATGAATTTACCTGAAGTACACTTGAATGATAAGAGTATTTTAAAATTTTACCAAGATCTTTCTACTTTTACATTCAACAGTCTGTATTCTACTGTGTTTATATATACACACACACACATACATATGTACTGTATATACATACATACATATATACATATATATATATATATATATATATATATATATATATATATATATATATATATGTACACATACATATGAATAAATAAACGAATGCCATGCCAATAATCAAATGTCATTTCCAAGTAATGGTTATGATTTTGCACTTAATCTGACATTCAACACTTTCATAAAAAGATCATATTACGTGCTAGTGATGCGCGCATATTTGAATATTAATATGTCGGTATGTTTGAACACCATTTTAATTGCTTTAAATTTGCATAAACACAATGAAATAAGTATTTTCGTACGTATGTTGGTGCAAGAGCGCGTGCGCTAAATTTACGAGTGAAGTTTAGTCAACTAAGTGTAACTTTGCGCAGTTTAGTAAGCTTCATTTTCGTGTAATGTGTTCAGCTATGCGTGCATTTAAAACATATAATGTTTATGACTAATGTATGTGCAATGATGCAATCATAATATATATATTATATATATATATATATATATATATATATATATATAAATATATATATATATATATATATATATATTTTATATATATATATATATATATATATATATATATATATAAATATATATAATATATATACTCGTATATACACATACACACACAATTACATATGAATCTAGCAGAGGCGAACTACGAACTACGCATGTGCATACTCCCAAACGAATAAAAAAAATGTAAATGCAAGACAGGGATCCATCCACATCAGAGGCACCAACTAAAAGCGCATATTCGCTTAGATGCTGCGGAAAATGTGAGTTGCACACGAACAACGAAATATTAATGTAGATATTACGGATTACATCTACTGCCGCAGTTTCTCACTGTCCGACGGACAAACAATTCCATTGTTTGTTGCTTGAAGCCGTGCAACGCACCGGTCCGGCTCTAACGTTGCAACATGGTCTTCCTCTTCTTCCTCTTCCTCCCCCACACCCGCCTCCGCCTCTTACGTGCGTAAGCAATGCATGCATAGCCACAGTGCATTCTCGCAAACAAAAGGGTAATCACACTCGCATGCTATCCTATGATTAACTTCAGGGAGCTGGCCTTTTACGTAAGGGTAATTACCCGAGAATAGATTACTTCTGATCGCTTCACGGTTCCTACGGATGGGGACGAACAGAAAGTTACGCGTGTGTAAACAGAATGGCCTTTCTTTAAGCGTGCTTTCGATTTGGTCTTTATTTAATTTGTTCTACAATTATTCCGTACTTACGACCTAATGTTAATTTCCTTTGAAATTAATAAATATATATATACATGTGTGTATATATATGTATATATACATATGTATTTATGCATATAATCACGTATATATGTATGTATACAGTATATATATATATATATATATATATATATATATATATATATATATATATATATATATACATATATAAATATAATATATACATATATATATATATACATATATATATATATATATATATATATATATATATATATATATATATATATATATATATACATACGCGCGTGTGTGTGTGTGTGTGTGTGTGTGTGTGAATAATCAAATAAATCAACAGAATAGATAATACTGTGAAAACAAAAACCTTTCACAATCCACGCATGAAAGACGAAGCAAAATCAAAATTTAAAGAAGGGGTTCAGGATCTTCAATACTCTAAATGATCTTTTTCTCAATTTGCTAAAACAAGCAAATTTTTTTATTATCAATAATGAATGTAATGCAGTTCTCTATGTCTGTACGTCAAAAATCTTCCTAGTTAACACTGAATCTCACCTCTTCCAGTGAGGAAGTTCCAGGTAGTTGCAGATTACGTGGGGCCTCAAGGAAAGGTCACAAGTTTTAGTGAAGTGCTTTCTTAGTGCTTTAGGAATTATTGATTCGACTTAACTCACTTCCAATAAGTATTACAGGCAAAACACAACAATGCACGGACGCTGTTGTGCTATATTCGGCCAGGGATCATAAAAAGTTGATAAATTACCAGACTCATAAGTCTTTGATCTCATATATATATATATATATATATAATATATATATATATATATATATATATATATATATATATATATATATATGTATGTGTATGTATATATATATATATATATATATATATATATATATATATATATATATATATATATATATATATATATATATATATATATGTATATATATATATATATATATATATATATAAATATAAGTGTGTCTTTACATTAAAATAATCTTATGTTCGTTATATAACATTGGAAAACCCTTCCACCCAATTGAACATGCAAGCCACAGTTCCTCTCCCAATTATCTGGGTATATTACTCTCCCTTTCCCTCCTTCATATTTCACTCCACACCCTCTAAGTAAGACTACAAACAAAATTTAATGTAGGATATCTGTTTAAAGGTATCTGTCTGGACTCACAATCGACTCTGATATTTATACTTAACAATACTCTTAATGCCAGTAACTTACGTATATAATGTATCTCCCTTTAAAGTTACTTTTTACAGTTTT
>NC_089757.1:17306676-17314176 GCF_040412425.1 Macrobrachium rosenbergii
TAAAGCATGTTAAGCTACGACAAGGCTATTGTATGACCCATTAAAACCGGATGCTCTCGCATTCGTTTCGGGGCAACACCAGATTACATACGATGGCTGTTAGCCTGCCTCAAATTCAGAGTGTTTCGGAAACACGTTGTTTGGGCAGGGCTGCAGTTCGTTTTGTGAGGGTATGCGTATACACATTCAGTTTCGAGGCTATAAAAACAGTGTCTTGGGTGTACATTTGTTAGTTTTGGTAATCTCTAAACATCTCATTGCAAGGTGAGGTGACTTTTTTTTTCGCTTCTGTTACCTTGCTTTGGGATTCTCTCCTCGCTTCCGGTTTTCCCTGACTCCTTAACCTTTTCCTCTTACAAGGAGCAGGTCTGTCGCTTCCTCTAAGCTTAAATTCCAAATCCCTCCTCCACCCTATCTCTTCGCTAACTTATTTTTTTCGCGCCTGGCTAGACAAAGACTTCGGGTTGCTCGTTCCATCGGCCTTTGCCCTTAGCAACAGTAATGAATTCATGCAAGATATATTTAGGATTAAAATGTGTGTTAAACTTTTGAATACGTATAAAGATTACAGTGTATTCAATGTCTGATGTCTTGATGTTAGCTGGCAAATAGTGTTAGCTTGATGTTAGCTATCTTGGTGTTAATTATCATCATGTCAGTCATGTTAGCTTTAGTGACCATGATGTTACTCATCAGGGAAGTATAACACAATCATCCTTACTTGAGGGAGGTGCAATAAACATTAGGTATGTATATTGCAGATAACAGAAATTGATTAATTTAAACATATTTATGAATAAACGAAGATTAATTATTGATTTTGAACTTAATATTTCCAGAGAAGCTAGAAAAATTATAATCATTACTAACCTGTAATGTAAGCTTATATGAGAGAGAACGGCTATATATTAAACGGAGCAAGGAGAAAGTAAAAAAAAAATATACATATAAATAAACAAACAGACACCTAAAGAAAAGTCAACCACGGATGAATATGCGCGTATATATGTAAATAAACAGCAGCAGAAGTCAGAAAAAGAATGGTAGTGGTGCACGACACTCGGTTGTCATGTTAAAGTTTCTCTAAATTAACAGGTATCGAATTCAAGAGCACAACCACGATGACCGTTCCACAGATGTGCAGTACTGGAAAAGAAAACCCTCTACGCTTGGCAATTTGACGATGAATTAACTCAACAGAACGTGGATACTAGCGAACTGCAGAGCGAGTAGCACGCACTGACGTTCTTGTTTATCTAATCTTTTTATACTTATTAAACACGTCCAGTTTTGGTTAAAAATCCTATTTGAATTAATTTTGGATACTGACGCTTTGCAAAGCGATTATCACACCCTAATGACCAAAATAAAAAAAACTTTCTTGTACACAGTAAACATGTAGTGTTCTGAAAAAAATGCATTGATCTAAACTTCATGCATTCAAATATGCCTTAAAATAAGAAAATCGGTATAAAAAACTTGACACGGTCAAAATCGAATTAAATGACGTTACCTAAATGGTTACAAGATTAACCCGAACGTTAATTTGGTATTGCCCCTATGCCCAGGTAATGTTCTTCATTGTTTTTAACAAAATCCTTTCAAGCTTTATTTAGGCAAGCCTCTGAGATTAAGAAAACTGTAATTATTAGTGTTCCACTTCGGATAGGGATACAGACCAGAATTTCATTTATTTAATGTAATTCGACATTTAATCTTCTACCTAGATAGTTTATCTAATAAAATAGACATTTTTTCTTATTTATAAAAAAAACTATTACCTTTCTCTTATTCTTTAGTGTCCATTATTCCTCAATAAAAAGAATTTTCGTTAATTATCAAATAATCTGACAAAGGAAATACTGATCTCTATTTTCTTACCGTGGAAAATAACGTTTTACAAAAATTATTTTTAGCAATAAAAATTTCTTTTCATAAAACATTTTCTTTATTAAAATGACTTCCATCAATTATAATTATGAATTACTCTTCATCCTACAAACTCTTATAAATAGGTTTTCACAAAAGAGACAATGACTTTTTATTTTCTTGCTGCAAAAATGATTGTCTTTTTTAAAGAATAATTCTCAGCAATTACAATAACAAGTTAACACTAGGAACTCTAGAGAGGCCAAAGCAGCCTTGAACCCTTCAAAAGCGATTTGAAAAAAAAAAAAAGAGTCTAAAATAACCTTCAGAACACCACTCTTTAGAGACTAATGAAATTACTTAGGCACATTTTTCATCACTCATATTTCTCACAACTGCTTTCTCATCATTATTATCATGACTCGATATTATCTTAGAGATAAATCACGCCAGACTTCAGTTACTTCTTTTTTTGGCCAGTTCAAAAATTAAGTACGATACACACTAGAATTTTTGACCTTACTCATAGTTCCCTTTAGTGTTTCATTCCAGAATTATTTCAAAATAATTCAAAAGTATTCTGAAGATAACTCGTGCCAGTATGTAACCTATGAATGATTCTTGAGATAAAATATAGATTATATTCAATGTACTCTTTTTATTTGATACAAAAAAGTTACTCCTGCAATTTTTTTAATCTAAAGAAAAACTGCTACTGCTATCATTTACCGGTTGTTTTGTAAGAATCTAATTTTAATCGTTTATTTCCTCCCCAAAAAAGATACATTTATTTATTCACAACATGTCTCTTTCTAGAAAGTTAGTCTGAATATTCTGTATTTCTGCACACAAAGAATATTACTATACATTGTGGTTATTTTATAAATGACTGGCTTCAGTGTTCTACATTTAACACAAAAAATTAACTTTCCAAGAAACTAGTTTTGATATACTGTCTACCTACGAGGTTTTATTAAGAAAGAAGTCACTTTGAATATCTTTAATTCTATATGACGAAATCTCCTCTTCTATCTACGTGTTGTTATGATAGATTTGTTTCAATATAAGATACTTTCATGTTACAAACTTGAATATGTGCGTGCTGCTTCGCAAGAAATTATTTAAAATACACTGCATTTTTAAATAATAGATCATTTAATACCTAAAATGCATTTTCAGCATCATACACGGGACTTTTAGGTGCAGCAGTTGAGTACTCTTTTAATCATCCGAAAAAATGTTTACTCTCGGCTTTCATAAATCAACAGAGTGAGAAAGGGTGGAAGCGAAGTAAATTAACGATGTTTTGTCCTCTTTTTCAGGACGAAATGTTATAGTTCATTCTGTGTCTGCAATTTTTCAGGATTGAATACTATGTAGATGAGAGCATCCCGTTTAATAGGATGTCACGTAATTCTGATAATTATTTACTCCTTGTTTTGAGGGAAAGGATGGTAGTTTATGACTTTAAAATAACAGTGATTCTCTCTGTCTGTCTCTCTCTCCCTCTTATATATATATATATATATATATATATATATATATATATATATATATATATATATATATATATATATATATATACATATACATACACACACACACACACACACACACACACACACACACACACACATATATATATATATATATATATATATATATATATATATATATATATATACCATATTCTCAGAAAATCTTTAGGGTTGAGGTTGTTAGCCTTTGGCGTTCTTGATTTGGCTGCAACAACCGCTGCTACCCGGGAACCTAGTTCTCTATTCAAGTCAACTGAGGCACAATGGGATTTTAACTGTGTTCATCGCCCGTATTTGGTCAGAAGTCGATATAACATCCAGCAACACAAACGAGAGTTGTAAGAATTAAAATATAATATAAATAATACAGATCCTGGAACTTCTCCCCCACCCCTCCCCACCAAGTTTTACCTTCAGATAAAACAACAGTTCAATTTTAAGTAAAATTCAGTCTGTCATTACAATAAGAAATGAAGAGGGATGGAACAACCCAAATAAAGCGAAAGAGAATACGGAATAAAGATAAAATAAAGAAAGCAAGGACCGATACGAAGATAGACTCAAGAAAGTAAAGATTTTAATAAGCAAATGAAAACTATTAGACATGAATTCACATCTGTACGTTTTCTTCGTTGAATGCTCTCTCTCTCTCTCTCTCTCTCTCTCTCTCTCTCTCTATTGTAGGCTGAATATAAGAACAAAAGAATATGAATGAATATCCTAGTGTATATCACCTATCGAGGCATTTCCATTCTTTCGAGGTCTTTCTTTACCGTCATTGCAACGTTGTGTGTGTGTGTGTGTGTGTGCGTGTGTGTGTGTGTCGCCGCTTCCCCAACTCCCATGTTTCCTTCCTCTGTCTAATTATCTATCTGCTTCTTTAACTATGTTTCCAAACAATGTTAAACAGGTTAAATGCTAATTTACTGTATTTCATATGTGATCACAATGGTCTTCCTTTCTCTTTACTCAGGGGTCACTATTCATAAATAAAACAAGAAATAAGAAGAGGTGGACACTCACCAAGATCAAACAAAATAGCTCTCAAAAGCGGTTGCTTGTTCATCATCACAAAAAGGGGAATGGAATACACACATGACAAGAAATGGAGAAAGAATTAAACACCGACATAATACTGTGGAGGTAAAGAATACGGAGACCCGCCAGAGCTAAAGTTAATTGGGTCGACGACAGAGAGATCCCTTGAATGGGCCCCGTCCTTCCATTCCTGCAGGCGTAATTTGCGTACAATTGCCGAAGCTCTCCTCGAAGTCACATATTTTCCATTTACATGCTACTTCAGTGCCACGCATGGCACCTCCGGGACGCTCTAGAGTAAGTAAGACTTCCATAAGGTCGCTTCGGAGGTCCGGAACAAGATTTTCCGGCCTCCGATGTAAGAGGAAATGGCTAAATTTCGTCTTCATGCGAAAGCTTGTATATTTTTCGAAGTGGCTCTAGATAAACTGCCTGGTCGTCGCGGATGACCTTTATGCATTTTCATAATACATTCATACATATAAAAACATAATTATATCTGCTCATTAAAAATGCATAACTTTTAACCAACATAAGTTTATTTAACACTACTCAAATTATGTACCATGTTAGTAGATACTTTTTCATTTGTTTTCTAAATGCTAAAACCAGTGGGCCTGGCCAACATGGCGCCTTTCTCTGGACAGTACCGAAGAAAGGACGAAAAGGGAATTGTGTGTGTGTGTGTGTGTGTGTGTGCTGTGTTACGCCCGCGTTTGTGTCGGGAGAGAGAGAGAGAGGAGAGAGAGAGAGAGAGAGAGAGAGAGAGAGAGAGAAGAAGGAGGGCGACGCTCGAGATTATTATCAAGTATCAAATATTCATAAATAAGGAAGTGTTATAGCAGTTATGCACAATTGTGGATTCCTAACGCTTTCATAATTACTTAACAGTGACAGAAATTACACGAGCCGACCAAGACGTTCGGAACACGAGCACTATAAATGATAAGACTGAAGAGGCTTAACAGGTTGAAATGATGGGAAAAACTATGACTAACTATCAGTTTAAATCTGCAAAAGAGTGGGTACTAAACAGAGGCCGAATATTAAAAACAATTTCATAATATCGGGTACTGCAGGGAATCAGAGATGGAAGTAACAGGATACCATTTAAAGAAACTTTTGTTATTCAAATAAGAAACCAGAAAGACGTAACATGCTTCCGAATACATTAGAGCATAAAAATGCGTTGATGACAGCCGATTTATGTAAACAGTAAGATAAAAGTTAAAATTAAGTGACAATCAGACATTACTACAAGATTTAAAAAGTGCCTGAAATACCAACTGTAGTCATTGCTACTCACGTCAGAACGCCAGTCACATGTCTCAATAACAGACACCTGTTCCAGTACAGATCATGTGTTCCTTAAATTCTCTAACTGAGAGACTAGCTTTTATTTTTCTACCTGAAAATGCGTAAATAAAAATCTCTGACAATTTTCAAGATGGATACGGGCAGCAGTTAGCAATCTAGCGGAGCTTTGACAAATAATACAAATCTAAATTATTTACATTATTTACACGGCTTAATTGTGTCTTTTTAAACGCAATACCATCGAGATTATGGCATGATTACAAAATAAATATCATATACTGACATTTACGGGGAAAACTTACTTTTGCAAATAACAAATACCGGTCTTTCTACCAGTAAAACATACAGTATATGCAGTATGTGGGTGTGTGTATGTATGCGCGCACGAGAGAGAGAGAGAGAGAGAGAGAGAGAGAGAGAGAGAGAGAGAGAGAGAGCATGACGAGATTCAGAACTTTGATCAAACATTACTTGGTAATATTTCATGAGGTATGATGAAAGTGAATGTCACGCAGAATATCCAAGCAGAGACATTTTAACGATAAAAATTCCACGTCTTCTAATTAGTCAAAGGTTAATGTAACATTGTATTAACAACAACAACTACAATGAAAACTAGCACGAAAAACTATCAATAGTTTTTTTAACTATCTTGAGAAGAAATATTCAGAATATTTCAAGATACATTTATTCAGTTAATTTAGCTTAAAGGTTGACAGGTCGATCATGAGCGGTACAAACAAAAGGCAGGTCACCACGCCGTCGCAATGAGTCGGTAGCGTTAAGACTCCTATACCAGAACTCACCAGTTCAAATCACAATTGAAAGGAAGGGTTGTGGGGAGGGGTTACTCTTTCCGTGTAGGGACGGGAAGGGAAATCTCTCCATCCTCAAGCCATCACCATATCCCGACGTAATAGGAGGGTTCAACGTTGTATTAACATGCTATGAACCTCATGCTGTAGTTCAAGTGGCAATGGATCACGATGGAACACAGAATCCAAAGTAATAAAAAAAAATATTGTTTTGATACACTACATCAAGGAATATACCTCTTTTAAGTGGAATATTTACTGATGCATTCATAATCATGTAGAAGTGGGACCCTGCAACATCAGTCTTTCTTACCTTGCTACTAATAGCGAGAGGATATATGAATATTACACAGGAATTACTGCTGATTCACGTACTTATTAAACACTAAACTGGTAGAGCAATCTTCCCCATGCGGACGGTAAAAGGACAAATGAATTACGAAATGCGTGCAGGGATGAACTGACGGAATGGGAATCAAATTAGATAAGAGCATATTAATGTAAGATCAGAATGACATTAATAAGAGAGATGAGGAGGGACCCGTGGACAATGGAGTCGGATAATTAAAACAAACTTGAGGATATGGGACAATAAAGGGGAAGAGATGAGTGCTTGACAAACGGACCGAGGGAAAAAGAAATACGAGGGAAAGGAACACAGAAAAAAATTCAAAAGTAAACACGAGAACATAAAGAAGATAATGAAAATATACGAGGAGAAGCAATAAAACAAAGACGAAGAAAGGTATTAGGTTAAAACAGTTATAAATAGCATTCATATAAGCTAAAAACCAATACTTGCATCCAAAGATAGAGCAAAATAAAACAGAGGATATTGTGCCGAAATACATTTAGAAAATACTACAAATTGGAAACAGACAAAATGATAATGTAAAGTGTTGAGGCTTTTAAAAACAATATCT
>NC_089757.1:17319176-17361676 GCF_040412425.1 Macrobrachium rosenbergii
ACACAGGATTCTGATAATAAAAAAAAATAATGATTAACCTATACTTACATGAGTCAGAAACTTATAAGTGAATGTTAAAAACAATAACAGTTAATGCTAATAAAATGAAAATGAATATTATAAGAACAGCCAAACAATACGTGTAATGTCACCAACTGGGTCTGAAGAATTTAAAATCAAAAGTAGGAGTAGGGGGGGTAAATGTGTCAGTGCACCAGAATATTTCATACGGCAAACCAGCTGCACAAGCTATCAAATGAATGAAAGTAGACAGCCAGACAAGAGCAGTGGATTTATGAACTATATATATATATATATATATATATATATATATATATATATATATATATATATATATATATATATATATAATATAGATATATATATATATATATATATATATATATAAATATATATATATATATATATATATATATATATATATATATATATGACGTTTTTCCAATAACCAGTGGTTACAAAAACTCTGAAATCAGTTATTACCACATCCAAAGTTTACCAGTTGAATCGAGCTAAAATAATTGTGCAGAAAAGTTCCCTACATCCCTCATATAACGGCAGAATGGATCATCATCAGCGCGTCGACCTCCCTTCACACACTGCTTCTCGCACTCCGTGGATAGTAAGATCCTTCCTTTTTAATAAATCTTCCACACAAGCATTCCAATATTTCCGAAATATACAAGCTTTCACCAGCCAATTGTTCTTCATTCTCCTTGCTTGAATAAATCCATCTTAGAACAATCAAACTATCTTCCACCATTGTTGTATCTTTGTATTTCTCACCCTTTCAAACATTTTGACTCTACAACTCCTAATTGGTTAATCTATAAATAGAGCTGTCATAGAAACATAATAGCTCTTTTTCAAACCCAATTTACACCAGACCAGTGATTACACTTTTTCACAAAAAAAAGGTAACCCAAAGAATATATATACATGTATGCATAATACACACACATATATAATACAGTATATATATATATATATATATATATATATATATATATATATATATACTGTGTAATATATCAAATATATATATAAACTGTGGTTCAAAGATCACAAATATCCTTATAAATTATTTGTGCAAACATTTTATACATGTATTTACATATAGAAAGCCAAGGGAAGGAAGAGAGAGAGAGAGAGAGAGAGAGAGAGAGAGAGAGAGAGATGGTAAATAAATAACAATATATCTCAATAAAAATCAATATTTGTTTCCTGCCCATACATCAACAGCGATTCAAAGCTATGAATAAACTTTATTTTTTTTTTAACTATTCTGTTATACAAATACTGCTAAAATTTCAGCGTCACAATATTTGCCGTGCTGCATTTCTCTTTCATGTTATATAACTTATATTTCTATGCCATCTAAAAGATGAATCAGTCTTGGGTAGTTTGTATTCATATATCTTCATATATATTGTGCCCTTGAAGATAGTTGCAGAGATTACTGATATTCCATGAAGGTTTTATCTGATGATAGCATATATATATATATATATATATATATTTATATATATATATATATTATATATATATATATATATATATATATTATTTATTTATATATACACATAAATTGCATATATATCAATAATTTAAAAATTTATAAAATATCTGTATATTGTGCGTATATTTATTTATGCACATCTACAAATAATAAATACAAACATGAAAGAGGTAAATCGTTTGACCAGCAATTACGCTACCATGTATATTTTATTTAGTCATATTACAGAATGTTTATCGGTGTTTGTATGCAATAATAATGAACAAATACATAAACACACACAACACACACACACACACACACACACACACATACACATATATATATTATATATATATATATAAAATGGATATATAGATATATAGATAGATAAGATAGATAGATAGGGATAGATGTACACACACAGCTATTGTACCATGGCTTTCCACGGTCTTGGGTTGGAGTTCCCTTGACTGGTGCAATCAAGCATTTATCTTCTTTTCGTTCACTTTCCCGTTTTTTTCGAAAGTGCAGAAATAATGATGAGAAAAGCAAAATTTGTTCGGTAGCCTCATCTGTGGTGTTCAACGGCATCATCTATCTTGCCAGGCCCGTCTTCCATTCCACAACTACTAACCGATGATGGTAGATTGGTTACTAGCCTAGGGAAAGGTTAACTTCTTCATCGAGCTTTGGAAGGCGTTGCTGAAGATGTCCTCTCCCTGGTACTTGTCATCTGGGCCTCTTTAACAAAAATTTGTATTTCCGTTCTTGGAATGTTAAGAAAATTTGGATAATCTTGATATGGGTAGAGAAGATCCTGATGGATTCTTTCTTTGTTTTTTAAAAAAGTTTCTAGTGGTTATCTTCCAAGATAGTAGATTCATGATTTTATGTCGATGTAGTATCTTTGGGATGAGTTGAAGCCTTGCTAATACAGTGCCTGTTCTAAAAGAGTGGCATATATCTACAGTTTGCGGTAACTATGAGCAAATCTCTATTCTCCTGTGCTCTCCAAGGAGTTGCTGAAAACTTATTTTTAAGCCACTATATAAGTATGTGGAATCCAAAGGATTTTTTAGCCGATAGTCAGTAATCATATATAGGAAGCAGTTGGTACACCAAGGATGCTCTTTTAGACTTGATATGCCATTTGCTAGGTAACCTTGATAAGGGTTCTGAATGCTTGAGACTCAAATGATTTCAGTGCTGCTCTCAATTTAGTAGATCACATACACAGAGTAGTGTTCTTGGTCCACTGTTATTTTTAGTGTATGCAAGTGATATTGTTACCTGAAAACAAGATTGTTCAGTATGCTGAGGATGCAACATTTGTGGGTGTAGTAAAGTCTCCACTTATGAGAAAGTGAGGCTGCCCTCAGCCTCAATCAGGACATGGATCGATCAGGGAATGCCCAGTCAGTGGGGTATGAGGCTGAACTCCAGAAAGCGAAAACACTATTGATCAGCAGATCTCGTACAGATTTCCCAACCTGTCATTCCCTTCAGGTGGATGCAACTTTGCTGAATGAGTCTGAAATCCTAACTATTCTAGGTGTAACTTTTTGACTCATCTAACTTGCAGGTAACATTTAATGAAAGCTTTAGTAAATGCTGCACGAAAGTTCGGTATTGTTCTTCATTTTCATGCATTTAAAACAGTGATAAAATCAATGCAACCTATTTTGGAGTCGTTTGTGCTTCTCTTATAAAATATTGTTCTCCGGTGTGGACCATCAGCAGATGTCTTTCTTGTTTGTAATTTTTTCATAAGCTGTATTTTAACAGAGATCTATAACATTAACAACTGATCCCTGACCCCCCCTCTTCCAAGCCGAGAGCAACCGAGATTAGCTGAACAGCATCACCACATGCAGTAAATATGCCTAGCTGTCGAACTCCTCAGTTCCAGAGGCCTTATTCCTCACAAGTTGACACACCCTGTGAGGATGTGTCGTAACTGGAGCTTCAGAAGTTGGAAGATGCACATTACTACCTCATATTATTCTCGTTGAATTTTTATTCATTTTTATGTATTTATTAATTCATTTTTTTATAAGTGGGATCTATTCTTTCTGTATTTTCCTTTACGTCCTCTTTTACTTCTTCCTAAGGAACACACATATTCTCTGAAACTTGAAAGTCAATGCTCTGTGGTCTTGTTCCATATTAATAAGTTTCACCTTCTGAATAATAATAATGATGAAAAAATTAATAAGCTGCAGACATATATTTCTCTTGGGTTGATTTTCCATGTAGATGTGATGTTCCTAGTGGATCTTCAACTAAAGACATGGATGAAATGTATGAAGATATATATATATATATATATATATATATATATATATATATATATATATATATATATATATATATATATATATATATATATATATGTATATATGTGTGTGTGTGTGTGTGTGTGTATAATTTAATTATACATTCATATATACTTTCTTATATATATATATATAATATGTTATATATATATATATATATATATATATATATATATATATATATAATTTCTTTGATCATGAGATAATGTTCCGATCATTCTGTTGTGCAATTTAATTAAGTTTCCATGTCTTCGGATGGATTGTTTCAGGTAAAGGAAATTTATTTAGTAGAAAGTAATGATTTATTGAGAAGAATTGTTCAAGTCTGACCCTTTTTTGAAGAATTGCACACTGTTATCAGAAGTTTAAGTTGTTGTAAACGATTTATTGTCCACACATTTTAAGTATCATAGCTTTTATATTTCTGATATTCTGCGATACCATACATTTATTTTGCAACAGACTAGGGGCAGCTTGCAGGGACTGGTTGCATCTTTTGGTTAGAAAAACTTCACTGTCTAAGGCCTCATCAGGTACAATAATTAAATTCAAGTGCTCAGATATTCACTCATGAGAATGAAAACAACCAAACTCTGAACTATGAAAAGAAACACATTCATACATGCAATGAAAAATTTTCAGGAGAAAAGATGGGTGATTATAAGCGACACCTTGTTTTATTTTAATAATTAAATATAATGAAGAGGATTTTTCGGTCGTAATAAATTACTTTTAATCAGAGAAACAAAATCTTTATACGCACCGACATGTTTTCATGATCTACTGGTATCTTTCAGGTTACCAACATATGATTCTTTCAACAGAACCGATTACATCGGAATGAAGAAATTACAATAAGCTAACTATTTGTTCTCAAGGAGAATAAACTTTTCTACAAACAAGTACTAATACAACTATAATTGATGCTTATGCGTTATGATTTATTGGTAACAGTTCCGACAAGACCACTGTTATCAACCGAATCATTAAAAAGGGTAAATATAGAATTACAATTAAGGAACCCCAATAATATTAACAATGCAAGCAGTAAATGAGCCACAGAGGCTGATAATACTCGTAGAACAAGGGAAACATAAGAATTGGATTTACTTTGTTTTATGTTGTTCCTTTGCATTCCATTAGGCTGTAAATCTCTATTGATATTTTCTTATGATGTATTATATCTTCCTTCTCCACTCTTGTCTTGAAACATTATCGTTCTCAGTTTTATCGTGCCACATTTATTACTCTACTGTTAGTCGGTTTTGGTTGTATATTTTTCCTATTTGTAATTTCAAGTTTGCTTCTTATCCTTACAGGTTTTTTTAATAACAGTGTTTTCCAAACTGTTACAAATTAATATAAATGGTTCTTTACTGGTGTTTTGGTGTTAATCTCAATCATAAAGCTCCATTTCGCACAAGAATCTATCCTCTCTTACAGTACATACACACACACATATATTATGAAAGGCGTGTGTGATGTATATATTTGTATAGTGCGAATTTGTATTTGTGTGTAAATATACACAAAGAACAAAGAGCAGAGATAAAGTTCAGATAATTAACAATGGCACTATAATACATACACATGCTCAAAATTGCATTCACTCTTGCAGTGACTATCTGAAAATATCAAATACATTCTTTTTCATCGCAGCGTGGTCTTTTCCCCCTTACCGAAGTATATAATCCAGATGAAAAAGAATAATAATTCAAACGTGAGAGCACAGAACTTCGTTTATGTGGCGAATGCTATTTCCTGAACAATACTCTTTCACTCCACCTAAAAGTAAGCACATGGAATAGCTGGGCCATTCGGGGTACGTGAAATAATATTGAAAGCATGAGAATGACACGATTCCTGGACACCTACGAAAACTCAGATGAATCTCAGAAGGCCTATGGTCATTTTCTGTTAAAAACTCCACGGAAATAGAGTTGCAGGCGAGTCCCATGTTCTCAAAACCATAACTGCCAAAAAAAGCACCAGAAGAAACGCAGACATCACCCACCAAAATCAAGTCATTTCCGTTACGACCAAACAATTTGTTAAAAGTTCCAATTTTGGGGCGAGGCTGGATCAGCTATCCAATATCTCTCGAATATAAAGGTAATTGAAATGAACCAACGCGTTACGTAAAGGTGAGCGAACAATACCCACCAATCATATCCTTGAAGGAAAACCTGAAAAGAAATACAATGACAGGCCAATCACATTTACAGGCAAGCGACACCCCAACTATCGTCGGCCCAGAGTCTCAATAGAGAGAAGTGGTTCTCCTTAAAATCAATTTTGATTGCGCGATTTGAATCAAACGATAACGTTTAGAATATCGGTCTTCTTCTATTATACTTTCTTTTGAAACAGTGACAGAGATACATTAGTTTATTCTTAGTAGTGCCTGAAGTAATCTTCTCTTTGTTGTCTTTGATGCTTTGACGACAAAGGTACCAGAACACTCCGAAAGCGGACGCTGGTTTTGAAATTTGTTCTCAGTTATGTTTCTATATATTTATATATATATATATATATGATATATATATATATATATATATATATATATATATATATCTCTATACTACTATATATATATATATATATACAGACAATTTATATATAGATAGACAGATAAGGTAGCGTGTAATTATTGTGAAAACTATATGAGTGAGTGTAAACTGTTATAAACAAACTATATTTTTGAAAAGCCCTAAAAATTAGTTATGAAAGAAATATTTTCAGATATAGCTTGAATTACAAAACGTCAATATGAAGAATAATATGAAAGAACCTGTCTTAATACCAAAGTTCATGAGATGGTTGGGGACTAAAGTTCTTTTATAAGTCTTTTATCAATATATAGCTAATCTAAGGTCTGTAACTCAACACAACACAAATACCATGTAATATCAAGTTTTGTGTGCCCAGGTTTTGACTCCATAATTATATTTTAAAAATTATAATCTTGCCCTTAAAAGTTACTGAATACTGATGAACAAAATAAACTATATACGATCTTCTTTCTCTTTATTCTCTCATATGCAGGATGCGATTCCACAAACGGAAGATACGAGCTGGCCTGAAAGGAAGCAGAAAAAGTGAGCAGTCTACGATGTCCAGCGGAGAAAGCTATTGGCCCCAAGCATTTTCTCCAAATAAATCTACATCATGATCTATAGTCGCGACCAACATTGAAGGAATCATTACTGTACTGACATCTACCGTTAAGAAATCCGACGCGCTGTTGACTCGTAGGATGATAGGGCAAGATAATGAAATGTAGAATCACTGGCGTCGGATACAAGAACGATATGTAGTGTGAAGATACAAGCGACTCACCCGGTTTGAAACATGACTGGGTGATGTTGTGAGATGCCAT
This sequence comes from Macrobrachium rosenbergii, assembly GCF_040412425.1. Lineage (NCBI taxonomy): Eukaryota > Metazoa > Arthropoda > Malacostraca > Decapoda > Palaemonidae > Macrobrachium > Macrobrachium rosenbergii. Next base: position 17,326,414 of record NC_089757.1, read on the forward strand.
AGTTTGTGGCTAGGTACTATATTTCCATGAAGGAAATTTCCCCAAAAACAAGGATGAATAGGTCAGAATAAAGTTAGTAACATCAGTAACATGAAAGTGATTCCCATACATACACATATGAGCAAACATTATAAATATATGTGTATACTTGTATATATATACAGTACATCACATACACACGCATTATATATATACATATATATATATGACTATATATATATATATATATATATATATATATATATATATATATATATATATATATATATATATATATATCATATATATATACACATATATGTGTGTATATATATACATATAATTTATGGCAGGTAAGAGTAAGAACCTGTTACTAGTACTCTTTAAAGATATCAGAAAAATAATTAAAGCTTAAAAATGCACTCTTACAGACTTGATAAAGACATAAATAAGTGATATGGGTTAACTAACAGCAAATAAGTTAACAGCCTACATAGCTTTGCTCGTTAGACAACACTCCAGATTTGAAGTATGAAATATCCCATGTACCTGCAAATAAAAGAAACAAGTTCATTTCACGTGACTTACGCCTTTCTATGATCAAGTTGGCGTATGTCTTGAGTTTACCTTTTATATGCTAGCAACAATCCATCATATAATATAATAATAATAATAATAATAATGTATATAAATATGTAATAATAATAATAATAATAATAATTACAATTATAATGTCATGATTCTTTCTAAGGTCCTAAGCTGATGTATTTTCTATATTGATCCCACTTCAAAACAGAGTATCGTAGTGCACTAATCTGTTCTTAATTTGCTAATTCCGATTACAAAGATGTAAACAGTCAAAGAGACAACCCAAGTGGAAAGTAGGGCAGATTTAAGAAGAAGCAACTATAATATAAAAATATACAGTTAACGTTGGTCCAAAGAAAGTATATATGCAAAGCTATGGAGGGAAATGACATTTAGTAAAGTACGGGTAAAATGCAATTTTAGTCTTTAGAACTCAAATCAAACCATTAGGAATAATTAACGCCAAGTACTCAATTAGAGTATACTTGAGGCAGTTTTATGCTATTTATTCCTCTTCATAATAATTTAATAAAGTTACATTCATTATTTTTAGTGGTGAGGAATTTGTTATTTAAATAAGTCCCAATAAATGAAATGAATCCACACTCCCTCAACTAATTATAAAGACAGAGTATGGAGAGTTTGATTATTTATTCTCTTGCTTTTCAGGTCTTTTTACAATTCACTGGCGCTTTTATTATACATTATTAGTATTGGTTCCAAGTTTCATCACATATTTTCAAATAGGTCAAGGGCGTTAACACACGCAGACCCTCATTCAGTCGAGACTAAAATGTAACATTTTTAAAAGTACTACAGAGTGCAAAGAAGAACTGCACGAAGGATTCACGGAAACTTGCTTCTTTTATGGAATTAAACGCGGAGAAGCATTCACGCATAAATGCTACCGAGAACTAAAGTGTGGCAAGCAACATAATATTTAATTCACTTGTCACGGGTGTGTGTGTGTGTATGTGTGTGTATGAGGGTTATACTTTCATATTGCCCTTTCACAAATGGCAAATCATTGTCGGTTTGTATAAAGAGGACGCGTAAGCGATTTATCTTGTAATCAGCAGAAACAGACAAAAAGAAAAAAAATCAAAAGACAATAAGGTAAATCTTCACCTTATTGTAGTTGCCGGCTTTTTGGAAGGTACTGACGCCAACATCAGATAGTGAGTAAGAAACGCTACGTTCTTTGCTTATTTTACAATTCAATGAACGATAACGTGATGCAGAAACGAGATGTCAGTTATTTTTATTTATAGAGAGAATCCATCTAGCCTAACAATATCGTCCCAGAAGTTTGACCTTAGAGTCGAATTGTGAGCGGATATACGGCACAATCAAAACCAAGATGCAAAAGAGAGTAGGCTTTTTGCAAAATATCAGTTGCATCCAGTATGAGTAACCAGCAGTAATGAAAGATGATTGAAAATTAATTACCAGTAAATGGAGTGATAGTCCTTCCAGCATTTACAATTTTAATCATCATTGTGCAAAGGAGTGAGAAAAGGTGTTTCTTTATAAAAAGGGAAAGGATTTTCAGTTGGCAGCATTTTTTAAACTGTAGATTTTGTCACTGGAAATTAAAAGGTATAAATAGTTCAACAGCCAATAAGTAACATATCACAACAATTGTAGTTAAAATGTCCAAATGATCCTTTGTTTTGTTTCAAGCTGATCATCTTTGAATGGTTAAATGTCAAACATCGAAGTATGTTGCAGATAGTAAAATATCAAAACATCGACATTTATGTTAACAGAAATAGTCATAAAAAATAATACGTAATCGAGTTAATTCGTATTGAGTCTGCTGAGACGCAAACTGCAATTTACCCGTTTATTCATTGATCGATTGATTAATAAATCAAAACCAATTTACTCTCCTCATTTTGGAAGAAAGTTTAACAATATAACTTCGAACTTACACATTCAAAACTGAAGTTGCATGCACCTGTCTGTGTGATGTCACCTATAATACAAAAGTCACTTCATTTTCTCTTGTTTCTTTGATTTAGGGCCAGAAATCGCCTGTGTATAAAAATGGTAGACAATGAGTAACAACAACGTTTAGAATGCATACAGCTGCACATACCAAAGTAAGGAAAATAATTATCTTACATGCTAGTACTAAAAACAAATTTGAATTTCGTCTCACTCATAGCAAATTTTGGAACAACTTGGATAAGACTGAGGAACGACTGAAAAAAAAAAAGTTTGATTACATTTATAATTTTTGTGTTTACAGTATAAGTAAACATCGGGGACACAGAAAGTTTTACACACTAAACTAAACAAATTTCAAAGAAGGAATTAAAAGAAAGTTTAAAACTACAGACATGAAAATTAAACTAACTGCAATAAAAACAAAAGGTAAGGTATTCCAAAATTCAAGGTAATAATCTGATATAAATCTTGACAGACTGGTTTCTATAGACATGAGTCTGAGGCCTTCATCATAGCACACTGACAACTTAGACGTTCATAGGCACCCAGTTTCAGGTAGTTGTAGTCAGAGCATGATATTAAAAACTTTAGACTCGTTGGCCAAGGTATAATAAATTACTCTCTCTATTCTAACTGCTTTTCAGGGAATCTTTAGGATCCTCCTGATTGCGTATATATCAATCTTTCATGCAAGTTTCAGCAACGTTTTAGTAACTTCTTTATTATGCGAATTGAGGAGCTGTCCTGTCAACTCTTTACTGAGATTAGGGATTGCACGGAAAGACTTGATTCACTTTTTAACTCGCTGACAAATTGATAATAAATTTTATAAGATTCCATTATAAATGAATGAAAGAAAATCATGATGTTTGCATGATTCCTTACATACAAAGATCAATCTACTCTAAATATAGTTGGTTTCAGAAATTACAGAATATAAGTTCTATTTCACATGGATATTAAGGGAAAAACTTTGCATACAGCCAGAATCGCAAAATGAATATTAAATATTGTAAAGATTATATTCAGTATTTACACAACTTAAAAATATAAAATACGCGAAGGGATATTTGACATTTATTCCGTATTGTATTCTTTTTTTTTTAATTTACAGAGAGAAGAGCTAGCTTATTTAAACAGAAAACGATACGTTAAAGTAATTATATGTGAATCATGAATGGTAAAATGTAACAAGAAAGTTTGCTTTGTACTGAAATAGAATATATTCTATTTCAAAATGATAGTTAACGTGAATGATGTACATTTATTTCAACGTAATCAAGACTGAAATAGTTTAATATACCATTCTTGATTACAGCTGCAGTGCAATTGCAACCATTATTATATGAACAATTAATTTCTTTATTCAGGTTTAATTATTCTAGGGGAAATCTAAAGTAAAATATTAAAGATTGAAGGGCGTATATTGTTTCTTGGACACACGATGTTTTAGATCTCATTTTCTGAGAAATTTCGTCATCTTTTGTAACTTCAGCTTAGTTTTAACGCACAAATCTTGACTTCAGTCTTATATATAAATATGATTAGTAAATTGTTCAAAAATATGCACTGGGATTTTCAAATGGGTGTCTTGCCATAACTGAAAGTAGAAGGGTCTATTAATTTACTTTTTACCAGATACATATGTAATTGTAACCCTCTTAACTTTCTCTGTATCCAAAGAATCGTGAAGAATTGGAGAAAGTTGAGGCATTGCATGTTTATATCACAGTTACAAACATATATATATATATATATATATATATATATATATATATATATATATATATATATTATATATATATACTCTCTATATATATATGTGTGTATATGTGTGTGCACACTTGTGCCTCTATTTGTAGGTGAAATCACCTGTTACATAAGTGCAAGAAAAGACAGAAATATATTTACGTTTTGTAGGGTAGTCCTCACAAATCTTGAATTTCTTTGTTTAATTCCTCGAAGATAATCAATATTAAATATACATGCATAAAATAATAAAACCGCTGTGAGTTATTCTAATGATGATGAGGATGATGAAGAAGGTGACAGGAACCTCCCAACATACACTGTACTCACTCACTTCTATCTTGCACCCAATCAGGTTCTATGCCTAATATCCTACTAAGGTAAGTATGAAGGTAAAGGGAAGGAGAGCAATAAATTTTGAGACAATGCAAACTCATCTCAGAGAAGCAAATACTGAGAAAGGGTAATGAGCATATGGTCTCAGAATACAAAATACAAAGAAAGATGGATGTTTGAAATGAATGCAGTTTTAAATCGATGAAATCGAGAACTTTCAGATTGGTGCATAACGAAGAGAGAAGACAGGTAGAGATGAACGACAAGAGTGGGAAGGGGGCCAGCATAAGTTTGAGATTTCTTTGGGAATGCAAGAGGGCAATTATTTTCAGACTACTTCATAATGGTATTTTTATTAATTTACAATTGCTCATCAGGGGTAGTTTAGAGTTAGTCTGTGGCAAAATCTTTAGTAAATATTAAAATCCTGCTACATGCTTATACACCACCGCTTTGCAAAGCCTGATATAAGGGAAGGGTTGACTGTAGGAGTTAATGAAATCTACCAATTCTTAGCAGTCTGGGGAAGAGAACTAACAGATCAACATTACACACACACACCCAAAATAAAAGATCGTATTAATAAAAAAAAAAAAACAGAAACAGCAATTAATCACCAATCTTCAAAACCAAAAACAAAGGTAAAATAAGGGAACTAATGAACATTAAAGAGTGAATAATGATTTTTTGTACAAATAGTAGTGATGCACATGAATAAAATGAAAACTAAATTAAAGATTGAATATAGAAAATATCTGCTAGATGAAAATTCGCTTAAACATAAATAAAGACGTGTAAAGTTAGTTATTATTCTTATCGGATAAACCAGTAGAAATCATTAAGACTGTACTAATCCAAAGGAATAATAATAATCAAAAGGTGTACATATTTTCCACTAGAAGTAATAGCTTTGATACAGAGATATACTTTAAAAATCATGATAAATACTCATCTTCGATATAGACAAACACTGATTTCTAAACTAAAAGGAGGAAAAATAATAAATTTAAAAATCAAAGAAGACATTAAAAATAAATTCATTATTAAAAGCAAAGTCTAATGTTTCACTAAAAGTGAACAACCAATTTTACAACACAAGAAAACTATTGATGTATTTATTTATTAAAGTAGGTTAGCAGACCACTGAGCTGACTTTCCAGCCGTCATAGGCTGGGCCAGAAACTACTGAAAATACACCATAAAAGAAATTAACCCTAAAATTTAAGCAACTTCTTTATTTTCAAAGTAAACGGAGAAAAGTAATCAAAATTTTGAAAATCAAAGTGGAAGCCATTAGAACAGTTTTATTAGTACAAAAACCCAATGTATTTCCACAAAAAAAAAGTGAACTAATAATTTCCACAATACAAGAAACTGTGAAAATATAAGACAACGAAATCAACCTTTAAAAATTCGCCAAACTCTGAATTTCCCTAAAATGACAGAAAAAATAATTAAAATTTAAAGATCAAAGTGAAGCCATTAGAAGTAATTTATAATTTTAAAAATGCACAATGTCCTACAAAAGGTGATATATTAATTTCCAACACAAAGAAAAATATTGGAAAATATACAACAGGAAATAAACCGTTAAAATTTCTATCAACGACGAACTTGAACCTCACATTATCAGAGAAACTCAAAAAGCAATAGAATCGACAAGACAAGGGTAAAATGCCATCAACACTGGAACTACTGGTTCCTACAACACAAAATAAAATGGTTAAAAGTCACAAAAAACATAATTTTTTTTTCTTTAGGAACGATAATATTAATAAAGAAACAAGAAGGAAAAAAACAGACTGACTGCGTTTGAATGCTCGCACAAAGCGGATTTCGATCTGGGCGCCGTGGGAGCCCGCCGGACAGAAATGTGAAATGTGCTTATTCCATCGACTGTGAATTTTTCATTCGTTTATTAATATCAGTAGCCGATTCGCCTGGTGCCTCGTCAGGTATTGCTTTTTCATCTTTCTTTGTTTTTAGGTCTGCGGTTGGCCGCGACGGTTCCAGTGATTCACCGCGTTCGGTTTCCTCGTTTTATTCAGTTCAACTAACCTGACCAACCGGCGCTGCCCGGGAAAACTCTGAATGACAACCGATAAACCTCTTCTCCTCCCTCTCTACTCCTCTTCTCACTCCCTCCTAACACCTCTCTACTCTCTCCACTTCCTCTCCTCAATCTGTCTCTCTCTCTCTCTCCCTGTTAAGAGTTGCTTCAATTACATTGCCCAAAATTTTTGACATTTTACAGTTCATCTGTTCTCATGCCCTATTCTATTGGGCTGAAACTAGGACTTAAAGGGCATCAAGAGTGTCACTATTCATCTCAGCACCAAGAAAACCATGTATTAGACACTAATATGTGTTTTTTCACATTTTATTTTTTCACCTTCTCACCCCACCTTCCTATTAGGGCTGAACTTGGACTTTAAAGGGCATCAGGAGTGTCACTATTCATCTAAGTGAACCTCAAAAACCTGGATTAAGCACTAATATCTGTTGTTTTGGTTATTTTACATGTCATCCCCTTCCCACCCAAACCTTTGGTGCCAGTGATGTCTTACCCCACACAGTATTCTTCTCCCAGATAGTGAAATTGTGTAAAATGAGGTGTGATAAACCTGTAGAGTTTATTTAGTTACTAAGTCTATGGGCAGAACCAGCCCCATTTCAGGAAGCCTTCTATCTCCATCCCCTTTGGTGCTAGTGATGTCTTACCCCCTTTTTCCTTTCCTGTAGTATTCTTCATCGGCTTATGCACTGCACTGTAAAAGAGGTTCATTAAATTTCCAGTTATCTAAAGACGAATTATCGCACACAGGAATTTAAATTATCTCTTTGATATCAAAAACTCAAAACATTTTACTAAGAGCCAGGAACAATTTCATCTTCCTGAGTAAACACACTCAAATCTTAAGATAATAAATATCTTCATCTCTTCAACAAAGAAAAGCACACGAATGTTTTTACATAGCGACACATGAGCACATATTGCCCTTTTCACGTGAGTATAAACACAATCATGGTTTGTTAGTAAACCTAGATTGCATGAATTTGAGACAGAAATTTACCACTGGTAAATTACGAATGACAAAAAGAAGAAGAAAAAACACATTACATTCAGCTTTGATAACTTCTCTGGCCAGAATTTCCTTTACGCCAAGGTTTATGTATTTTCAGCGTATTAAATACAAAGCAAAATATAAGAAAGGGTCCAAACACAAAATTTTAAATGAATAACTACCGCTTAGAATGATGATGATTATTTTTATTATTGATGAAACTAACAAAATCTACTCGCATAACTGCCCACCAATCGCATTTTACTTTTCCCCTCTTGGTAAAACGTAAATTAACGTGAATTAACGTCTCCCGAACAACGCAGGAGGCGCAATCTTGTTGAAAAGTATATCTTCACGATCCTCGCCTTGTGACATTCCCATTCTGTATTTGTATTTCATACTAGTTTCTTTTGAGGAATTTAACGGACGTACAGATACTATATATAAAGATATATATATATAAATATATATATATATATATATATATATATATATATATATATATATATATATTAGGTGTGAATGTATGTATGTATATGTATGTATGTATATATATATGTCTGTGTTTTATACTTCATAATGCACACAGAAACAGAAGACATTTATGATCTGTAAAGCAAATATTCGCCGAGAAAACTACCGATATGTGACAAAGAAGATAAAGATTCAAGAAGATTCAATAATAGGAATTAAATTATCACAAACCAACATACATACACATGAACACGTAGCGTTTGAGAAATATTCATAAAAACTATACCATTGAAACTAACATAAGATGACCTTCGCTGAACACACCACAACATAAGAGCTGCAGGCAAAACAATCAGCAGAGAGACGAGAAATAATAAAAATCAGCAAAAACAAATGTACATAAATATACAGGAAAGTTAGGAAACTTTACACAAAACTATGTTATAAATATTAACGTACGTAAGCATAATGATGCAATTTTTAACATGAACTATAAGCCACCACTGAATCAACTTATTATTTAGTATAATTGTTCAATCAATACATAAAAATATTGCCTTCAGTAATGAATTTGTTTATTCATATATTAAATCACAACTGCAATACTTATTACAGATCTTTGCCTCCATTTTAAATAATCAGATTTATTTCGATTATGCTCGATTGCAAGGTTTAGGGTGAAAAAACTGATAACTTTCAATATGCCATTTTGAAATCTGCTTCATAATCTTTCATAACCTGGTGGGTCACCAGTCTGTCTACTGAACTTAACATTCTTTTTGTGACATCATGGAATTAATATTGGGCATAATGCCTATGTTGAGAAACATTTCAAATATTTTTGTGCTCTTGTTACAACAATAATTTCTCAACATTACTGTCACCTACATTACTTTACAGACTCAAAATTACTTAGCGTGAATTATGTATGAATTTTCTTCAAACATGTCTACCTCTTAAATATGTTCATCAATCAAAATGGCTATCCATTCACGTAGCAATTCACGCGAAGTATTTTTTCGAGAATGTAAACTTTCGATATTCATGAAAGCATCAGGTAGCGCATAGACCCGAAGATTTTACGTTTAACTATTACTAAAAGGTCCAGTTAGGCTATTTAAACACTTGTAAGTGCTCTTCAATCAAGTTACTTAAATAGCTTTTGTAACGTAAGTCTTTACGTTTTAGATTAACATGCAAAATTTACAGTGATGAAGCAAAAACTGCTTTAAAATCCAAGGTGAAAATCCAATGTGAGAGAGAGAGAGAGAGAGAGAGAGAGAGAGAGAGAGAGAGAGAGAGAGAGAGAGAGAGAAGAAATATCTGACGAATATCACTAGATGTTATATCCTGGAGGTGATGATTACAATTTGACATAACAAAGATCTATGTCTATTTTTCTCCTCTCTCTCTCTCTTTCCTCTCCCAGCAGGTGACCTAGACACCATGGTAACACTTATATGTATATATATAGGTATATATATATATATATATATATATATATATATATATATATATATGTGTTATATATATATATTGTTATATCTGAGTTGTTGTGTATATATATATATATATATAAAAATATATATATATATATATATATATATATATATATTAATATATATATTACTAGCAGTAAAGAAGAGCCATAATAGACACTATATTTTTAATATAATATATACCATTCCATTCATTGCACAGATCGATAATAGACACACTGCATTTTTTAAGGATCAGAGAGGATTCTATCTGATGAAGAATCATTGTAGGATTTCTCTCAAATAAAACGATGAGAGATTGCCAGAATCATGAGGACCAAAATAAAACGAGAGAGAGAGAGAGTAGTTTGCTCACAGGTTTCAAGCTAAAATAACAATGTCCCAGAAAAGAGAATGGGAGATTATTTAGAATAGCACTGAGTTACGTCAATTTCTCACAGAGAGAGAGAGAGAGAGAGAGAGAGAGAGAGAGAGAGAGAGAGAGAGAGAGAGAGAGAGAGAGAGAGAGGAGAGAGAGTATATGTTGTTTTTGAAGCTGAATAAAATGGACTCTTTAAAGATACATATAGAGTTTGCTTTAAATTCAGAGAGTGAGTCTGCTTGGATCCTCGCAGCTAGCTTGAATAAGGGCTGTCCTTCAAGGGGAGAGAGAGAGAGAGAGAGAGAGAGAGAGAGAGAGAGAGAGAGAGAGAGAGAGAGAGAGAAATCCACCAAAGCTATTCTAGACCAAACTATTCTTAGAATACCATAGTTTGTTAACTGGGACAGAGAACTTTATTATCAAGAAAACTTCTGTAACTTTGTTTTCCCTTATGTGGAGTTCATGCTTTTCCGCAATATACAACGTTTGTCATGATCTCAGTATGATAAAACCACACAAGAACCTCTGAGGACGATGCATTTCAACGGTGTAACCTGATGTTAGAAAGGATTTCCTTTTTACTTAAAACCAGGGAGTCGAACTGGCTGGTTCATTCATGAAATTTAATTTCAATTTCAAATCTTCTCTTTTGAGAGGGTAGTAGTGAGCATTTTTAACTTTGAAATTTACTTTCAACTTTGAGAATTTAACCCAAATTAGGTTTTTTGAAAGGGTTATGTATTAGAACGGAAAATTCCTATGAGGTTATTAATTTTCACTTAACTTTTCTTTACGTACTCTGGAAGCCGACATGAGACGTTTACTGAAATATCAATTTCAATGTACATAAATTTCTACCACTGACTGCCGATAACTCCAGTACTGGGAATAAAGTTACAGTCTGGTTTTTTAATAAATGCAAATGTTGCATCAGTTACCAGATACTGTGTTAGTATCAGGTTCCCGTGTCTTCCATAATCAAAACAATGTTCAACGTGATTTTAGCATTGCTGAAATTTAATGCCTTATCCATCCGATTTTAAATTCATCAATTGAAATTTCATGTCGCAATGATAAACCTTGTTTTATTCGACGCCATTTATATAAGTTTTCAACGTCATCAAAACGGCCGTTTAGTGTGCTAACTCGGAAGTATATTCAAATTGATTAGAAACATCATAAAAGCCGTGAATATCGAAAACTCAAACTTGAAATAAAATATATAAGAAATACTGAGCAAACAGGGATATAAGACAAACAATCACACGTTTAAATGGAGAAATGAAAGAACGTACATTTCATAATTCCGTTTACATTAGAATAGTCTAATTTAAACATGTAAAATTGAAAGGAAAATATTTCCGGCTACTTCATTACTATTGGCAATGAATCTATTATTATTATTGTATTATTATTATTATTATTATTATTATTATTATTATTATTATTCAGTAGTGAGAAGTGATATGAAGAAACTTGAAAGTAAGTTGGTGGGCCAAAACTCTTCTTGCGGGAATAAAATCCATATATGCGAAAAGAGAAAACAGAGAGATGCCTTAACAAATAAAGATAAGAGAAAAACCAAAATAAGAAAACTAATATTATGTAGTCACTAGCTTTGGCAACATAAATGGAACGGATCAAATGGAGTGACCGCCAGTAAAAAGCCAGACCCATTAGCATCTAGTGCAAAATTCTGACACTTGTAAAACGCAACACACCATAGAGTCTGCGCAGTCCTTTAAGGGTCAATATGAGCCCAGAAATCAAGAGCGAGTGAGTGTAGACATCAGTAAAACTCTTGTGTACTTGCTTTGCTGACGTGATCAGAGCACAGTATCTTCGATAAGAGAGAAGAGAAGGAGCGACCTTAGTCTTGATTTCTTTAGAGAGTTACTTGGAGCGTTTTCGGATGTGTATACATATATATATTTATGTATATATATAATGCATATATATATATATATATATATATATATATATATATATATATATATATATATATATATATATATATATATATATATATATATATATATATATATATACACACATACACATACGCACAAAGGTACTGAACTCGTTTCCTTCAAAAGGACATTAGCTATGCTAAGCATTTTCTTCTTCTTCTTCTTTTAACGTGCTTTTTCACATTTTCTGTGTGGGGTAAGCACGAAGGCATACAGATATCATACTAATGACCTACTTATTTAGCTTAAGACGAGTGAACCTTTTTAAATTTATTCAATTTTTTTCTTTAAAGATCACAAATCCGTGCAAATTTTAATATTAAAAGTAGAAACTTAATAAATTAATAGATAGAGAGAGAGAGAGAGAGAGAGAGAGAGAGAGAGAGAGAGAGAGAGAGAGAGAGAGAGAGAGAGATCATGTAAACGAAGTAAAACCCAGTTATCCACTTTATAGCAAGTCTTTGACATACAGTAAAATGTACTTGTTCTCTCTCCAGTAGGTCATTCCCGTTAACTTGCGAAGCTTATGTTCTACTCTTTTCATTTAAACCAGTCTCTGTACTAAATACCCAGCTTCTGTTTTCTGCGTTCGTTTAATCTTAAAAGTCACTGGCATACTTACATACATATATACATTTTCAAAATGACCGACCTCATGTCTACCTGCCTTTGAAATAGATAAATAAACATGTACATTTTTTCAAGCCTACTTCTATATTTCCACTCACACTTGCACATATCATCATCTACTTACCTATTTTGGAAAATTACGTAAAATTTCCGAACATATGAATTTGGGTTTAGTCATTTATTCTCATTCCTCTTCATTCTAAGAGCAAGAGTTGAAGGGAGGAACTTGGGTGACTGAATAAGCCACTCAGACTAACAGTAGGCCGTTTCTCTCGTAAAAGACGCTCAGCGCCAACGTAAAACTGATCTAAAAGGCTTTTATTAGCGGGGTTTAAGCCGTGGCACTAAACACACCCGGAACTCTAAAATGAAAATGACCCTCTGCTGAGTTTCGCCATTTAATGTACTCAATCACGGCCTTTCGAAAGAGACACTAAAGAGCCCAGCACACTCTCCCGACAATTCTTCAGGGTGGCGCGGATGCTGTTATTCATCGTTATCCCTTCACCAGTGAAGTTCCAGAGCGTTATTCATTATTTCCAGATCCTCAGAGGGAGACTATAGGCATGTAAGTTTGGAAACATGGGCTTCTGTCTCTAACACTGCAACAAGTAGTTTGCCATGTTATTCAATTTAATGACAATTTCACGCTCTATCATTCTGACTTACGGCCACCTATATCCCTCCGCAGTCTGTCGCTGTTTTTATATATACATATATATACACATACATGTAAATACATGTATATATAATATATATATATATATATATATATATATATATATATATATATATATATATATATATATATATATATATATATATATATTTATTATATATAAAATTCACTTTTGTCAAGCAGTTACCTGCCCCTCCTCCCCAGATGGTGTGACGAGATCGAGTCCTGGTAGGAGAGAACGATATAAGCTCGTTTCCTGAAAAATCGATTGTGTGTCGGTTTTACTACGCAGTGAATTCCGTAGTCAGTAGTCAGTCAACTGGAGCGGGTTACAGCCCGATGAATAAAGGCATCTGGCTAGCAATCTCATTACAAAAGACTTTTTGAGAAGAAACGGTTGATTAACGCCCTGCTAGAGACACCAGTCTAAATTAAGGACGACGAGTCTGGTCAAATGCCAAACGCCGTCGGAATATAATTTTTCACTTGAAAAACTGCAGACCAGGACACGGAGCTGGAAACTTCATGCTGACATAAATGCCGGAAACCGGAACGGTAGCGCCTACTTCCACGGGGAAAAGCGCGCGCGCGCGTGTGTTGTAGGTAAATAAAAGCATGATGCTGGTGTCGGTGGTAGAACAGAAACAGGGCCAACCTAATCCCGAACGAGACAACAAAACGAACCACAGCAAATCACATAATAGAGACTAATAACAATACAGTAAACTTATTGTTTGTAAAAAGTGGAACCCGGCTGGAAAAAAAAAGGCTCGGTTGTTATTCTTAAGGGCTTCAAAAAGGTATAAAAAACACGACAATACAAAACTACCAAAACAATAAATGCATTTTTTTTAGGACCGCCTCTTTGGGTTCGAGCGTAGATGACGTCAACAATGGAATTTGACAAAAGAGCGATCAAATATAATTTAATAACGAAAGATTTTAATCATTCTACGCGCCTGGCCATCAACAACATATTGTTCTTTCAGATATCATCGTTCAGAAGCAATATATATCGAGCATCAAATGGGATCAAAGTTTCTTTCATCAAGGCCGGTGGGGCTCCGGTGCACGGCCGGGGTGAATATTGCGTTTGGTGCACGAATGTTCGATAACCGAAGATCAAAGGAACACTCGAGCGATATTTGAACATTTGAACAACGGCCATTTAGCACTTAACAGGCAGCGTTTAAAAGCCAATTTCCCACAATTTTTCATTAAGAGCTTGGTCCTCTTTTCCCTCCCCACACCCCCACACCATCAAAAAAGACAATAACAATGGGCCTCGCACCTCCTCGTTTCAGACACACAAATATTGCGAAATTAATGCCTAGTTTTGAATGTCATTTCCCCCAGAGAGAGAGAGAGAGAGAGAGAGAGAGAGAGAGAGAGAGAGAGAGAGAGAGAGAGAGAGAGAGCTTGGCCACAAGAGCCATTCAAATGGTAATTTTAGTCCGTTTTATTTTTCTCACGCAAAGTAAACAAACAATTAAATACCATCAAAAATAACAAAAAATACCCCGGAATGGACGAGTTAATTTCTGCTGTGATGTTATTGATAATTGTGATATCGGGAAATATCCCTTCTAGGAAAGACAATAAATCATGCCATCAAAATTATTGCCTGGATGAGACATTCACGTATACAATTTCCTTTAGTCAAAACTCCTGATCTCATCTCAGCTAAAACAGCTAAAACTGGGGAGAGAGGAGAGAGAGAGAGAGAGAGAGAGAGAGAGAGAGAGAGAGAGAGAGAGAGAGAGAGAGGGGGTCTGAAGGAAACAATAATTGAGAATTCAAGACTTCTCTGGTTAATTACGAATTATTATTATTACACAGAACAAAATGCTTCCACATACAAGAAAATACTGAGGGGAAAAAATTTGCGTAAAATTCTGAAGATACTAATAAACACTCATACTGGGTTATGAAATAAAAACTAAATATCTATTATGAACTCGCCTAGCACTAAACTTTGATGGAACTCGACGTTCAGACAGATATCTTCATAGAAACTTGGTTTTGTGGACATCTTAATAGCAAAATCCTATTTAAATTTTACCAAATCTTTGTTGTGCAATCTAATTTAAGGGAGAAATCCTCTAGAAATGAGTAAAAACAATCAATGTCTAACCTCTTTTAATCTCAAAAACTTAAAAACAAATCTCTCAAGCACTGTGTACGGCATTCTGGACAAATAAAAAGCTAACCTAGCACTGTAGTAATGATTTACTTTGGAGAACCAGCGCAATATATAATAAGTATTAAGTGTCCGTTGGTTCCATTTCAAAGAATATTTTGCTACCGAAAGTTCTCGTGGGAATACATTTGGTGGAGAAACAAATCAACAGTTATGCACAGGTACAAATATATTTAAAAATAAATCTGTGGAGAGAGCTTTCGGGAATCTATTCGATTCCCGAGAACTCTCTGTATATGCTTATTTTTAAATATATGTGTACCCATACATGACAGTGGATTTGTTTCTCCATTCCAAGACTCATGCAGCTAAGAGTAATTTTTAATTAATACATTTGGTTTCAGCTGGATCTATAATCAAAACAGACTGGGTGTATAATGGGTGGCTGGGGCAATTTGGTACAGCAAGCGCGCTACTTTCTCACTAGTTGAATGCGTCAGACAGGCTCTAGATATCAATCCAGGTACTGAAAAGTTGTTTTATAATTAAACATTTCATTACACAGCTTTCACGAAAAAAAGAATTATTTTACATTTCTGTTTACTTTTGCGGGGAGAAAAGGAAAGATATTCCTTCTCAGGGGCGGAAAAGGAAAGATATTGTTAAGGTGAAGTCATATACGTATAAAAAAGATGCAGAGAAAAAATAAGTAAACAACAACAAACTTAATCAATATAAATATGCTCACGAAAACAGTAAAGGAAAAAAAAGGAAAGAGAAAAATATAAAATAACGTAAACAAGGATGACGGCATATCGGTCACTCAGAACGCTAACAAGCGCCAAAAATAAAAGCTCCCCCCAAAAAAGCCCACTCGCCATAAACAACACGAGGAAATAAAGCTAATCGGAAAAACTACTGACCACAGAATAATACGTTATGAAAGTAATAATTAAATGAGAAGAACTCAAAAGAGATAAAAAAGACACAAATAAAGAATAGTTAAACAGAAGAACTCACAAATATAAGAATGAAAAATGCAAACCACAAAATATTAGTCATAAAGTGAATAATTAATCAATTGAAAGAAAAATAAGAATGGATAAAAAGATTCACAAAAGCATACCTAGAGAAAACGAACAAGTGAAAGATGATAAAAAGGTGATGGAAGTCATAGAAAGAATAATTAAACAGAAGAACTAACAATTATTGGATAAAGAACGAAACAAGAAAACGACAAAAAACGAAATAATACTAAAATAAACAAACAAAAGATGAAAATAAAAAAAAGAGACGAACCACAAAATAATTAGTCTGGAGAAACACTAACCACGAGTTGTCTCACCTCTAAACAGCAGGAGCGAACTTAACAAGTGTTGTCAGCCAAGCCCAAACAAACCTGTGCCGTCGTCTGAACAAATCTAGCGTTGAAAACACCCGCACAACAAAACCAATTAGAAAGTTCCAGTGGTTATAGCGTGTAGTAGAAGAGAGAGAGAGAGAGAGAGAGAGAGAGAGAGAGAGAGAGAGAGAGAGAGAGATGGGGGAGCTGATTGTTTCTGAAATGAGTCGGATAGTCGCTGGCTTTACTTAGATCAATTTAGTGCTTCGGAGCAGACGGCTGTGGATGGTCTAGCATGTCTGAGAGAGAGAGAGAGAGAGAGAGAGAGAGAGAGAGAGAGAGAGAGAGAGAGAGAGAGGTTGATTTATATATTGACGTTACTTCAGATAGGGTTAGAAGTTAATTTACTTAATAGTGTACAGAGGGAGAGAGAGAGAGAGAGAGAGAGAGAGAGAGAGAGAGAGAGAGGAATGTTATATATCAAAAATGGCACGTGAGAGAGAGAGAGAGAGAGCAGAGAGAGAGAGAGAGAGAGAGAGAGAGAGAAAGTTGATTATTTCTGAAACGTGTCAGATAATCAAAGGCTTTACTCATACCAATTAATTTGCCAGATCTGTAGAGTAGGCAGATGAAGATGAGAGAGAGAGAGAGAGAGAGAGAGAGAGAGAGAGAGAGAGAGAGAGAATCAAATCAGACTCGATGCTGCGAGTGGACCTACACTTGATTAAGTAAGGCAAGATGGACGTAAACAAACATCCAGTATAAAGGGATGCGACAACACAATGCTCGGAAGCATTCGCCCTACAGCAAAACAGACAGAGGAAAATGGGGTTTGGATAATTATATCAATAATTCAGTTAAGGGACCGACCAAAGTGAACTAAATGTATACAAGGATGGAGAAGAGGGAGACCTAGAGACAGTAGGATAAAAGAAATGTACTAGAAAGGATGGGTGTTCATATCCTGAGACCGTAAATTTGAGCAAGGTAGGTGGGAATGGCGTATTTTGTGTGGTTCGATGCGATGCTAATAATCCTTCTATATATACAGAATATATGTACGAGTTCATACAAGTTCCTCATCTGGGACTAAACCTCACATGTATGTAACAAAAAGATTTTTAAGTTCCTTTAATATTACTTTTTTTTGTAATCCTTTTTTGTACTGTATGTAGTTTGCTTGAGAATGTCCTAACATAAAGGAGAAAGATCTTGTACTACATTGTTCTACTTTCATAGCGGCCATATACTTCGTTTATATTTTATATCAAGTTTTAATCTCCCTGACAGAAATTCTACACACACACACACTCACACACACATATATATACATACAGTATATATATATATATATATATATATATATATATATATATATATATATATATATATATATATATATATATATATATAATAATAAACAAGAATAAAAAAGTTACGAGAGAGGGATATATTGGTAGGTTTCCTTGTGAAGAAGAACTAACGAAAAAAACTTGAGCCTAAAGAATGACCCCACGTAATAGGCACATCAGCTAATTACACACTTCCGAATACACCTGCCTCC
The DNA here is from genome assembly GCF_040412425.1 of Macrobrachium rosenbergii. Classification (NCBI taxonomy): domain Eukaryota; kingdom Metazoa; phylum Arthropoda; class Malacostraca; order Decapoda; family Palaemonidae; genus Macrobrachium; species Macrobrachium rosenbergii. Next base: position 17,344,743 of record NC_089757.1, read on the forward strand.
GTTAAAAATGTCCAAACTAATACGGCTCTGACCGCGGAAAACAGCAATGTCCCAGATTTCGCTCAATCTTTCATTAAAGTTAATAAATTTTCATCCGGGATTAATAAAATGGGATGCATTTCGAATGAGGTTTGTGGTGTGTGGTGGTATCCCCGTAGAGGTATCACTCCGGTAGCATCCCTCGGAGGTATCCCCAGGCATTATGCGTTTAGCGGTAAACATCAGGTTTCCATTCATGTACGGCCATTCTGCCTTAAGCTGGCGATTTGTAATCATGGACGGCTATTGTATGGAGATTTTACTTTAGCACGTTTACATGTCATTTGGTAGCTGTCAATGATCCCTTTTATTTGATCCTTTTTATTAATACCTGCGTCAAAATGAACGGAAGTCTGCGATGCACAGATACACAGGTTTATAACCCTGTGGGAATATTCATCTATCTGCTTTTCCCATATTAGGATGAAGCCCTTGCCTTACAGAAGAAGGAAAAATGCGTTACAAAAAGGGTGCAAAAAGCCTTAGCCATATTTGGGTAGACAATGGGTAATAATAAGGCTTGAATTTCCATATGTATGCTAGTTACAAACTTAACTGAAATGTTTAATGAGAATTCTTTCCCCAAGCTGGCTAAATTTACCCAAGTGTCTCAAGTCTCATTTTGAGCCAACGCCGCTAGTTCACCATACATAAAGTCTGTTGCAAGTTCTTTTCTTTGGGGTTCCTCAAGCCTCATTTAGATCCGTTGTTGCTCACTTGAAAGGCCGAAAGAATCTCGCGAGGTGAAATTTTTAATTCTTTTTTATTTAATGCCTTATCTAAATTAAGCAAGGCGATTCAAATCTTGCTTAGACGAAACTTGGCTCCATTTAATAATTAGCATAAATCTTGTTTTTTATTAAATACGAAATCTGACAGAAAACTAACAAAATCTACAGTATCATTCAAATTTATTATCATCCAGATCAGAAAACTAACAAAATCTACAATATCATTCAAACTCATTTTCATCAACATCACAAAACTAACAAAATCTACAGTATCATTCAAAATCATTTTCATCCACACCAGAAAACTGCCAAAATCTACAGTATTATTCAAATTCATTTTCATCCACATCAGAAAACTACGAAAATCTACAGTATCATTCAGATTCATTTTCAACCACATCAGAAAACTGCCAAAATCTACAGTATCATTCAAATTTATTTTCAGCCACATAAGAAAACAACCAAAATCTACAGTATCATTCAAAATCATTTTCATCCACATCAGAAAACTAACAAAATCTACAGTATCATTCAAATTAATTTTCATCCACATCAGAAAACTAACAAAATCTACAGTATCATTCAAACTCATTTTCAATCTCATCAGAATCGAACCCTCTTCTAAGTATAGTAAAATTAAACGATGACATTCGGCCACCCTCATGGTGCAGACATTACAAAGAAATCTTTAAAGTGTGAATCGCACATTTTTTTGTTTACCAGAATTTATTTCTTGAGAAGCATTATGTGATAACAGATTTTTTCCATGGAACAGAGTCAGGAATCAGCCGTTGAGGCATCTCCAATTAATTTTGTATTCAACTGCCTCGAATGATTGCTAATCATCTTTGCCAGAATATTTTGGAGTGATGCTCCTAAACATTCTTTTGAGCATGTTTAGGAGCATTACTCCAAAATATTCTGACAAAGATGATTAGCAATCATTCGAGACAGTTGAATACAAAATTAACTGGAGATGCCTCAACGGCTGATTCCTGACTCTATTCCATGGAAAAATCTATCAATGTACACTGAAGACACGTCTCATTCCACAATATGAAACTGAATGTTGTGGGCTGCAGTTATTCTCCTTAGGCTCGGTAATGACTTGTGCCAGTTCATGTGTTATACAGGGTAACTTTTTTTGTGTGGCTAATCATAATGGAGTAGCTTCCATATACAGTGACTTAACCCTTCACAATTTCACACCAATTATATCTGCTGAGCTTCACTATTCCACAGATACTGCATAACACGCCTTCAAGAGTAAACGGAACTTGCCAACTTCCTCTGTTTCCTAAACAAATATCCATATTTTTAAGGTGCCTATGCCTGTTCCGGTCTCTACACCCTAAAAATACCACCAATGTACGATAGCATGCAAGTACGGAGATTTTCATGCGCTAAACCATCTTGTTACTTTCAGAAATGCAACCATACTTATTTACTGAACTAATCATTTGCCGCTTTTCGTACTTTTGTATGATTTTTTGAACAATAAGACGGAAAATGATCTATCGAAAAATATACAGGGCTTTGCAATTACAGGGTTTTAGAGGAACAGTTCTGACCCTCACAAATTTATGAGAACAAAAAAATAATAATGAGGATTATGATAACAAAAACATGACACAGGAGGGATAAAAATTATTATTATTATTATTATTATTATTATTTTGCACAACGGGTATACATTCATATCAGCATACCAAAACACTACGTACTTGCAAGGGTAGAATCCATTAGAAAGTTTCTGTAACAAGAAAAAAAAATAAGACAGAAATGAAACTGAAAAACATTAGAGATAAACAAACCAATGAATATCAAAAGCGAAAAATGGGAGTATTTGCACATCAAAGTAAGGCATGCGAAAAAATTATGGAAGGCTTGTTATTCATTCTTTTATCGTCTCCTGCAATCATTACTTTTTTGTTCCCCGAATCGCTTCTACACTGGCGTTCCAGCCTACTCATCGTGTAGCACTTCCTCTGGTATACGGCAAGTGAGAGAACACGGGTGCAACTAGAGTGCACTCAGAGAGTGTGTAACTTCATCAACGAATTAGGAATTTATTACTATCTTGGGTCCACATCAATCTTACAGGATGTAAAATCTATCAAGGCATGTTTATGAAAAAGCCTTGATCCGTATACGTATCTACAACCACACCATACTCTAATTAACTCTTCCATGGAACTAATCAGCCCATCAGTAAAATTTCACTGAATTCCATCCACAGGACCTCCTGATCTCTTGCTAAAAAAATCTCCGATGTTCGTATAAGCATGTGCCTCAAAACAAACGGACAACTGAGTGATTTCCCCAACAAGACACGAAGTCATATTCCAAAAAGTTACCCAGGCCTTGCAGTTCCATATCACTTATGAAATTCCTACATAATGAATCTATTGGAGCCTCTCTCCCCACCCCCAAAAGAAAAACCTTCTATAAAATACAGATTAAAGTACTATAGAATAACCTCAAAACGATAAATTTTCTGACACGCACACACACATACATACTGTATATATGTATATACATCCACACATACATAATGGTGTGAAGATAGAAGACCGATAGATATATCGCATTATCCGTACTAAGCACTCCCTAGTCTATTCCTCTCCACTTTTCCAAGCATCCTCTCTCTCTCTCTCTCTCTCTCATATCCTTCGACGCCCACACGACCGTCTAGTTATTCTTCGTTGCCGCCTCAAACTTATCCCTGATGAGATTACCTAAATCACTCATAGATTGAGCACCTCACAAGATGGATATACGACACAGGGTAATTCATGAGAGAGAGAGAGAGAGAGAGAGAGAGAGAGAGAGAGAGAGAGAGAGAGAACATAACGTCGAGCACACACACACACACTCATACAAGTAATAATCATACATGAGTAAAAAAGAATTACTGGGCACAGAATTACTTAGTGACCAGGAAAGGTTTACGACAGGAGTATGATTAGGAAAATAAAGCAGATGACAGAACCAGCAGCGAACAAGTAAAAAATTCGCCGAAGTTTCTTCGGCGCAATCGAGTTTTCCGTACAGCCGCTTCAGAGTATAATCAAGGCCACCGAAAACAGATCTATCTTTCGGTGGTCTCGGTATAATGATGTATGAGCCATGGCCCATGAAACTTTAACCACGGTCCGGTGGTGGCCTGTCATATATCGTTGCCAGAAGAAAGATTATGGCTAAGTTTAACCTTAAATAAAATAAAAACTACTGAGGCTAGAGGGCTGAAATTTGGTATGTCTGATGATTGGAGGGTGGATGATCAACATACCAATTTGCAGCCATCTATATAGCCTCAGTAGTTTTTAAGATCTGAAGGCGGATAGAAAAAGTACGGACAGAAAAAAGTTTAACCTTAAATAAAATACAAACTACTAAGGCTAGAGGGCTGAAATTTGTTATGTCTGATGTTTGGAGGGTGGATGATCAACATACCAATTTGCAGCCATCTAGCCTCAGTAGTTTTTAAGATCTGAAGGCGGACAGAAAAAAGTGCGGTCAGAATAAAATGCGGACGGACAGACAAAGCCGGCACAATAGTTTTCTTTTACAGAAAACTAAAAAGCAGTGCGGGTTCAAATAAGAAAGAATGTGTGTGTGTGTGTGTGTGTGTGTGTGTGTGTGTGTGAGTGACGGGTTCACCTTTCTGTAATACTGTGTGTGAATCTGTCTGCATGTGTGAATGTATGTGAGAGAGAGAGAAAGCATTTTCATGCAAGTTATTGAAGTGTGGTTAGAGTTAACCAATACCTCGCAATATAAAACCTGGTTCATATTGGAAATTCTTCATAAAGTTTATGGAAGGATTTACACTTTTATGAGGACTTACCATATTCCCTTCATATTACCTGACTACTTTATAACCTTGTTCGAAAAATAAATTTCCCCTTTTCGTCTCATAATTTTGAATAAAAAAATTTTTATTTATGGACAGGAATATCTGAAAATTATAATCGTCGGAAAATGGAGTTATTAAAAAGAAAAATGAAACCTGTGATGATCAACTAGTACCCTTAAATTCCATTGGGAATATGGAGAATATGCTCAGAAAAGCAGCAACATCAGAGAGAGACACGAAAAATTCTTAACAGACATCTGTTTCTCACATCCTCAAGCATCTAGTCACTTTCAGGTAGATCACTGATATATTTTTGAAGGTAGTTGAAAGGAGCTTAATTATATGATGCATGGAATATTACAAAATTTTGTTTCTTCTCAATATATGCTAACCGAGTGTTGATGCTAGAGATATGCAAATAAATATCTTTCCTTTAGCGTTTATAAAATATATATACTATAGCTTCTTTCTTCTTTGATTTTAAAATTTGGGAAATGTAATAGGTCTTATTTGTGAAAATATTATTTAACTTGTTTTTCTTTTCTGCTTCGTAATTATTCCATCTCATTAATTTCAGCAATCTCTTATTGCATTTTGTCTTGTGGATTTAAAAACAATATCTCATCTTCCCATCAATAGCCTCTTTTTCTTATATTTTGATCTCACCATTCTCTCTCTCTCTCTCTCTCTTATCTGGAAGTTTTCAGGCCGTCTAAGACCTCTGCTGTTGTAATGACAGTGTATTTGTACAAGCAGATCAATCAGCTAGTCTCTCTCTCTCTCTCTCTATCTCTTCTTTTTATTTAATACCCCCTCCCGCTCCTACATTCTGTCCTGGTGATTTCACAGTGAGTTTATACAATTACTTCAATCTCGTGGGCAGGGGACAGCAAAGTTCGTCCATCCCTCCTCCTTCCTTCCTCCCTCCCCCCATCCCCCCCTCTCTCTCTCTATTTCTCTTTCCCTCCCTCTTTCTCTTTTTCCTCCCTCCCAAGTACTCCCCACCGGCCTCCCTCCTCAAACCGCACACCCAACTCCCCGTGAACTCCCGACGCAATAAACACTTTATCCAGTCCACCTTTGAAGTAACAACTGATGATTCCCCTTGGGGAGAAAAGAGGAGTTAGAATCAAGAGGAAGAGGAAGCCTCTCTCTCTCCCTCTTGTCTGTAGATATGCTCTCTCTTTCTCTGTCTGTCTGTCTGTCTGTCTCTCTCTCTCTCTCTCTCTCTCTCCATCGTTTATAATGCCTCTATCGGAGTATTGAATTTATTGGCTTCATCTGTGTAATAAAGATTCCCTCCAACTGCTCCTCCTACTCCTACTCCTACTCCTTCCCTATTCCTTCCCCCTCTCTCTCTCCCCTCCGCTTCTCTCCCACTTATCAATCGTCCAGGTAATATCCAGTAATATTCAGTGGCAGTTAATTCCTGGGTATCAACTGGGATCCTAGACTCGGCCCCATGTTCCAAAACGCGTCGTCCCCTAACCAAAATGTTTCGATATTTCAAAACTTTGGGCCTCTGCCGTGTTCCTTTGCATTCGCTCGCTTGATCGCCCGTTATAAAACGCAACAAGGCTTGCGCGGGCGCGCACACGCGGCCAGGCACAAAAACATACACGCATACACAACGGTAGGTACATACATAGCCTCCGACAAAATGCAGCGGAATCGTGATACATTTTAATTTATTGGTGGGATATTTGGATTAAATCTAATTAGATACAAGTTGCATTTTCGAACACTCGCAAAAAATGAAGAGCACTGAATCGGGAAAATATTTTCCGTGTGCGGCATCAAAAATGATGGATGCCGAATTAATCATCATTATGTTACCGTTCAAAAACTCAGAACAATTATATTCGAATTTGGCTTTTCGACTTGTTTGCTTTAGAAACTAGTACGCGGCAGTTTTCCTTTCTATGCTCGTCTTTATGATATCTCTCTAGGCACAAAAAATACACAAACGCATACACATATATATATGTATATATATATATATATATATATATATATATATATATATATATATATATATATATATATATATATATATATATATATATATATATATATGTACATATATAAAACGATAAAGATAAGTCGTTTCACCTAATAAGAAGTTGGTTATCAAGAATAAACGAGATAGTAGTCACTCACCAATTTGCACTTTAACTATTAGCATCAAGGATGAACTACCTGTTCAAGAAATCTCAGACATTAGGTAAATCAAGTACCTACACAGAAGGCTCATCAGCAATGAGTTACACCCCTACACACATTATGCCTCATCTTTCTCTTGCACTTTCTGCACTTTCCTAAATATCGAGGCCTTCCTCTCTTCATTATCCATATGTATCTTCCTTAAAGAAGAGCTTGTTCAACAATCCACTTTTCTTCTAAATATGCCACTTATACAATTCTACCCTTGTTGTTTCGCTCATTAAGTGTTCACCTTTTCTCTCGTCCTACCATCATCTATTACAATAATTCCAAAATACGTATGGTAATAAATGGTAACATCAATCTTCTACAACCCGAGATAACATTCTATCTTCTAAGTTTCCATTCACCCTCCAAACTTTACTCTTACTAACGTTCATTTTCATCTTACAAACACTTTCAAACTTTCTCGCTGATTTTAATAATTTTTTCATTAGGTTTTTTTATTCTTTCTAGCTTGAGCTACATCGTCTGCATCAGCAGCCACTCTGTACTCGCATCATGAAAAATTTCCTTATTCCACAATTTTTTCATTTACAAAACACACACATACATATATATATATATATATATATATATATATATATATATATATATATGTATATATATGTATATATATAATATAATATATATATACATATATATAATATATGCATATATATATATAAATATATATATACATACATATAAGTACACACCCAAACATGTATATATATGTATATATATATATATATATATATATATATATATATATATATATATATATATATATATATATATATATATATATACATACATACACACACATGCTCACAATTTATGTTCACACTTAATATCAACAGACACGTAGTAAGAACGTACACGCAATTATACGAACGAAAACTGATCAACTTAAAAACTGAATGCAAGTTTCATTTTGAACGAATAAAAGCAAGTAACATATTAATATTTTATTAGCACCAATTTTTCAATATGAATTCACACGCTGAATATTGTTTTGTGTCTAGATTAAGAAAAGTAGTCATTACACATTCAAATCACGATGACTTGTCCAATTTATAATAATAAAAAGGGGAGGAAAAAGATCCAAGTAGAATAAATGAAAAGAAGGAAAATATAGTGTTCAAAGATATTCTCTAATGTATTACAGTTAAGTATCTCAATAAACAAAAAATATGTACATATTTTTTTTATCAAATCTGCATTATGTTAAAAGTGGAGTACAGTAATTCTTTTAAAACATTTTTTTATGGCTAAATCATGTCTTGTATTGCATATACGAATTTCTATCTACTGCTTTATGTTAAATATAAACTAAATTAATTTTCTAAGATTTCTCTCAGATCCATATCTTTTTATACGCTTTTATTTAGCTTGCTTTTCTGTCTTTGTTTGTTAGTTTGTTTGTCTGTGTCAAATCTTGTAACTAAATTTTCGACCTGTTCCCTTCGTCTGATGGACCTAAAATTATGCATAGTTACTCAATCCCGGTGACAGTACAACCTTACATGATCAGTAGGTCAGCAGTGACCTCTAGTGGCTCTACAGTGACCTCTCCCAGCGTCTCAGGATTTGAATGAAGTGAATAACTCTGCGGATTTTTCAAACCTTCTTTGGCTCGACAGGATATTATAGAATATCACATTCAATTTCGTTAGCTACAATCGTAAATCGGTTACAATTTCTGCCAAGACTAAAAAGTATAAAATAAAATAATATGTATTTTTTTCAAACACGCTTTTATTAAAGTGGACTAAAAAGTAAAATATAATTTTTGGAGAAACCAGGATTTTCTTACAATTAATCATGACTATAAAAATAAAAGCGTGGACACAACACATGGAAGGAAATGCTACAAGAAAAAAATACTTGTAGCATTTCCTTCCATGTTTGTCACCCACGCTTCTATTTTTTTATAGTCATGATTAATTGTAAGAAAATCCTGGTATGTCTCAAGAAAATTATTTTTTACTTTTGAGTCCATTTGAATAAAAGCGTGTTTGGAAAAAAAAATTAACTTTATGCTTGTCTTATGCTGATGACTTAATTATGAGCATGTTTCAATTAACATGACACTAATTCTAAATTCTCTTTGTCGAGAGATCGACAGTTCCTTTGTTCTCTAAATACCCATTACAATGATCTCAAAAATGTTTACAGAAGCAGCAAGTATGACTGTTTATATATTTAAGATATTCATTTTCATATAAGAGATTTAAATTCATCATAAAACGCAGAAAAAGGACCGAGGAAAATCAGCGTGCGATGAATTTCTTTTACGGAATATGGTTTTACGCAACATTTGAATTCACCGTAAAAACCTTAAGCAAAGTGCAGAGAAAACCACTGGCCCATGCATTGCTTGATAATGTAGCACAGTTATACAGAAAAACGTTTTACTAGGTTAAATACATTACCATTTTGACTGGTATCATAGCAGCCTTAGTCATTTTATTTCACTGACTATTAAAATTCGTAACATCCGTAAAAGCAGTTCTTTTCCAAGGTATTTAGATTTTGCTAATACCAGAATATATCATTAGGAAATGTGAGCATATCACCCCAAGCTGAAACTTAAAAATATTTTTCATCATGACTATTTTTGTATTGACTTTTTTTTTTTTTATAAAGAAACCGAAGAATGTACCTATGAGCCTTTACGGACTATTTCAAAAGTTTCAGCTGTATACGAGAATTTCTTTGCATATAAAAATTCGACTTCGGAATAACAATAATAAAAACCCCTCAGGAGAGATATGAACACCTAGATTACATTTAGGAACAACACAGATTGGAACAATCCTGCATGAGACGAGATGAGAAGGAAAGCTTCAACATGAAGGGAAGAGTGAGAACACGATAACAAATTATCCAAAAGCCAATTATCATCATTATTATTAGTTACAATAAAACACACATTAACGGTTGAAGACAAAAGGTCATGAAATAAACCAACAAATTTTGACAAAACAGAATCCCTAAATGTGAAAAGAGAAAAAAATGTAGCTGGGAAAAAAGAGGACCGCTATGCAGGGAGTGACATGGAAAGGGGCCCAATATACTTGATAGAGTAGCATGCGTTCAAGCCATTTCCGAGGAGCTAACGTTAAGCTGCCCCTTGTGTGTAGCACTTCTGAACGCGTATAATGGCCTCGCGATTTACTGAGGGAAAGGACGGTCCTCGTCAATTATTTGTCCTAACCGATTCTCTCTCTCTCTCTCTCTCTCTCTCTCTCTCTCTCTCTCTCTCTCTCTCTCTCTTTTTTATCGTTTAGGCATAAGTGATGATAATAGCGATGGAACGATAAATCATAATGTGATGTAGAAATCAGGAGGAATATAGTGAAAAGAGAGCGTACAGGAAGGTGCTTCTTACATTTAGTAGGTTGAAAGTAAGCTTTTACACACACACACACACACACACACACACACACACACACACACACATTATATACATATATATATATATATATATATATATATATATATATATATATATATATATATATATATATATATATATATATATACAGTATATACACATTTATATGTGTGTGTGTGCGTGTGTGTAAGTTTCTTATGTAGGGATGGGACACATATATGAACCTTCGAAATGTGCAATCAACCAAAGTGGCCACCATAACTGAGTGAAGCATAGCTCAGTATACGTTTCGGGTCCGTGGATCACCCCCGCACAAGAGCTGCTAAGCTGTAAAGAAAGGGTGAGAAACTGGGAGGCCCTAGCTGCCTTCTGGCGACATTCCCTTCAAAAGGGGAGAGGCGTATTTGGGTAAGTGTGTTTGTTTGAGGTTCGTGATATAATCAGTAGCGTAATCTCCTCACCAGCGAGAGGACCCGGGTTCGGGTTCAGGGACAGAGCGGGAGACGAGTGCATTAACTTGAAAATCCTTTGTAGCTCTGTTGATTATTAACCTAGCCACTGAATTAGGTCCCTGGCAGTTTATCAGCTGTGATGGTCATAACCATGGTTAAAAGACATTGGGCCGGTGAAGTCTTAGTCATCCCGCAAGACTTGCTGAGAATTGGAAGGCTAACATTTAGGAAAGGAGTATCTGTCCGAATCATATTTCCTCGCAACAGTTCTTTCAAGCCATTTTTTATATATTACACTCTCAAATTTGAATTGACAACTTAGATTTACTAATGAAAACATGTAATAATAATAATTATCATAATCGAGCTCGTGTCATTCAGCACAAACTTCTCATGCCCCACCAGACATACCACTCTGCTATCATTCTGGTGGTGGATTGGCCTGATGGGTGGGATAGGTTGTGGGCAAGGATGAAAGCTTTCTTCCTTAAACTCTCTGGCAAGTAAGGGCGAGGGCGTCCCATACTCATCTCGCAGGTGGTGGTCGCTGTTCCTTCGTTGATTGACAGGTCACCCCATTTGAGGGTGGGATTTATCCGCTGCATTCGTTGCAGTCCCTTGTCCTCCTTCTGCGCCTCTGCTATCTCGGGATATGGGATCCCAAGCTGGACGGTGTTGGCGCAGCTTCTGGATATGGCATCCACTACGGTGTTTGATTAGCCCTTCAGGTACTTGATTGTGCAGGAGTACTGCGCTATCACTGACAGGTGTCATTGTTGCTGCGCTAACCACGTGTCTGCTGCTTTTGTGAAGGCATGAACGAGGAGCTGGTGGTCTGTCTGGACTACGAATTCTCGTACATCGATCATGTGGCGGAAGTGCCGGACTGCATTGTAGACTGCCAGAAGTTCTCTGTCAAACATCGAGAGTTCTGCTTTGCTGTTGTTAGCTTTTTGCTGTAGAAAGCTAACAGGTGGCGACCATCATCAATGTCCTGCTAGAGTACAGCACCCATCGCCACATTGCTTGCATCAGTTGTCAACGTCAGGGATCTGTTAGGTAAAGGAAATATTAGTGTTGTTGCATTTGTTATTCTTCTTTTGCTAATCTAAATGCATTGTCTTGTTCACTTGCCCAAGTTACCTTTTTTATTTCCTTTCAAACACTGATATAGGGATTCATGATTTTAGCTATATTAGGAATGAATCGGTGGTAGTAGTTTATGAGTCCCGAGAACTCTTGAATCACTTTCACTGTTGTCAGTTTGGGGAATTCCTTATTGTTTTTATTTTTTCAGGTAGCAGTTTTATGCCGTCTTGGTTCACTTTGCGTCCTAAAAAATCGACTGTTTTCTTTCCCCATTTGCACTTGTTTTCTCGCACTATTAACCCATTTTCTTTTAGTCTTTTTAACACTTCTTTCACGTTTGATATGATGCTATAGGTTCGGGCTGAATATTAATATATCGTCCACATATACTACACAGAACAGAAGGTCCCCGAATATCTCGCCCATCAATCTTCGGAATGTTGCCCCTGAGTTGTGGAAGCCAAAACAGCTGTATTTGAATGTGTAGGTGCCGAAGGGGGTGATGACTGCCGTCTTTTCTACATCCTCTTTCGCTACCAGTACTTGAAAATACCCTTTCGGCAGATCGATCTTGGTGAATATTCTTGGTCCACTCATTTTGTTCACTATGTCTGCTGTATTAGGTAGCGGGTATCTGTCCGGCTTTGTCTTGACATTCAACGGTTGGTAATCTACATAGGAGCGCCATGTTCCGTCTGCTTTTGGCACCATATGCACTGGTGATGTCCATGGACTGGATCCTTTCTGGCATATTCAGTCCTCTTCCATTTCCTTGAAAACTTTCTTTGCGTAGGAAAGTTTTTCCGGTGCCAGCCGTCAGAATCTTGAGTGTATCGGGGCACCTTCTGTCTGGATGTGATGCTTGATTCTCTGCTTTGCTGGTTTGATGAAGTCGTGCTCGTATTCCAACAACAAATCTCTCATTTCTACTGGTGGGACCTCTAGTGCGACGGGGCAAGCTTTCTGGTTCTTCTCATTCGTTGTTGAAGTTACTGTACGTCTGCTGGGCTGTTGAGGTGATGAATTCTCTGTGGATCTTGTGACTGGTTCCTTTCTTGTTGCATCGACTAGGAGGTTATGCGACATTAGGATATCTGTTCCTAACAAAGCCATCTGCCGTTACGGAGGACCAGTTGTAGTCTTTTTCACTGAATTTGACTTTCATCTCCCGCCTCCTGTACATGGTTAATGGAGCTCGGCTGGTGGTAGAGACCTACAGGGTGGGGTTGGGGAAGGGTTCATTCATTCTGCTGGTCTTGCTGGGACAAAAGACCTGCAGCCTCCACGAGATCATGAATTGTTCTTGTGTAGATGTTTAGGCAGCTGCTGATGTGTAAGTTTTTGCACACGAGGTTCAATCACGATTCAGCAATTTTAGTATGTGCAGTGCAACTATTATATATATTGCATCCTTTATAAAATATGTTCAGATCGATATTTCTTTTTATTTTCATATAATAATTAGATTGAGCATTTCTTTATATGAAAAGTGGGTAATTATCACAAGCAAAAATAAAACTGCAAGGAAAAATACTCGTTGGTTTTAATATTTTAATCGAATCATTATAAATATTTCATTATGTTTAGCTATGAACAGTCCTACCAACCTTGTTAATAAATATCATCTGAATAACAAGGTTGTCATTTTACGCAAATATTACGTAAGTGACGAGTTTCATATCTAATATTATCAGATTATCATCTGTATAAAGACTCTTCTGTTAAAAGTAAGAACGTTAGTTTGGGTTGAGGAAATAATATATAATTATAAAAAATATTATATAATTTACAACTTCCTTTCTTAAACTAAATGCGGTTCACTTCACTGAGAAGGGTGATGAAATGCACTGCCGTCCGAAGTTCGGTTGTACGCCTGCAACGCCGAAAGTTCAGTAGACCAGTTTGGATGCACGATAAGCTAAATCTTACATATCTTAATTTTCTTCTTTAATAACATAAAAAAAATTAGAAATTGAAATAGAAAATTTTTACAAATTTGAAATTCAGATATACCAGAAGAAGGAAACTGGAAATGTTTTTTTACAAATAAGAATGGTTTAATACGGTCACATAGGCCAGAGAATGAATGATGACAGTAACGACATGCGTGAACAGGAGTTAACTATGCTGGAAGTTACACTAAATATCAGGATGAATAGTATTCATAAACTGAAACTGGCTAAAAACCCACACTGGAACATATATGGGATAAACATGATTTTATTGTTTTCTTTAGGTATATTCGAAAGAATATATTGACTTACCTCTAGATGTTGTTCTTCTTCAATTGTATTCCAAAGCGTCATTGACCTTTATTAATTAAAAATATTTTCTACTATTTGAAATATTGTAATGTTCGTTTCAACCTCTTGCTCACTATCAATGTATCACCACATTACGGATGTTAACAATATAGGAAATACGTTATTTTGTTTTTCTATTTTGCCTCATTATGGAAAGTATAAACATTTTTGTGTCAGTGGCTAATTCAGTCCTCAACCTCGATTTCAAGTACGTCAAATGGACAATTCGAAGGAGGCCATTTAACACTAAGTGATCTATATATATTTGCATAACTGGCTGGCAAAAGAACACATTTAATGATTATGAAAAATCTAATACCACACAGATTGTTACAAACAAAATCATACTGCATACTATAAGATAAGGAAAGGCTCATTAGGCCTAGCCAAACATTTACAGGTTAACATTCAATATTTTTTGATTTTGATTATGATAAATAAACAAAAAATGTAATAAATAGTTTGTTTTTAACACTATATATATAAAACATATGGGACTACAATTTGCAGGTGCTAAAATAAAACCTTCCTCAGACCGAAAAAATGGTTAGAGTTTGGGTCTGAGAAAAAAATTAATACCCTGATTCTTAAAGAAAAACTTTACAGAAGAAAAATCAATAATAATTTCTTCTTTAAACACAAGTTATTTGCTCAATGTAATTATATAGATTATTGAGAGACTAGGTTCTGTTTTGAGACTAAACCAGCCTTGTGCAGGCAAGGTTCTTGCTCCAGGAGCGGCCGTAACAAGTAACAGAAGCTTAGTCTGTCATCATAACTGGCATGCGGCTGCGTGGCCAGGCAGATAAGTGCAGATACCACTTCTAAACACTGTCTTATAAGTATTGTCTGAAGCATTAAAGGAACTAGATTTTTAATATTTTGTATCTCAATGGTACATTAGCAGTAATCTGCATATGTATATATATACATATATATATATATATATATATATATATATATATATATATATATATATATATATATATATATATATATATATATATATATATATATATATATATATATATATATATATATAATGAAGACAGGAGCAGACACTCAAACAACAGGCAAATTGGAGTAACAGAAAGGCGTTCTTTCTTCTTTATCCATTTATTGTTACGCCGACGTTTCGTATCTCTTGATACATCTTCTAGGCTGAAAAAGCGATGAACTTAAACAGTACTGTGTATTAACACTAAAAGGTATACACATTATATACTTAACACCATGTTAAATGACAATTTATATATATATATATATACATATATATATATACAGTATATATATATATAATGTTACAATGATATACAATGTTTTGTTGATCTCATAATAAAAATTTTATTTCGGTATTCAAATAGCAAGCTTCTTTGGAATTTTCTGCATGAGGGAGTTTCTCTTGCCACTGTAATAACGGCTCCTCTTCTTTAAATGCGTGCTTTTCCTATTCTTTGTTTAAAATTGTTCTTGAACCAACAGTCTTATGTTCGAAAGTCTGTTTTTATCTTTTGCATATCAATACAAATTATTTATATAATTGTGGATTTTCTATGCATAACAGTTTACCACGATATTGTGAATTTCTTAACAATGTTAACAACAACATAGCACACAGACAAAATGTATTAATGGACAAGACCGACAATTATAAAAAAAATCAATAACACATGTCGGAGGACCAGTGCTTTAGATGCGTTATTGTAATTTACGAGAAATCTTAAACATTCGAAGAATTTTATCACGTACATTTTTTCAAGTGATTTTCTATTACACGTTCAACAACAACAACAACAACAACAACAACAATAATAATAATAATAATAATAATAATAATCATCATCAGCATCATAATCATAATATCAACAGACCGCAAGACACCAGATACTAAAACGAAAAGAAACAAACAAACAAGCAAAGCCAAATGAAATACCAGATGAGTAACGTAACGAGCAAAATACCTCCCATATTATGGCAAGACCTGACGAGCGAGGCCACTGCTACAATCAGCTAAGCATCACATGTAATTTGTGCCGGAGAATCTATCGGATATGCGTTGATCAATATGTCTTTGACGACAATTAATCTCGACTATCGGAGATACCAAAATATATAAGGGACCAGCAGAGAGAGAGAGAGAGAGAGAGAGAGAGAGAGAGAGAGAGAGAGAGAGAGAAGGGGGAGTTAGAGAGTGGTAAAGGAAAGAGAGAAAGAGGTAAATATACGGTGTGAATAATAATGAAAAATGAGGGTATATTTTTTTAAAGAAATGAGAGAAATGGAGAAGGTAGAAGAACGTGAGACATCGGCAAAACTCTAAAAAAAGAAAAAAGAAAAACAAATGGCAAAAAGTGTGCAAAAAAAGCAAATTAAAGAAACCATAATTCGCAGGTGACAGTAAAAATATGAGCGCTGAAGATTATGGGTGATAGGTAAAATGCAGCCTTAGTATTTATTGAAAATTACTGAATACTAATTAAAATGAAACACCGTCATTTTATCAGTACAAACTTTCTATTCGCCCTCGCCAAGGGTGAGGTGGATAAAAACAACTGCATACTAAAAAAATCCTTACGACATTGTGAGCTGTTCTCTAGTAGTGACTGTGAAGGGGGAGAAATGTGAACGAGATTAAACAAAAAAACAGACAGACGCCAACGTCCTACTGCCTATGGACGTATACAAATATACTGCAGTTTCAGCTGGAATGACAAAGAAGCAATAGGATCGTCGATCATATCAAAAAATAAGTGGCACTCTTAAAGGCAGGGCATCAGTTTGACATTTAAAGAAAAAACCAAAAAGAGCACGAAAAAAATCCAAGAGTATCTTTGTTAACTTATGCTGTGAATTGTG
>NC_089757.1:17364176-17389176 GCF_040412425.1 Macrobrachium rosenbergii
GACGGATGTACATTGAAACGTTTCTCATTATTATTATTATTATTATTATTATTATTATTATTATTATTATTATTATTATCTTATCTTATCTTATCTTATCTTATCGAGAGCACCACAGTGTTTTGTATTCTAGTGGAGCACAATTTTCTTGTTCTTCAAACTTGACTTTACAGACTTGGGCAATTTCGTATGTACAGCACAAAAATCAAGTGAATAGTTCCTTGTAAGTGGAACAAAAGTTCCAAGCATAAAATAAATCCATGCAACGATGACCAACCACATACACCTAAAGAAGCCAATACACTGAGTGCATTTGTTTCAAATTTACTGTTAACTGGTAATAAACTTCGAGTTGACTACTACCTCACTTGCGCACCTCATTTCATTTCTTCGACAGGACAACCACTATACATATTCTAAAGCTGAAGTAGAAAATTCCTTTGATCACGTTTATTATTATTATTGTGTGTATTATTATTATTATTATACAATTTCATGCATTACGTTCATGCAGATATGTGCAGTGTAAGCACGACCTACTAAAAGCATACATCCCTTCAAGACAATCTTAAAGGGATGCTCATTTTAATGTTATTCAGTATAAAGAACTTAGTGGTTTCAGTTATATTCATGAATGTGGTAATTTTCTGAGGTAAGGAAAAGGATGTGGAAACTAGTTATGGAACTGACCCATGAAATTACGCTTTGGATGGCTGTCCTTTTTTATTTTGGTAAAAAGAGGCCAAGGAGGCAATGCTCTCCTTATTATATGCACGCCAGTCAGGAAAAAATTATATGATGGGTAAGATAAACAGACATAGTGGATCAGAAGGAAGCCCATGAACCGGATTCCTAAAAACAGACCATTGATGCGGGAGGAAAATGAAGTAGGAGGAGAATTCAAGTAGGCTACAAGAGGACAAAAACATCATTTGCTCAAGCTCATTGGAAACATTGACCAAAATATACCAGAAAACCTGTAGAAAAACAAATAACAAGCCTGTTCGAAAATCAATTGACTATAAAATCTACATAACTGCGGCTGTAAGTAAAAGAGGTGCAAAGATAACTGATAAACAAAAACTTTGTTTGTTATTAATTTTTCTATAAAATTGCAGCAACAGATAATAATATTTAGCCTGACCACTTTATGTTAAACCCTGTAAAAACAAAAATTATTCTGAAAATTATAAATCTTCACTAACGCAAATTTTCAATTAGAATTTGTCTCAGTGTACTATTTCCGTTATTCAGTCTTTTAGTTCCTTTTTTCCACCTTACTGCCACCTTACAGCACCAGGATTTGGGGTGAGCTCACTGTTTCCCAAATGAGAGATTCTCGAGTACAACGATGTGTGATGACATGCATATGCAACAATAGTATTACTGAGGCAAAATGTTATGAAATTCATTCTCAATATCAAACATATCTCGTTCAATTTTACGTTTTCTTAGCAAAATACCATTACCCTAATTATTAATAATGCTGTTGATCAACATCCTTGCTAGTAACACTGTTTTGAAAGAAAATTCTTAGTCCTAATTCTTAATTTTGAAAATTATGAAAACAATACATGATAATATCTTTGCATACCATTCTCTATTAGTAACCTGCTTGCTATCGAGAAAAGGATCAAGGTTTCTAGGTAAGACTAGTTATTATTGTATTATTATGATGTGTATTATTATTATTATTATTATTTTGAAATTTTCGTTTGCTGTAGACCTTTAGAAAACGGTTTGCATAAAACAAATGAGAGCATTATTACCTTTCACCACCGTATGACGCAAGTAAATGATATTTCCACACGTTTTTAAATAACCCAAAGAATTCACATCCCCAAATGTCAGACTGCTTAACTTTCTGAGAAAGAAGCATGACTTCTCTTATATTTTTTCAGGCCCATTGAAATAAACTAGGGGAAATGTAACCAACAAATCCGTCAGATATCAGCTGTCATGACTCTTTGGTATATGGAATCGTAAATGTAACTGAGGATCTACTAACTGGTGCCATTTAACAATGAAAAAATGCTAATAAGGCATCATTGGGATTAAAGATAATCTGTTAAATTCATTCCTGTTTAATCCATAAAATTTATTTGATAGGAGATGCATTAACCTACCAAGACCAACGTCCAATCAGTGTTGTAATATAGAATATTCTAATAATTCCGTGAATTAATAATCATTAAACGACTAGTTTGGCGTTAATCTTTATACAATATAATTTCATGCACATTATTTATTTTCCCTGAGCAGTCATAAGACAATAAAAAGAGAATAATTCTACATTATAATTCTAAATGAATTCATTTTACTCGATTCGTGCTGTACTTATTCATCATTCGTCAAAACCATCCTACTTTGGAATACAATTATTTTTGTTCAGTCTCAAATAGTGCTCAGGCCCATTGAATGTTAGGTAACCATCCAGTTATTTTCTTAATGTCCCCCAAGGTTCTTATTCTCGTTCCATTTATACATTTCCAGGCATTTTCTTAATATCCCCAAGGTTCTTACTTCCATTCGATCACGCATTCATGTAATTACTGACTTATTCTTCTTTTTATTTCTAATTACATGCATGATAAACCCATCTCTGTCTGTTTTCCTTCGTTTTCTTATGCAAGTATTCGATTGTTTCTGCGCTAACTAACATGAAATTATCATATCTTTCAATGAACTTTTCCAGTACAATTTAGAAAAAAAAAAAAAGTTCTTGTGTACATTCAGAAAAATAATTCATAGAATAGTTATCAAATCATTCCAGTGTTTCATGCTTTTTTCCAATTTGTGACAAATATCATCTAGCGTATTTTATGAAAGTGCCATTAATTTACACATTTTTCCGAATGAAAACTACTAACTAATTACCATGAGTATTTAAATGAACTTTGAGCCTTTATATTCAGCACAGATCTAATAGCATTACGTATAAAACCCAACAGAATGCCCTTTCTTCGGCAGGTTAACGAAATTACTTTGAAATTTCAATGAGTAAAGTATTGCATTTAAAACTTTCAAAAAAGATCACCTAACATTTATCTAATATTATCTAAATTTCTGTAAACTTCAACTAATTTTCTGACCAGTAACAAGAAAATTCTGCGCATGACCTGCAATTACGACGACTGAAAACCTGGCTAACCTGGGTAATTTGTCTCGATACCCGAGAAACGGCCAGGGAATGTGCTTGCTTTTCTCAGCAATCTGGGCGTTGCGGTGAAGTGGAAGTGTTTTAACCATGATGAAATGGAACGTTCCTCTCAGGATAAGGGTTGACAGCATAGATGCTCAGACAGTGAGAGGCAACTTTGATAGCAGATGGGGGCCATGGTAGGCGTAAGCAGAGGGAAAAGTGAATGTGAAGCGATATGTTCTATTAACAGACTGGATAATAAAGATGGCTAAGGGCGTAAATACACGCAGTAAATACTAAAGAATACTCGGTTTCAAAGTGGAGATTGCGTGCAGAATGGGGAGAAGAATCTCCGACAGGATGTAGGAGCACCATGGAATTGGAAGGGGTGAGAGAAACAGGAGACTAGTTAAAGAAATGCCCAGAAGAAGATGGGGGTCATGGAATGGCAGAGAGCAAGAAGACAATTCTTTGAGTGCGTAGAGCTATGGATCAAGCAAGGGCTGTTATGGTTGGAAAACAGGTGAAAGGTGTGGAGTGGGACAAATTTCAGTCTCAGAGTAAGTGCATGGCACATGGAGTGTGAAACAGTTCTGTCAGGGATGAGGGTAGTGAGAGGAAAGGGGTAATGGTGGGGGGATGAGGGAAATGAGAAGTGCGGCAGTGGTGAAGGAAAAGGTGATCAGGAGGCAGTCTATCGGTGATTGAGTTGAGCGGGAAGACAGCATGGCATGCGATGAGTCATTCGCGTCTCTTAACGGTTATGACTCTATAAATTAAAAGGGCATGAGTGAAACTGGCGGTTACAAGCTTTATTCGGAAAATGCGGCCTAAAACCTGATTTTCGGCAGGAAAAATGCCTAAAAATAAACACTAATTATAACTACATAGGCTGTTTAAAATTATAAGTATGGTGACATGAATATGAAAAATGTCTGCAGTAGCCCTCAAAAAATAAAAACACGAAAAGTGCAAAATCTGATGGCGTGGGCGTGTATGTTAGTTTGAATAATATTAATGTTTTTATAAGATATAAAGAAAAACATTTCTTAAAGGTTAAAAGATAATAAATAATGCCATTTAACAGTATCAATAGATCCCGTATTATAACATTTTATTTGCTAAGGGTTGAAAATTCATCTTCATAACCTATGTTTATAATTCATCTTCTCACTTCACCTGAATTTTCCCTTGCCAGCCAATAAGATTAAATGCTACGAATAAAAATTTTCATGATGCGAACAAAGTCCTGTAAAGATGAACTATATTTCACAATGATTACAAAAACACGTAACACACACACATGAAAAGATTTAATGCAATGTCTATTATAAAACTGGGCAGAATGAATTAGGTTGATTCTCTGGAAAAGCATAAGACTATTTTTGGTAGATCATTAAAGACAAATATGACTAACTATTTCAAGACAATGAAGATTAATCTTGTGGCGACTGGAAAACAAGGAAATTAATTGTAGAGCAAATTATGAGACACGGAATACTAATTTTCAGTCAACCTCGAAAAATGATAGGAATAATTTCAGGTGTGACTCCAAGACAAGACACGTTTAGATCCTTCCTAAAGTCATTTTAACCTGTTAAAATGATGTACAATACAGGACAATTCCCACATCCAAGGAGAAGACTGATTTACGTTTCAACCTAAATGAAGGACAATGCGCCAGTACATATATGAGAGAGAGAGAGAGAGAGAGAGAGAGAGAGAGAGAGAGAGAGAGAGAGAGGAGGGAGAAGTGGGAGGGGGCTGGACTTATAATGAAATTCCTTCATGTAGCACACGAGTAAAGACAGATAAAGATGGGTGAGAGAAAGGTTTTTCGAGTGAATCGTTTCAGGTTAACGGAAAAATGAGAACTGTCAGGCTTTTAAATGGTTTACGAAAAGCATAGCACATCGGGCGATAATAACAACTGTAATATATTTGAACCAAACAAAAACTTCTTTCAGTTTTCTTCTGAAGATGGAAAGAGAAACCCACAAGATTCTTGTGTATAACTTGTTTACTGGTAAATATTTACATATTACTTTGATCTCGTAATATGTAAACATTTATCAGTAAACAAGTTATACACAGTAATATATTTATCCATTCCTATTCCAAGCATGAATATAAATGTTGATTTGCAGTGCTCCCAAAAGACATTTTGAAAACTGCCAGAGTATTAAGCACTAGGGTGATAAGGTGATTCTTTCTAGTTATGAAATGAATAAATTGAGATTGAGATATAGCAAATTTACCAGACCGTAAACGAAGTAACTACGAGAAGAGTAAGTAGAATATTAGAGGAAAAGGAAGGAAACAAAACCTTTTTAAATGTTTATTTTAAAGTATAAAATATGGGGAGAATCTCACAGGAAATGTAACTAATAAAACATGGTTGAATACAAGACCAGAACATTACTTGACAATACCATAAATATACCTTTCCTAAAAATAAAAAAATTGTCAAACAGAATTTCCAAGGTTGGTAGGAAGGTGAATAGATGATATTCAAATACAAGCAACTGAATTAAAAAAACTTTACTAAAATTCTCTTTTTAAAAAGAACGTGGACCATATTCCCAAAGTTGATTTAAAAAAAATGACCCAGAAACGTCACAAAAAACAAATGGAGTTTATCCTCAAAAAATTTGGCTAAACAATATATATTGATAAGATGTTCTGATAAGATGTTTAAATACAAATACAAAATAATAAAGCGTTTCGTCTGAACAAAAGTCTCATTAATGAGCCACAATTGAAACATGTCATAAAGGGAAGTGGGGAAAAGAGTTCTACCAAATATCATTACTGAAACGAAACCATCCTGAATTGAAATGACAACAGTTTATGTCTGGAATGTGGACTCTAGAGAGTCTAAATTTAAACAAAAATTTAAGCAAAAAGAGGCAATGGATCACCACATAAATGACATACCTCAATCATCTTTGAAAGGAATCTGTCAATTCACTGATGGTTATATTATGCGTGTACATTATGCAAGCCACATGTATACACACATCAGGTAGAGATCGATGCATTTCATAGTAATAATGGTAGAATTATTCAATCAAAATCAATGAAAAAGAGCCGAATAAAACACATTCCATACACGCGCACAGAGACACAGCGCCACACTGACATAGTGCCTCCAGCAATGGTTCTCGCAAATGTGTAAGGATTACGTCGGCGAGTTCTTCCTGAGAACACTCAACAGAATCTATCCTTATCGAGAAATGTCCGTTGCAATGGAAGAAGTGTTAGAACGACAGAAAGACGAAAGAGATAGACAGGCAGACAGACATGAAAAGAAAGTAAGAAATGGGCAGTGATTCAGCATGCGGTATGGTGACGAGAACGGAATTTCTTCATTTTACTTGAAAACAAGAAATGTGAAATAAAAAGGAAGGGCATATGAAATAATAGAAAACAAAAGTAATAAGTGTGCTAAGCAATTGAACAAATTAATGAGGAAATGAGGTGATTTTTAGCTTCAAGGGAAATCTTAAGAAAAAACAAACTAAAATATAACTAAATCAAACAAGTAATTGTAAATGAAAACTTCATATTTTGTATCTTATACAAGATAACTGTAAATGCACGTCTACCTTATTACTGAATTAAATCTGAAGCTCAGGTGCCTAGATCCATGGATGGCCCCGGACTTCGCCCATCAGCCAACCATCTGCAAATGAGAATAACTTTCTCTGGTCATTATAAAAGGGCATGGGGCCAACTCACTCACTAAAGACTTAATTGAGAAATTTTTCTAACGCCACCCTCCAAAAAGAGAAAAGTGTAAAATATACATATATATATATATATATATATATATTACATATACATATATATATATATATATATATATATATATATATATATATATATATATATACACATACATAATATATATATATATATTAAGTAATGTTACATACATACACAGTGGCTTTCTTGCAGTGTAGTTTACATATTTCCCTCATCATCTACACGAATTAGTTTCTGATTCCTTTGATGAAGATCAGCGCTCAGGTGCATGTTTCTTTAAGTCACGCTGTAAATAAGATGCCTAGTTAATATATTTTAGGTATTTCTATATTTTTCCCTGTTGCTCAACAAAACCCTTAATTTTGCTTACTCATTTTCTTTCAAATTTATTATTTTTGGTGGCCATTTTGACAGCCATTTTGAATTTAATGGACAAATTTGATTTTAATGGTCTGTGTAAAATTTATTTTGAATGAGAATATGACAATTCATTACTATGCTCATATTTTTTTAACCAACAAATGATACAAAAATCTAAAGCGTATCCATATTCAAAATCAGTTCATCAGTCAGAAAAAAATAAAATATTTTTTTGGTCAGCCAGTTGTCAAGATATCATAGGCTAGTAGACTTATTGGAATTACTACGGAATTTTACCACTAACTATAAGAATGGCTTCAAAGTTTTTATGATTCAAATTAAGTGTAAATAACATACTAAAAATCACGGAAAATACAGCTGGAACATGCCTATTTTCCAAGATGGCAGCCAAAATGGAAAAATTACAAATGCCATTTACCAATCGAAAATGTTTTGAAATAAGTCAAATACTGCTCAGTATTATGCTAAAAGGATCGTGAGCACACTAATGGTAAGACCATTAAATCAAATATATCCGTTAAATTAAAAATAACAATCAAAATGGCCGCCAAAATTAGCCAGTTGAAAGAAAATAACTAAGCAAATTTAAAAGGGTTTGTTTATAAACAGAACAAAATACAAGATATTAAAATATTAACTAGATTAACAAAATAGATTCACCTTTATGCTTGGAATGCTCCCATTATGTTCCGTTATGAAATAGATAAATAATCAATACCATTGACTAACACTAGCGAATTCCTGTCTTCTTTCAGGCACAGTCTTTCAGGTAAGCTCACGCAAAGATTTGCCTGAACTAGTCTATACTCTATCATGGGTTGTACATCATTGAACGCACGTTAGTACGGTGATTGGCGAAACAAATGGCCTGCGGAATTTGTTTGTCCTTTTAGAAATGTAAAGTTAATTTACATTGTGCGCTATGAAAATACGAGTATGCGCTTTCTAGTTTGGATGAGATTTAAGCTTCGTATAACTTGTTTCTTAACCAATGATCATTTCTGAGCCATTAATGGAAATTACCACGCGAATGAGTTTCTGTACCAATCAATAGGGTTTGTTCGCTCGAGCGACCGATATGCAAAGTTGTGAATCAAACCGCTGAAACCAATATTACATTTTTACTGTCTTGTATACGAAATGATATAATGCGATCTCTAAATAATGACCTTGTCATTTGACATAATGTATCTACTTTTACAGCCGATTATGGACACGTGTGTATTCTTTGATGAACCTCTGGATAGCGAAGAGCCAATCTGCACGTTACGAAAAAAGGAAATGAAGGGATTGCAAGCTATTAACAGCCGTTGTCTCATATCAAATGCAGGAAGGATTTCTGTTCCTTTCAATCATTGACAAAGTCGCAAAAAAGCTAAAGAAAAGATGAATTGTATTGCACCTAAAGACAAGTCCTTGCCACCCATTCGAATATGGAGAAAACTGTCTATATTGCGGAAGCAGATGAACACTGGCAAAAGAAGACACGTCGCGAGTCGATCAGGACAATGGCATCGGCCAGATCGCACTAAAGACATACGATGAACAGAATGATACATGGGCGTTCCGCAAATCAGAGGATCCATTATGTCAATGATTTTGCATACCGCAGATGCAGTTTACCAACATCAGTGTTGTGGCGAATCCTCAGAACAGGGAAGTTAGATTGCAAGGGTTTGTGTCAGAAGAGACACCCCAACCAAACAACCAAGCATTGGCAGACCAGCGCCGATTCAACACGGTCGACGCGTTTTCATGAAGGCAGGGGCGAGCACCTTGAGGCTAATGATGATGAACAGACCTTTCATACAGGATCTCATTGCGAAAATGGAGGTTTCTGGTGAATTTGATAGCAAACAAATTGCGCGGAAGCTTGGCCTCTCCTAGTGACTCTTCAACGTGAAAAAGATTGCATTTGAAATAGTATATATATATATATATATATATAGTATATATATATATATATATATATATATATATATATAGATAGAGAGAGAGAGAGAGGAGAGAGAGAGAGAGTAGAGAGTAGAGAGAGAGAGAGAGAGAGAGAGAGAGAGAGATACGTGTGTACATATGAGTTTGTGGAAAGGAGAAATATAATTCAGTCAGGGTAGGTTGTGATATTTCTTGTCAATATCCCTTAACCCTCAAGGCTAACTCAAATTAATATAGTAATGCCCTTATTTCCTCAATATTTCGAACTAGAACAAAGTCCTTACATAAGACTGTTGTTGTTTGAACCTCTTTATCACAGACAAAACATTTTTTTGAACTTTGCACAAAACTGCAAATTAAAACAAGGCAATAAGACTTAAAATCAACTGCCCTACATGAAAATATAGCACAGTGTGATTCGTTATCGTATATTAAATTTTAGATTTCATGAAACAATGCGGGAATCATACCAAAGTTACAGCTATTTTAAAAATGGTAATAAGCTTTAATCGTATTCATTATAATTTTAACAATCGCAAGCAGTGGCTCAAACTCTGAGTTAGGTTGCATATTCAGATACGATATTTAATTCAGCACTTGGGGTTTAACTGTCGGGCCTTCTGCATATCACAAACAAGAGGCCCTGAACAACCAAATCGTGCCGTGAGTGTTCAGTTAATAATGCCAACCGTTATTAATAGTGTGTAAAAAACTGAAAGGTCGAGCATAAAATATCGTAACTCATAATTTCTTTATGGGAAAAACCTGTATTTTCAAATTACAACAGTGGATGTATTCTCATTATTTGTGATCTCACAGAGGATTCAACTAGCAAACATATCAGCGCCCATCAAATAAGCACCGGGGATTACGGACACACGTCAAGACTTTACCATGAATGTGTCAGTCATCAATAAACCGTAACAGTTTTTGTTGAGTCGAGTAAACAGAAATCTTCTTAAAGATAACAAGTAATTTAAGATTTCGGACACGATACAGACTCATTCTACTGCTATGGCGCAGCAAAATCTTTATTTTATTTTCAGTTTGAATAACCTTACAAATAGACAAGGTTATTAATTCCATACATGAGAGATATACGATATTATATGTTAAACGTTACTATATATTATAGAGTAATACAAAGGGACATTAAAATAGACACATGCCCACAGAACCACCGCAGAACTGAAAGGGTTAAGTGACACGCTACCTATTCCTTTATCTTAAATCTTAAACCTAATAAATCTGGCTTATAATGATGCTGCAACCAGGGCCCTTGGGCGTCATAAAATTCGCCCGCTCCAGGCGGGGCGGAAATGGGTGGCCTAACCATAGGCGACGCCCTCAGGGAGATAAACTATGACATGAACCGCCCTCCCACCACCGCCTCTCTGGATCTTACACTATTGCCTGCTACTATTACTGCTGTTGCTGCTACTACTACTACCATTACTACTGCTACTACTCTGGTAGGACTCGGGCCTCAGTGTGACCCGTAGCCTCGCCTGCTGATGCTTATGCTCATCGGAGATACGATCTTCCGTCTTTTTTTTTTTTTAAGTTTTTTTTTTTATTTATCTGTATTTCGCTACGAAGTTTATGGAAAGCAGGGGCCCGGAATGAAGTTGCTTATTATACTTATCTAAACAAGATCGTCAGGGCTTATGGAGGAGGGGGCCAGGTTCATCAGGGGAAAGACGAAGACTTTATTACGCGAATGCCTTCACCTGGTGTTAGGCTGGAGCCTGGGCACGGGAATACGGTTTAAATCGAGAAAAAAAAGCTCAACTGAGACGTTTACAGTATTTCCTCGAAGTTTTTGGTGAAAACATTTTCACAGAATAACTTTATTTTATTGTGATAGAATTAATACGGATAATATGTACACGAGAATTACAAGAGGAGCATGCTTCGCCCCAATATTGGTCATTTCAATATTTCTCAACATAATTTACAATAAAGCATTAGTATTATTTGCAACGTTATTATTATTCAGAAAGATCAATACTCACAAGACAATAAAGTCATCCACTAACAAACAAACTTGCAAAAGAATGTGTGAAAAAGGAGTAAAACAAAGTGATAAAAGAGGTTAAAATAAGTAAAGACCAATCTGGCAAAACAGATAACTATACTCTTAAAACAAAAGCATGATCATAATTCAGAAATGTTAGAACACTGGTACAAGACGCTGTAGGGCTCGAAAAAGGAGCGGGATAGCAACTTGTCCACAGATACTGATAAATCAGACACTGCACACTGCAAAAATCGGCTTGATGACAGACCGAAATAGCCAAGAAGATCCAGTGACGATGTTTCTTTCTAATTTTCGTTAATATGGCTTGAAAGCAAGTTAATGATGTTTCCATTATCAAATTTTAATCATATCTTTATGATACTGTTCCTAAAGTGACACAACATACTAAAATTCATAAGAAATCATAACTCGAAGAAAACGTATAGCCAGTGTCAAGCAATTGAAAATAGAAAAAGAAGTTACTGCACTTTTGTAAAGCAATTTGAATCTCTCGAGGGTTCACAGACACATGCACGCCACGTTATATTATATATCATTGCACACCCTTTTACCTCAAATTGAAACGATTTGTCACTGGTAAGCCTGGATAAAAGTTAGTAAAAATACTAAACTATGGATATAAATACTCTCTTCATGTTAGAAAGTCAGATGGAATAAAGCGAATTTACCTCTTGAGGATCATTATAAGAATAGTGCGTGGAACTGATGTAAGGGAAGGAGTTCTGAAGCTTTCTGGGACTCCGTTGTATGTGACGGTGGCACACGACAGGTTTAAGACAGATTTAATCACACAGCGTGATTTAAACACTGAATTTCTAGCTAAAGCCGGTTCAAATCATTTAAGCGTATATTGTATTTAGAAATCTGAGAAATTGAGAAGTTGAACACTCATTGTATATCTGCTGTATTTCGAAAAGGTATGATGAAGTTGCCAGTAAATTTCATAAATTCTCTGATTTCGCAGGTAATAGGATATGAATGAAGTAGATAGAAGTCCTTATCCATTAAAACAGGATGAATCATTTTGCACCAAATGAGATTATTTCTATACGAACTTATATTTAGGGAGATGCACTTACTACTTAAAGAAAAGATAGATTATACTTAGATATATGAGATACTATTAAACAAACGGTAAAGACACAAAATAACAAGACGATGGGGCATGCTTAGTGACGAGATTTAAAAAGATATACAGTTAAATGGGGGATGCTCAAGATACGGCAGCAAAAAAAAAAATACAATGCAACACAGATAGTATAAAGTCTCTGGAGGTAGTGGCCACAGGAATACACATGAAGTATAAGAGAGGAAATGATTAGAACATATGCGATGGAGAGTGTATGCTACACTGTAAATATACCATATCGCTTGAATAAAGCTTTACATAAGAAGATTATTTCAGCCGAATCGATTGTAAATATCGATAAAGTTTCATTTGATTTTGTGATGATAAATAGCTTACTAATCATAGAATGAAAATTGCGGTAACACGCGACGTTAAACAATAATAAATAAATACAAATATCTTAAAAGAATTTTACTGGATGTGATTTTAAGTAGAGAAAAAAATCCTTTATTTAAAGAGAACTTTACATGGACGTTGTGATAATAAATATGACTGCAGCAATATCTAATTTACAAGCAATATAAAAAATCGTTGAAGAGGACACAAAAGCATTAATTACAACAGAATCTCATCAGTTAAAATTAGCGACAGCGAATATCGTAAATAGTCTACAGAATAATCGATAAAAAACTGGAAAAAATTAATTCAGCTAAAAGTGTGATAAAAATGTAGTTAAAAAATTCAACAAAATCAAGATAACTAACATCAAACGATAAAGTCAACAGAATCTTTACGACATT
The DNA here is from genome assembly GCF_040412425.1 of Macrobrachium rosenbergii. Taxonomy (NCBI): domain Eukaryota; kingdom Metazoa; phylum Arthropoda; class Malacostraca; order Decapoda; family Palaemonidae; genus Macrobrachium; species Macrobrachium rosenbergii. The sequence continues at coordinate 17,377,313 of NC_089757.1, forward strand.
TCATAGAGTACGAGACTAATACAAAGCAGAAATAGCTAATGTTCTTTGAAAAGATCAGATATAATAAAAAAACATTCGTTGAAACTACTTTTAATGTTTATGACTTCATACATGAGCTGATCATAGTGGGGTCTCAGTGTGACCAATTTCATTTAGTGCAGAAAAATTTTCAGTTTATTTAGGAGTCCAAGCTAAAAAGTTGATCTTGGATGCAAAGATCGAAAACTCATCAGGAGCCACTCGTTCATATAATGGTCATAACTTTAGGACGTTCAAAGGAATGAAATCTTCAGCAGGAAGTTTCTTTAATGGGAATTCTTCTTTAAACGGCCCCGCATTAAAAATCAGCCAGAATATCAAGCGGTTATGCATGCAAATGAATCGATTTTGGGGAGGAGCGGGAGTCTGAACGTCAATGCAAGCTAATGAATGAGAGAGAGAGAGAGAGAGAGAGAGAGAGAGAGAGAGAGGAGAGAGAGAGAGAGAGAAAGATTTGTGATATATATATATATATATATATATGTATATATATATATATATATATATTATTTATATATATTAAGAAGGAAGGGAACAAATAACAAGAACAGCGCCGTTTTATCTGCATTCTGATACCGAGAAATGCGCAGAGATAAACAGAGACAAGGAAGATATAACGATAAATGAACCTTTGTTCGCATATTTGCAGGGACGCCTATCATAAAACAAAGCGAATGAGGAGTACAAGTAAATCCGTTGAAGGTAAATGGGAAGGACAAAGAGATCGATGTATTCGAGTGGTAAGCAGAAAAGCGCAGGTGGGCAATTTCATCAAGATGGTTCATACTAGTACGGGTATTGGGCAGTTGGTGGCCAGGCGAGTTAAGTCCTAAGGAGGAAGTGCCGCGATATGCGCCGCACGCCGCGTGCAGGTTGAGGAGTTAGTGGGGCCATGTAATCCTTAAGACGATTACGTCTGTAAGCTAAATCTTTCAAAATATTTTATTTTTATACAAATGAAGCATTTTAGATACGGCGAAAAGAGGCCAGATTGACTAATGGGTCTTGGACCATCTGATTACTCAATTGCAACGATTTGCAAGATCAGGTGATCGAGAACTAAATTAAAGAAGATATTTTCCTGCAAAAAATCCTTTTACGAAATAAAGCAGTCAGTTTCGCCACGAGTTTTTGCATTATGTTGTACAAAGGTTTAAAATATAATTAATAAACATGCAAGGAGAGAGACTAATTTCTTACTAATAAGCTTTTTATAAGAAGTCAAACCTTCAATTTAAGTGAGCCTTTTTATAAACGCCGAAACAAAATATAAGAATGAACAGGTTAATGCATAGAAAAAAGAACTTCATAAATTAACGAAGTCATCTAATTGTGCTGTTTCTCTTAGACAAAGCAACTTTTAAAAATTGAATTAAAATATAAGTTAAAAAAAGTGGAATATACTTAATAATGAATGTAATAAATTACTTAAAATATGATAGAAAAAAAGTTTTAGATATAATGCAATAATTCTGCTGAAATAATTCGACCAAGAATTATTGGATGTAACCCTTATCTGCAGCTCGACAACACGAAAATAATAATTATCTCAATCTCAGTAATTTCTGACATCGAAACTCTATATACTACAGGTACATACCCTGTACTAAAAGTAGCACAACAGAAACGAGAGAGAGAGAGAGAGAGAGAGAGAGAGAGAGAGAGAGAGAGAGAGAGAGAGAGAGAGAGAGAGAGAGACTAACAACTATGTCTCCTGGGTTTGCTATTTACGTCTTTTTTTCTGCATGGAGGAAAAGAACAGAGGAGGAGGAGGATGAGGATGAGGATGAAGGATGAGGAGGAGGAGGAGGAGGAGGGTGGAGTGTTCCATTAATTTGCAGCTCTTTTGTCCCTCCACTAACCTGTGTAATGCACATCTGTTGTTGGCTTTTCTGTGGTGCAGTTTGAAGGTTATCCTCTGACCCATGACAGGGAATCGTCCTCTTCTCCCCCTTCCATCCCCATTCCCCGCCTTTCTTGTTGTCCTGTTTTACCAGGCCAGTTCTTTGTTCTCGACATCTGCGGCGTCCTGAGGACACCTCGCTCTATTTTCCCCTAAAAATTCCTTTGTGTTGTCATCTTAAGAGTAGATCTTGCCGGGTATTGGCCATTAGGGGACGCTAGCACTGGGACTTGGGTCAGAGGGGATGATATCTTTCGTGGAGTAAAAGGGAAAAGTGCTCCTTACAAAATTACATGAAAATGTAACCTTTAATATGAAAATATAACCTAGCTAATGCTACTCTTCTTAACGTAATGAATGATGTACCAAAGGATTTTCTGTTCTTTCGCTGACTCGAATCGGGTGCGAGAACGGTAGCTCTAAATGAACATACTAAAGTATGATTAAATTCTGTGATCTTACTCATAACAGCAATCTGGGGGGAAACAAGATAATACCATGATGATTCGGAGGATCTGGTTAAATTTTAGAAAAGCATCGAAAAATGAAGGGCATAATAAGTACACACACACACACACACACACACACACACACACACACACACACACACACACACACATATATATATATATATATATATATATATATATATATATGTATGTGTGTGTGTGTGTGTGTGTATGTATATAAGTATACTATTTTATGTTTATATATGATTATATATGTATATATAGCTAATCATATATAAACATAAAATAGAAAGCAAAATCATAAAGTCTCCGCCACAGTCATATTTCAGTCTTTCACTCAGAATTGATCCTCCTGCGTAGGAAACTTCTGCAACTTAATACTTTTCTCGTCATTAAAAGGCGCAACCAGGGTTGATAAGACCTTGAGGCTTGCAAAATCAACATAAAATTTGTTGAATACCGGAAATTCTAAAAGCCTGGTCATTACATAGCTTTAGTTAAAAATTGTAATTAGCACAAATCTAACAAAGTTCTTGTAAGAAATTAATCTTCTTTGGTTTTATTGAAAAAACAAGTGAAAATGCAAAGAGAAAGTTTTAGGAGCGTGGTAAACACGGGAATGGGACCCTTATGTAACCTCAAAGTTATCAGAGCGGGGATTGCAGTCCAGTTGCCCATTAAAGAAAGTAAATCCGAATCTGGAACCACTATATCTTAATTGAGTAATACGTTTTCGTAACCCGCAGTCGCACCGATCATCTACTATTTTCTTTAAGTCCAGGGAGGCTTGACAGAAATGTTTCTGAGTGAAACTGTAGTACCAGGTCGAGTGAAGGGTTAATGTCGCTGCCTCGTGAGGTACCGAGCGTAACCAGTGGCCTGGACGAAGTGGCAATGGATCACAATGAGATTAGGACGACAAAAATGATAAATAAAAATAAAACGTAACAACTAGGTAGACATCGGCATCTGGTTTAATGTAAATGATTTAATTGCCTTTTTTCTAGAAATTAATCTTTTTTTATATGTTACTTCAAGTTATTTTCAGTTTATTAAGTGACTGACAGCTGATGTGCCAGGTAAAGCTTGTGAAAAGCAACTAACAACTCATAGGAAACTAGAGCCTTTAGAGATCGTAAACCTTCGCCAAAGCCGATTAATGGTAGTTATAAGTATTTATACAACTTAACCTTTCACGTAGCCCACATTCAAAAGTAAACAAACAAACAGGACCAAAAATATAACCTTGTTAGAGGTAACAAGGACCTAAAGCAAGGGACAGTTAGAATTAAAGGTGTGAACGATGCAGGTTTGTGTCCTCGCGCTGCTGTGTATGTGTGTATGGATATGTGTAAGAATATGGGCAGATGCATGTATACTGTATATGTGCACGCGGGTGCGCGCTCGTCAAAGTTCCTCGAGTTTTGATGCATACTGAAAGGGGCTTAACTACCAGAATAAAAAACCCATGTTATGTATGTGTATGTGCAAACGTGCGCGCGAGCGCACTGGGTCAAAGGTCAGGGAAAGGGGGGATGGAAATCCCCCCCTCTCCCCGTGGTGATCTAAGAGATGGGGGGGAGACCAATACATCCATTCAATTTTCCTAAGAGCATAGATTATAGGTCCCGAGAGCTTCATACATTATAAGTGTTAGTGTTCTCCTGCGAACAGATATTTATGAATACAGATAAAAAGTTCAGAGTTTCCGCTACCTCCGATGGATGGCGTCTGGGCACGGTGGACGATTAGCTAAATAACGAGCGTTTGATGCAGCGATGGGCCTCCCGCAGAGATGAAAAATAATATATCATGAATAAATAAAATGATTATGATAATATCCGTTTACACACATAAGGAGAGACAGAGTGAGAGAGAGAGAGAGAGAGAAGCGCAGCTAATAAGCATACTGTTAGTAGCCGCGTATGGTGACACAGAACATTGAAGAACCTACGGTACATTCATCAGAAGATAAATACACTGCGACTAATGGTTTACATTAAGCTGGTCTTATGCCACCACAGGCCCTTGCTTAAAGGTTCCAATAACTGGTAAAGTACTGGAGGGTATAAAATGCTTGGTGTGGACCTCGGGATTCGGTCCGCCAACTGAGCAGGAAAGTTACTAAATGTCATTTTACTAAGTATGTCACAGAAGGAATACAGAAAACCCTTTTGCCGAATTATGAATTATTTATTTAACGAACAGATGGGATAAAAGACAAGAGTATTAAGGAAATATATCAGTCAACATTTTAGAACACTTCCAATTAAATCCTCAACGAAGGAAAAATCGAGATTTTAAGTATTTCAATGCTTGATGCTAGTGAACCAAAATTGTTTTCGTTTTTTCCAACGACTGCTTTCTACACAACACAACACACACACACACACACACACACACACATTCAGTCCACCTTCGGAAGGTGCAGTCAGCCATGTAAGTTCCATGGCTAAGTTGTGCAACACTCGGATCACGTTTGCTGGTTCGTGGATCGCCCCCGGCTTAGAGCTTACCATTTTCACCTAGCTGTAAATGGGTGCCAACGTCTGTTGGAGTTATTAAAAAGGGCGCGGGGCTAACAACCTCATCCCTAAAGACTTGCTGAAAGACCAGTAAGCTGTAAACTTCGGGCGAAATCCCCTCAAAATGTGAAAACGCCTATGATGTTATTTCCCCTGGTGGCGGAACGGACAGGTAGCGCCTTCAAGTGCTAAGCACGTCATTATAATCCTTGAATTGCATAACTTCTGTACACATATACATCCTGATAAAGCTAAACCACCCTTGATGAATAATTCTACTTGGAAGATAATAGGCCTGAGCTTAGTATTAACGAATACGAGTCGGAATCTAATTAAACAATGATCGGGAAATATATCACGGCTGATTTAACCAGATTAGAAGTATGCTACCCCAGTGCGGAAGTCTAACATCTCCTTGTGGTGCTCTCTCTCTCTCTCTTTGTTTTTACCTATTTTTCTCATTGCTCTTATTTTGTTCTAACTTACTCTCTACTAGTTTTAATTTTTCCCTGAATATGCCTTAATAATAATTTGCACAGCTGCAATTCATCTAGAGCAATCTGACCTTAATCTGTATTAAAAAAAATCGACAATACTGTACACAATACGGAAGTGCAACATTGCCTCTCATGTTCTTTTGTTTCAGTTTCATTATTTCTTGCTCTCTTCTACCCATTTTCACTTATGACACTTAACTTATTTTTTTCTTTTTCCCACTTTCTATCTCTGATTATATTTGCACCATCATTAGCATTCGTGGGGCAAGAAATTTCCAACTACGTATCATACAGATGACCTTTCCAATTAAGATCCTTCTTTTGGCCAGCCTCTGTAAGTAAATGAAATCTGATACTTGGTCTGTGGCTCCTTGGCTGTCAGTGCTTTAGGAAAACAACAAAAAAGAAGACAAAGAAGATAGACGTTACATAGCGTAGAATATTATGCCTTCTCTAATGAAGGTATAATAGACCATGCATATGGTATATTATGCCCTCTCTAATTATGGTCAACATAAAAGCGCGTGTTCACGCATAAACGCACCCAGCCACACATGCGTATATGTATGTATGTATGTATGTATGTATGTATGTATATATATATATATATATATATATATATATATATATATATATATCACCCAGCCACACATGCGTATATGTATGTATATATATATATATATATATATATATATATATATATATATATATATATATATATATATATATGTGTGTGTGTGTGTGTGTGTGTGTATATATATATAAGTGTGTGTTTTATTCATTTATTTTAGACAATGTGTATTGTCTAAAATAAATGAATTTTCTGATGGGCTTACGCACTGTTATAAAGCAATTTAGCTGATTACCAGAGCAATCACAATATAGCAATAGAAAAGGCCATTCTTTGTTTTCCCTCTTCAAGAATACTAGTGCTCTCGAAAGCGTCGAATAATAATTTCTGGGAGAGGGGACAAAGAGAGAGAGAGATTTAGGAACTGCTGTGCTGATGCACCATAAGGATAGATCATAGTAAAAGAAAAATCAAAGAGAGAGAGAGAGAGAGAGAGAGAGAGAGAGAGAGAGATAACTGCCAAGTTAACACGTGGTTTTGAAGAGGCTAAAGGGCGACTGACTATGCAAGTGTTAATCATACCTATTCCTAGGCAAGATTTTGGAAAGTACGTGAAGGTAATTCACTCACTACCAACGAATTCATACCCATTTCGCGTTTAATCCTCTCAGGTAGAAAGGACTGGATCCACAGCACTTATGAGCAACGAGGAAAGACTCCAGAAAGGGGAACAGAGAGGAAACCGAGGTTCGGAGTATTACCTTGGATAAGACCAGATTCATATTGCATCAAACTGAAGCAGTATTAGCTGGAGAAAATAAAAGTCACTTTATATGTGGAATTTTCCGTTAAAATGATCCTCTACTATTTCATCACTTACAGAATATTAGTCTTCCACCGCCTTGTTTTTCTCTCTCATTCTGTAGGTCACTGTGCTGTAAAGCTCTATGCGTAATATTTTTCAACGCCTTTTGAAACTGCACGCTGGCAAAAATAAATCCCAGAGTAATCTATAAATCTACAGTATGTAGATTTATAGATTACAGTATTTTAAGAAAGGCGAGTGTAGGTTTGAATATGAATGAGAGAATAAGGTGGGAGCTGTTAAGATAAATCGTGGTAAAGTATGTCTAGAGCTAAAAGGGTTCAGTGGCTGTAAAATATGTCAATACGCCAGAAATGCAGTATGAAGGTTAGCATTGGAGAAAAGATGAATCAATGTGCCTCGGGTCGCTGAGTCACATTAAAAAAAAATAGGATGGAAGGGCGACAGTTATAGGAGTGAATAGGGCTGTTTGTAATGGATGGTCGTCCACAGGGTGATGAGCTTTGTCTTTACATATTTGAAGCGGCTGATGTCGTGGGAGTTTTCTGTGCAATAGCTTCATCCCTGATTTAGCATTTATAGACAAAACGTGAGAGTGACTGTCGTATTTATTATCCTCAGGCGCCACTCCTTATTAGGAGAAATGCTTGTGACATGTTCCGTTAAACCCCATTTTGTCTCGGTTCGCCTATGTGGTGAAACCGGTACAAGGTAGTTTGTCGACACTTCGACCACAATCAGGAGAGAATAGTACGGTGCTGGCAACCTCATTCCATGAAAACTTGCCAAGAACGAGGCCCCCTCCCTATAAAGGGAAAAGGCGCCTGATATAATATATATATATATATATATATATATATATATATATATATATATGTGTGTGTGTGTGTGTGTGTGTGTGTGTGTGTGTGTGCAACATTTATTTTTTAACGGTACACTACATCATGCAATAACTTCCTCAAGAAACCTGGGAGATGAAATTGCACAATATAATCCATTCCGGGTAAAGGAAGCGAAAATTCTATGCTGTCTTTAAGACCTCTAATTTAACCCTCGAGTTATGCAACGATACAAGTATACGATAACAAAACAACCGCAGAAGATCGACAAGAAACTGCAACAACTGGTCTTCACAGGAAGTGGCTGCAACAGATGAAAGGGAAAATATTAAAATGACATAAGTTTGTATGACTAACCTTACTTTGCAAAATGCTAATAAAAATAAATTAGTCTTGACGATAAAACAAATATAGATAGGAAAAAAACAAATGATAAAATAACAAAGGATAAAATAAATATAGGCAAGAAAATGTTACGGTCAATTAAAAAAAAAAAAAGTCTTAACAAACATGTCTGATGGTCTTAGAATGATTTTTTCAATACTTTCGACTCAGTGATAAAAAAAAGCAAAGAAACAATTTTCGGTGTTTATATTAATAGTTTACTATACTTCCCATCGCGGTTTTACCACGGGTCCGTACTACTATCTCCCATAGGATCCATCAACGACACACTATTCTACATCCAGCAAATACACACTTATGGAAAGAGTTAACTCCGTACGTCACTGGTAACCATCACTGATTAAACGACGTAGAGCGCTTGCAGACCGCAAACCTCCGCCAAGGCTGAGCAATTCAGTAACGAGGCACACTTGCGGTAGAATTTTCGTAAAAATCCACATATAATTTCTTGCTTTATACTATTACCAGGCAAACAGAGAAACATACGTAAACAAAAACATAACCTACAAAGTTAATCAATATCTGACAGTTACTCCAATGGGAATAGAGGACGATAACTTGAATACGAATAACAAATCGACAGCATATTCTAAATTACAAGGTCTAAATTGCAGCAATCCAATGTCTTCATCTATTCAGGGCTCCACGAATGCAAGAAAAGTGCGTGCGTGTGTCTGGAGGAAAGTGGGAGTTGGGGCAAAGTTAAGAGAGGGGTTCCAAACCGAATACAGTTGGCTAATATATAATTATTCTAACTTCCACGGCTACAAACAGTCGCAGAACGTTATGCTTTCGTCAAAATGATACATATATTTTTTAAATCACTCTCCGGCTGCAAACAGTCGCAGAACGTTATGCTTTCGTCAAAACGATACATATTTTTTTTAAATCACTATCCGGATACAATGACCACTCGACGCACTGAAACTCCACAGCAAAATTTAAGTAATAATATTGTAATTCAGAAGTGATTTGGGCCAGTTTATTTAGCATGTCTAACCGAGCAGGAAATGCAAAGTAACCGTTAAGGCTTTTTAAGACACCATTTCCTAAAATCCTTAAGAAAATTATATAAACAATGTAAAAATGTATTGCCAATGACAAATCCACGTACAGATATGAACAACAAATACATACATACATACACAAACACAATATATATATATATATATATATATATATATATATATATATATATATATATATATATATACAATATATATATATATATATGTATTACCCTAGTAAATAAATAATGAAGCTTCATGCACGAGAGCAATACAGGACATTGTATTCAAACTTTGATAGGATTGTTTCAGAATGGGCCATGTAAGGGAATTAAAATACCAATTAAAAGACTAATAAAGAAGAGAGTCAGAGTGATAAAAGTGGTATTGTTTGCCAAAGTAATTACCTTTTTTTGGCGTTGTCATGTTTGTGGAGGAATGGCATTCTTTCAATATATTTCCTGACGTTCGAAAATTAAGTTTAAACAATTAAGGTCCCAATATTGTAACCGATGATAGCTAGAATCAACTGTGCAGTTTTTTTCAAATATACTGTATATACTAACGCGGGCGGCTTGGCTACATGGCGCAGTGCTAAGGTCAGGTTTGCTAGGTTTGTGGATCGCTCCCACCACACTGCTCACCAGTCCATCCATCTTTAAATGGGTGCCAGTATTTTGTTGGGACCAAGAAAAGAGCGTGAGGCTAGCAAGCTCATTCTTAATAACATGATACACTAATAGGCTGTAGCTGTCCAGCAACACAACGTCCAAAGCGAAAATAGCACTGAGTCTCACACACGCGCTCGCACACACATACGCACACACACACACACACACACACACATATATATATATATATATATATATATATATATATATATATACACATATATATATATACTGTATATATATACATATATACAGATATATAATATATGTGTGTATACATACAATACATGCAGATATATACACATTCATATATATATATATATGTGTGTGTGTATATGTATACGTATATCCACAGAGAGAGAGAGAGAGAGAGAGAGAGAGAGAGAGAGAGAGAGAGAGAGAGCGAGAGAGAGAGCAGCGTTGCAGCTATGAAAGAGACTCGTATACTGTGTTGACCCTTGCGGGGGAAACATTCTTAGCTGTATTACCTTATGGAATTAAAAACATCTCATGTTTTATTTATTTACACTGATCAGTCGCAAACAATTCACTCCCGTTCACTTGCATATCTCTCTGTTCAACAGTTACCGTCTAGAGGTATGCTACCAAAATAAAATAGTAAACGACAAATATGTCAGCCATAATCCGAGCTGCAATATCGGAGAGTTAATATAGGATTTATTTGATAAAGGTAACAGTAGATCTTAACCCTTACCTTCCTTGTTACACAGTTCGATGTTTGGTTTTGATTTCGTTATATTTTTCTTTTTTTTCCCTCTCTTTGTTATATGTGGACGTGAACGGGCTTCCAGCCTTTTCTTCGTGAACGTTTATTTTCACTTTGAATAATAATAATAATAATAATAATAATAATAATATAATAATAATAATAATAATATCCAACAAGTTAAATCCACCCAAGTACACCAACCTTGGATCCATTTTGTTTTGAACTTACTCATTTACTCAATGTTCCCGCCAATGCACATTATGCTTTCGCTCTCATTTATTTTGAAACAAATGACATTCATTTAATTTAATGTAAAACCCTGGAAGCTGAAATAGCAACAATACATATGTAACCCTGTTCTGAATGAGTTGCGCCTGGCATCGCTGTTGGTTGGTCAGGTCCCGGAGTTCCACACCAGACTTCCTACTCCCTTTCAAACATTACGACACCAAGGTAAAGGGCCCGTGCTGGGTTTAACCAGATTTTAATCTAAACCATACATGCAACCGGTTACGCCCAAGAAGTACCGACGTGAAGCATCGGCAAGTAGAAACATAGAGATGCTTGAGATACTGACATACAAATACGCAAAGATACGGGATGTATCGATTAAAAAGGATACGTAAATTACCGAAATGTAGATATATACTGGTATGTTACGTATCAATATGTATCTGCTAATATATATACTCATTAATAGATACATTCTGATATGTGACGTATGGACATGTGGGTACATAAAGATGAGTTATATATATATATATATATATATATATATATATATATATATATATATATATATATATATATATATATATATATATATATTATATATTATATATTTGAATGCGAGAGAGAAAGATTCAAAGGCGCCGTGAAAGCACAAATTTGCAACCCATAGTTTTTAGTGTGTGTGTGTGTGTGTGTGTGTATTCGAAATACGGACATGTAGATACAAAGGTACGAGAAGCATTGCCACGTAGAAACATAAAGACATGTGGATAATTAAAGAAACATGAAGTACTGACATGCGGATACATAAAGATACGTTAAATACCAGCACATGGATACCTCAAGATGCATGAAGTACCCATAAGGAGATGCATAAAGATGAATATATATTCAAGTTTGACTGTTATTCTTTCTGAACAAAATGATGTTCCAAAGAATAGTCATTGGAATAAAGTCTTTCACTACAATAATGTAAAAGTCTTCCTAGCTATTAAAAGTCATAGGTGAATGAATTATGGGTAATCTTGCGTGATATGAAAAAGCAATTTGCATAATGCTAGAACTATAATTAACTGCTGACATGAAAAACTTACTAATAAATTAATATGCGATTGTAAGCAATCCCATAAAAAAAATACAGTTTCTAAAC
>NC_089757.1:17394176-17433528 GCF_040412425.1 Macrobrachium rosenbergii
GAGGGAACAGGGATAGAGCAGTATCGTCAGCATGCAGGTTTCTTTATCAGGACGATAAAGGCAGAAACAAAATTGTATTTCAAATTACTTAACCAAAATATAGTTCTCGTTATGGACCAAACATAATTGGGTTATATATATATATATATATATATATATATATATATATATATATATATATATATATATATATATATATATATATACTCTATTGGTTTTGAAATTTTGGTGTGTTTGTCTTATCAAAAGAATCATAGAAGTATAATTATTTGTAATATAAAGAAATGCTTTAAAATCTTATAATACCATTGTTATCCTTATCCCCTTCACCATCAAACAAAAGAGAAAAATAAATAACAGCAGCAATATGATAAAAAACATGACTGAGTCAATCAAATCACCGAGATAATTATTAAGCCAATGGCAGAAACATTTCAATCATTAGAATTCATAGCAATCATAAATATAATTGAAAGGTAGTAGTCAGCACTGAACATAAGAAAGCCCTTATGCACTAATGGTCCTTCAGCCCCACAGTTGTGTGTTAACTATAGGAAAAATATGGTGATATAATTTCTCTCTCTCTCTCTCTTCCCTCCTAATAGAGAACTTAACTATAGCAAGTAAGAATTCATCTGATCAGCTACCGCCTCACCAGAAATAATGAATTGCAAAATATGAAGCCAAGAAAAATTTAAATAATGAATAAATGACTCAAAATAACTTGTCGCTAAGAAATCCAGCCATAACGTAAAAAACGGAACCGCTGTTTGATCCCTGGCGCATCAAGGCTTCTCTCACTTTACCTTGTGATGCCACCTTCCCAAGCCTTTATCTATCTGGTGGAACAACAAAGGCTCCGTCATAACAGTGGCGTGTAATCGCCGGCAGAATAACACATCAAACGGCGTAATCCTCGCTTGAGATGCACTGAATAATTTTGTTGAGGTCTAGAGAGCAAGAGGGGAAGGCTAAGCCCGAGACACGCCCGTGTGTCCAGACGCGGGCAGGTAATCTACCTGCTCCTCTTAATCCTGTCAACTCGAACTGGTAATAAGGCAACGGACGGTGAAAATTGAAATATGGCAACGATGATGGAATCAGGAAGACGGGCAGAAACACCAGGGTTGAGGATGAAGTGTGTTAATTTGTTAAGGAAATGTTTTTGAGTTTTATCGGGAAACATTATTTATTTTAGACGTAGTTAGAGGAAAAATACAAAAGGGACTAAAAAAGTATAAGTAAACCATTATACTGACTCATATATATGTATAATACATATGTGTATATATATATATATATATATATATATATATATATATATATATATATATATATATATATATATATATATACAGTCAAATATTAAGCATCTGATCCGGTCAAGCTCGAACCTATGCCTTTTAGGATTGATATAAAGGTAGCCAGTCGATCCTGGGCGGGTAAATGAACCGATCAGTCATAATCCCCCTTGGGCATAAGTTACATCCAAAGTAAGCTGAGTTCGATATTAAAAGCAAGGAAAGAGCGATCAGGACTAAATGCAAGCGCGCGCACATGCACACAATTGTAAAATGACGAACCAAATATTACTAACATGTTGCAGACATCAAGTTGGACTTCTGGAGACCTTATTTGTAAATATAGTCTCTAAGCACTAAATATAGGGAAAAGGGAAAAAAATCTGGCAATTAAATCTCAAAGAATTTCAAAGCACTGAAAGGCAAGACTTGCAATTATTGCCATGGAATAATTCATATGAAAATTGCTTAGACTGATACACAGGTGTGCACGGTAGCTCCATCTTCTTGAAATTAATGCTTGTTTAAACATTTACACAGTAATTTCAATTCTTCGAAGTGCAGCCACATTAAAAATTTACACGGTAACTTCCTCTCTTGAGGTGCAGACATCTTCAGAACTTGAACACTAACTTCATCTCCTCGAGGTGCAGGGACATTCGAACATTTACTCGGCAACTTTATCTTTCAAGGATCTGGCATCTTTAAACTTTTAAACGGTAACTTCACTCCCCTGGGATACAGAGGCATTCTGACACTTACACAATAACTGCATCTCAATGAAGTGTAGACATCTTGACACATTCAAACATCTATGCTGCAGCTTTATCTTTAAACATCCTCAAACGCTAACGCAGATGTCTGAAGTTGTGGCTTCACGCCTTGGAGTGCATGTGCACTCAGACATTAATACAGTGACTTCATCTCTTCAGGTGGATACATCTTCAAACAATTAAACAGTAACATCATCACACAATTAAACAGTAGCTTCACTTCATTCAGGTGCACACACATTCCAACATTTATGCAACAACTTCACCTTGGGGTACCCATATCTTTAGCCACTAACACCGTAATTTCATCTCCTTTGCGTACAGAAATTTCACACTTAAAACAGTAACTTCACCTCCCCAAGGCGCAAGCATATTCAGTCATTTACAATGGAACTTCATTTCTTCTAAACATCTTTGAATGCTTACACAGTAACTTCACGTCACGTTCCATTTAACACAATCATAAGACTCAGTGGAAATTTTCCAAATTACTTTTTGCCAGATGAATCACGGTGAGCTTCATGGAAACTGAATTTTCATTTCAATCCACCAGATTGGAAGCGGTACAAAGGCCATTCTAAAATTATTTTAAAATGTCGAAGATATTTATTATATTTCATATGTTTTAAAGTATATCTGTGAGTCTTTTGTGCACTTTTTCTGCACTTGCATTAGGATTCTATTTCCTTTATTCGTTGTTTTTTTATCTTTGAACTGTGATGCCAGGTTTTTAAATGAAAATGTTGCTAATACTGTATGGTACTCATGCTGCATATGGAAATTTAAAGTCGAAGTAAAGCTTGAAATATCATTATTATCTTTATTATATCACGTTCTTGACTTTACGCTTGAGAGCAAATAAAAATGAAAGATAAGGAAAATTATTATTATGATTACTACATCCCGTTCTTGACTTTACACTTGAGAGTAAATAAAAATTAAGGATAACGAAAATTCCCAGTATAGAAATGAGGAAATAAAACAATTTCACAGTATGTAACAAACAAAGTCATCAGCAAAGCACCGCTTAAAAATTCAATTATTTTCACTATAATTCAAACTGAATTCAATATCACTGAAACGGACAGAGCGTAATTAATGTTGAAGATCATCAATAATCTACTCATTAACTAGACAGGTGTCATAATATCATATGAAATTAAAATTTTTTGTTTATTTTGTCAGGCCCATTAACTTCCGGGGTATTTAACACACTGAAGTTGAACATGATTATGCATCCATATATTTACCCTGATGTCCATATGACGGAACACATCGATATAGACACACAAACGAATAGTTATGAGGCATTTAAGGATGGCAAGGTTGAAATGTATGAAAATACTGCTACACCAGCTTTCCTTATGGAATTGAAAGGTGAATGTTTAATTCGTATGTAAGTAGAGAAACGTTAAAGCTAAGATTAACGGTTATTGTAGTGTATATGACGTGGGAAACAATGAATTAGTGAGAAATATGGAGATACGTATAGAGTAATGAAACACATTAGCTCAAGAAAGACGATGGATCAAAGTGGTTTGAGAGGGTCTGGGTATAGAGGCAGAATGGAGGCCAAATGGTTGACGGAAAGAGTGTATAATCCAGTGTTATGAG
Organism: Macrobrachium rosenbergii; assembly: GCF_040412425.1. Taxonomy (NCBI): domain Eukaryota; kingdom Metazoa; phylum Arthropoda; class Malacostraca; order Decapoda; family Palaemonidae; genus Macrobrachium; species Macrobrachium rosenbergii. Next base: position 17,397,865 of record NC_089757.1, read on the forward strand.
GAGAGAGGAAAGGAACACCTAAGAAGTGCTTGGTATATGCATTAAGCGAGATACTGGAAAGGGAGCCCTGTAATTTCTAGGAAAGGGGGCATGCTAGAGGAAGTGAATGTTACAGCGTGGGACGAGATTCGATTGTGCCGCCCATTGATTGATTGAGGCTACTAAAACTGGCGTCACAACATCTAGGTTATAGACTCCGTAATAAGTTAATATAGGAAACTAAAAATAAATAAATAAATAAATAAATTTAAAGTTTCATATGACAAATCTAAAACACACACACACATATATATATACATTATATATATATATATATATATATATATATATATATATATATATATATATATATATATATATATATATATACATATATATATACATGTATGTATAAAATAATATCTCTTCACATATACTATCTATACATACACACACATACTGCACATCACATATATACAATTTAGAATTTGTTGAGGAGGTCCACCTCCCTAACAAAGATACATGACTGTTCGATATTACAATCCTCACCGAGAATTGCAGCCAGGGCAAAATGTCCTTGTCACGTCCCCAAGAGAGGAACCTATGTCTTAGATTCCCAAGACTGGGACAATCAAACATGTGCCGCCGTTGAGCCAGCTTCTTAGTATAAAAGACAGTAATGTGGAATTTTTCTGCATAGTTTATTCACTCACAATTCAGCAGCTCAAAGTATCAGTGTCGGAACAAAAGTTATCTTACTTTTGCTCTGGCGCCACCCTTGTAATGAAAAAGTCACTTGTGTATGTGTATATATATATACATATATATATATATATATGTATAAAATATATATATATATATATATATATATATATATATATATATATATATATATATATATATATATATATATATATATATATATATATAATATGTAATTGTATATATATATAACATGTAATTACATACGTATCTTTAAAAAGTGACCAGTAGATTATCAAACATATATGTGACCAGTAGATTAAATATATATATATATATATATATATATATATATATATATATATATATATATATATATATATATATATATATATATATATATCAAGCCATTTCCCATAACTGAGGAACGCTCCCAAAAAAAAGAGGAAAGACAATGGTCACTGCCGCATTCATACTGAACAGTAGATCAACCACCGGTGCTGCAGAAAAATGTCACATTAACTTCTTCATACACTACAGACAAGGCTCATCAGCAGCATGTTAAAACTACTAAACACACTGCACAATTCACCTTCACCTTGTACGCACGTGCTCACATCGTGGATGTTGAGGCCCCTCCTTTCCAAATTCTTTTTCGCACCATCTACCCAGCCCTTTCTAGGTCTTCCTCTCTTTCCATCTAACACTTCAGGAATTATATACACTGATTAATTCACTGATTCACCCTTCACCTACTCTAACCTTTTTTACCGTTCCTGCTCATCTCATTTCTCACCTTTTATATCTTCTTAACACATCATATGCAATGCAAAAAATAATTGCTAGAGCTTCAACTTTTTTTCTTTCATCCGCAGTCAATCAACATCCACACTTCACTTCCACTGACCACAGCTGGTTCAATAATTATTAGCTTCCGAAATTAGCTTCCTCAGACGCTCCTCCGTCTTTTTAACACACCCTAATGACTGCCTAATAACTGTATAAGTCTACTGCTCCAGTTCTTTCATCGTCATTATTTACTGCTCCAATTCTTTCACCGTCATTATTAACATTGTTTGTTTCGTCTTTATGGAGTCCATTTACTCTCATAATCTTATTTTTAAACACATTATTCTCAACTTTCTCATCTTTCAAACACTGATAAACTCTTTCACTAGTGTCAGCAGTTTCTCTTCTCTATCCAAAATTAGCATAGTTTCATCTGCAAACATCAGCCATACCGTACTCCATTTAACGACCCATCTTATTCCACAGTTTTTCACTATCTGACTACTTGCATAATTCGTCCATTACGATATGAAGATATATTTTGTTACACCAAACAAGCACTTTCCCTTTTATAAACTCTAAGTTCGCATGTATGTATAAATGGCCTTACTCGTGCGTGTGTAAAATTGTCTTAAATGCTACTTTACGCTTAACGCTTTAGGTGAATGATGAATATAAGAGACTCTTCAAAGAGAATGACAATAATTCCTCTTCATAACTGTTTCGGAATTTCTACATACACTCTTTGGTTTTCCCAACTACACATTACGTTTTTTGGTAGTAATTCTTTTAAAACGAAGGATGATAAGAGCACTAAAATGCAATGTCTATAGACCTTGCTAAACTGAATAAGTAAACATTACGTAATATTAGGTGTAAATAAATGAATAAATAAGGACACCGCAATAAACAACACAACAGCATGCATACTGTTTTCTTCTTTTGGTTCGTCTTCTCAAGTAAAATGATCGGGAATTACATGAAAAAAATCTGAAAATCTCCCTTTTAAGTATCAAATATCGTATGCATAAGCTGCTTTGCAGCAGTTAGCACACGTACTCTGCTACGACAGCAGTTTGTGCAGGTGAATAATTTTACGTATGGGCATTTATTGCAAGGAAGATAGATTTAGGCAATAATGGACGTTAAGACTGCTTCTTTATGAATATTTGCCCAGTGTGAATAATAATAATAATAATAATAATAATAATAATAATAATAATAATAATAATAATAATTGATAAGTATCAAGACCTGAAAATCGAAATAAGAAGGATATGGAATATGTCAGTGGAAATTGTACCCATAATCATAGGAGCAATAGGCACGATCCCAAGATCCCTGAAAAGGAATTTGGAAAAACTAGATGCCAAAGTAGTTCCAGGACTCATGCAGAAAAGTGTGCTACTAGAAACAGCGCACATAGTGAGAAAAGTGATGGACTCCTATAAGGAGGCAGGATGCAACCCGGAACCCCACACTACAAAATCCGCCCAGTCGAATAGGATGACTTTGATAGACCAAAATAATAATAATAATAATAATAATAATAATAATAATAATAATAATAATAATAATAATAATGAAAAACATAAAAACATTCTCTGTCATGTAAAAATTACGTAACAAGGAAATTTGCAAAGTAGAGCATTAAATGAAAGACAGTGAGCCGAAAATGAAAAAAAATGTTAACATATTCGCTACATTTGTAAGTAAAAGTCCAGTTAATAGCATCAAAATAGTAACAGAGTACCGATTCCTTTAGCAGTAAATTTATGACTGTCCTATTAACTCAAATGACACATCCTATTGCAAGAAAATTCGTAAAATTTTTATGCGTCTCACTACTACCGATTTAACATCCTTTGCAATTCATGATTTTCACAATATATAAAAAAACATGCATACTCACACCATACAATCAAAAAAAACACACACATATATATATATATATATATATATATATATATATATATATATATATATATATATAAATATATATATATATATATATATATATATATATATATATATATATAAATAATTATAATATATATATATATATATATATATATATATATATATATATACAATATCTACACACACACACATATATATATACATATATATAGTGCTGTGTGTAATAATGAGTAGTGTATGTGTGTATCTCTTAGTACATTCACCAGAATATACTTAATGCAAAACCACACAAACTCCTGAACATGAATATTAATAGATGTGCTTTTAAAACCCTGAATACAGGAAGCAGTAAAATGCGTGAGAGAGAGCTCTCCTTTCTGAGTAGGAGTCAGATCCACACAAGGTCAACACTAACCAACGGGCGGCCGTGAAGCAAAAAGATGTATCTAAATCAAAAAACACTGTAGTGGCTTACTAACAGTTTTATTTATTTATTATATTTATTTATTTATTTCTTTTACAGGCTGGATGTTTGGAATTTACTCATCCATTTTACTAAATTATATACTGCTGTAAATATAGTAACATTGGTTTTCTTTAGGCTATACCTTTAGAAGGTGTGCATATATGTATATGCACACTAGATACACACACACACATATATATATATATATATTTATTTTATATATATATATATATATATATATATATATATATATATATATATATATATATATATATAATTTAGATCAATTAGAACAAAGAGGCACTTAACAAACAAGCATAAAATTGCCATTCGTGACATTCCCATCAGCATGACCATCCTCTGAGTAAGATTCTTTTCTATAGTCGCCAGTCAGTCTGGTGATGCGGAGGTAACCACAATTGCAACGTACATACCATCAGAGAAAAACCCTCTATCTTACGTAACTATCTTTATTTTGCCTTTTGTTCTATCTTGACTCTTGCTTTTAAAAATTAAAAGGTGCTGCCCAATTTTAGCTCTTAGTAGTTAGAGTCTGATATACTTAATTTTTATTTTATTTTGTAGGTGTTTTCATTGTATTTATTTATTATTTTAGATGCCTGATTATTAGGGTATGTTGGTGCCTCGAAACTAGTCATGTGATAAAATGTTTCTCAAATATTAGTCTACCTATTAATTTTTTATATATATATATATATATATATATATATATATATATATATATATATATATATATATATATATACACACACAAATATATAGACAGTATACATATAAATATATATATATATATATATATATATATATATATATATATATATATATATATACTTATACATATAGAACATAACTTTGAAAAGACAGCCATCATTTCTGGGCATAACACAGACGAGGCCAAATATTCTCTCTGTAATAACTAATCTACTCAATTTTAATTTCGTTTCTCTTGCATGATTTATCAACACAAGACCGCTTGCAGGGGGCAAAAACAATTTCTCACCGACTATTCGGAAAATCTATTTACACCTGCATGAGCACAAAGGAACTGGAAAAAAATTATTTTTTGATTCCTTACGTAAGACGTAATTAATAATCCACAAAAAAAATGCACCTACACACATATACATATATACATACACAGGAGGATGTGTTGCGAACAATCTGAAATGTACGAAAATTCCTTTGTAGAATGCAATAAAGGTCCATACTCAAGGCTAAATAGAAATAAAATCAAAATAAATCATGTAAATCACTAAAGAGAGAGAGAGAGAGAGACAGAGAACACTGTATGTGACAATTTTAAACCTTCCAAAACACTGAGTACAGCTTCAGGAAACGCACAAACACAACTTCAGTGACAGAGAGAGAGAGAGAGAGAGAGAGAGAGAGAGAGAGAGAGGCATAGGTATTTTATTAGTAAATTAATCTAATTTTATGATTTACGCCATTTTTTTAATTCATACCAGTTTCCCTTTGTATTTTTCCATCGATATTTGCTCCGTTTATAAATGTGTATTTCTTCGTGCGTTTCTCTCCTTTCATATATTTTCCTTTCAGATTTTTTTCTTTCACAGTCTATTACAGAGTTAAGCCCATCAGCCAAACATGGCATCTTCTTTATGAGTTTACAAAAATTCTCATAAATGGCACTCTGCATCAGATGGTGCTTTGAGTTTTGGTAGTGGGTTTAGGTCAGGGTTAACAGATGTGAAGTTTTATCTCTCTCTCTCTCTCTCTCTCTCTCTCTCTCTCTCTCTCTCTCTCTCCCCCTCTGTCTCCTCATTCTTTTTCAGTAAAATGGCAAGTTCTCTTCATCCCTCTTTGTTCCCTTTTATTTCCCACTGAGACATATAATGTTTAAGTAATTCAAAATTTTATCTATATATATATATATATATATATATATATATATATATATATATATATATGAATAATATACATATATACTATAAGCAAGATATACATGATACAAATGTCACAATTCATACACAAAAATTTTGATGAGAGAGAGAGAGAGAGAGAGAGAGAGAGAGAGCAGGGACTGATAACCATCTTTGCAAAACTTCCACTCGGTTGATATCGAGAGGAGGGGAAGCCCGAAAGTCCCATCTATTGGACGATAGAAGAAAAATGTGGCGAGATATCGTCCCATTTCATGCAGGGAAGATGTTGCCTGGCTTTGTCAAATAGTCGCATATCGCCCATTTCCTCCGGTTATGGACAAAGAAGAAGTCGAGAGCTGAAGCAGCCCAGGCGTCAAGGTCTAGAAATGACCCTTCGGGTTCAGTATTTACTTAAAAAATGGTAGTAGGAATATTTCTCATTTTGGATCCTGACATATTGCATCGTATACACTTGCAGAAATAGATGCACTTATTGGTATTTACATACCAGGTATATGAGAAGCAAGCGTCCATTTATTTCTGTAATGTTGGTATTGGTTCTAGTCCAATACATGAGGCCTAGGGCACAGGTCAGCAATCTTCTCCAAAAATGATAATCAGTCAATTGCCAACAGACTTTGTAGGCCTGGGGACATGTTTTTTTCCCATTAACCCAGTTCCCCACCACCTTTTTCTGTCTTTCTCTCTTCTCGATTCAGTCAACTTATGCATCCTTACTTCTTCCCTCATATCTTCAGCCTTGGACGTTTAACTGCCCCAGGTGATGTTGGCATTTGCTGCTTGTCAAATATTCCATTATACTTTATCAACTGAATACCATCAATTATTCGCCTGAAACTGTGTGCGCAGTGTAATCTCTACAGGTTCATATATTTCAGTTAAAGTTCATCAAATAACTATATATAACAAGGAATAAACATTTGGACCTGTGTACACGTGCATACATGAATACATACATACATACATACATACATATAACATATATATATATATATACGAATATATGTATGTATGTATCATATATATATATATATATATATATATATATATATATATATATATATATATATATATTACAACCATATCTTACGTGCAGCAGAATCAACAATCACATAGCCATGTGTCAGCCCAAAATCCATGGCTCAAATACAGGCCTATAAACCACAATTGGAAGGATTTTTTATATATATATACATATATATATATATATATATATATATATATATATATATATACACACACACACTTGTGTTTGTATGTATTAAGCAAATAAAAGTAAATAAACATTTCTCAGCATAAATTCCTTTTGTCTAGAACAACTTGAAAGAAATAAATACTTCACAAGAGAAGGCAATGCTTGTCTATCAGGCAGGATGAAGAGTTTGCAAAGAGTGACACTAACCTTAATGATTATCCAATAGGTAACAGACAATTAACGTCCTTAGGTGCACTGCTGAGGTGAAGACTTACCTGGAAAAGAAGAGAGACACACATTGGATTTTTCATTTTTTTGTTAATAATTATCATATACTTTACATAATTATTCATAAAGAGCATTTTTTACTCATTCTATGAAAAAGGAACCTCAGTCATTTTCTTACTTCCCATTTCCACTCATTCAGTAAAATATATTTATTCCATAACCAGAGTGCATGTTACTCATTTTATAAATAAAGGAATCTCAATCATTTCTTCCTTCTATTTCATTCAGTAATTAAAAATGATACTTTAGCATTTTCAGAGTCCCATTCCTCATAACATCAATACCAGGAGTCTCATTTATTTTCTAGTATAGACATTCAGTCTACCAAACAAAGGCTGATCAATGACTGCTTTGTATTCACTCTGGTAAACTTCTAGTGACCCCTCAGTAATTTTTACTTTCTTCATACAGTCCGTAAAAGTAGACTTCATTATTTTCTGTTAATTTCAATTTCATTTCATCAAAAGTTGGCCTTCAAAGCCACTCCTTATTTAATTAAGATAAACTCTAAAAAATTGAGTTAAACATGCTGTTTACTTTGCAAAATATATCTCAAGCATGCATACACATGCATACATATACACACACATTATATATATAAACATATATACTGTATACATACATACATATATACAGACATACACACACACCCACACACACATATATATATACAGTATATGTATATTTATATATATATACCATATATATATAATGTAAATCAATTTATGTATATATAAATATATTTATATATACAAATATAAATATATATATATATATATATATATATATATATATATATATATATATATATATAAAGATAAGGAAATGGTAAAATACTGTTTTGCAATGGTATACATTTAACAGTCACTTGTCATAAACAAGCAGAAACTATCAGTTATTTTCATATATTCTTTTCCCCGTATTTCATGGAAAGAGTGGATAAGTACTAAAAATCTAACCTTCTTGATAGAAACACGTTGGTAAAATAAGAAATTTTTCTATAAATCCAATCACTGAGTTATAAATGATTTTTGCCCTTCCTAACATGCAAGTCATATATCATCCCCCTCTTCAATTGATCTATTGATGTACGCAGAATAAATAAATAAAAGTATGCACAAGAATGTTTCTCAGAAAAAAGTAACAAGTAATCATTCAAATATCCCTCACAGAAATGTAGAAAGTAACAGTACCCATATACACATTTCCACGAATGAAAGTAGGACTGAGTAAATAAACGATTACTTATGCCGAAGAAGGAAGCAACAGTACAACCATTTCCTGAAATAGAAGGTAACGAGTAAGTAACCTAATATTACACTATCTTTGATATAATTACGAGTAGTTAAAAGGCATTTCAATGGATTAAAGAAAAGCCAAAGTAACCGATCACTTCCCACGAAAGAAAGACAATACAAAAATGAGTCCACTTGTTTCGTCCCCATTTTCACATCAGACAAAATGTCCACCTTCAATTATCGTGGCAAGTCGAATGGACACTGAATGTGTATATACCTAACGATCAATACCAATAATTAAGGGTTAACCGTGTTCATCAACCTCGGTTTTATCGATTACCCTGCGGATAATTACACGAATCTGATTAATACGGTCAACATCGTACGTCATTGCTTGGCCACAGAATTCCACCGGCTTCCTTTCTTTCTTCTCGAGTAAAAGTTAAATTGGTTCGTTTGGGAGCTTTATTAGAATGTAGTGTTACCGGTGATTTTTTTTCTTTCACTTGCGTATCTATTTGTGCAGCAGAGTATGGTCAGACTGTGCGTGTATGTTGTGTATGCGTGAGAGAGAGAGAGAGAGAGAGAGAGAGAGAGAGAGAGAGAGAGAGAGAGAGAGAGAGAGAGGGCGTTATGATATATCTAGACTGCACGAGTACCGCATGCATAGGCATATAAAATAGAGAAAGAGATCACTTGCGTTTAGGTGTAAATTTGAGTGCATGTAAAAGAAAAATGATAAAAACGAATAAAGTGTGGAACAGTGTTCAAAATCGTGAAGTGTTGCAACTTGTATAAGAAGATAGACTTCTAACTATTCCATAACAATAGATTGTGCATTTTCAAATCATTAATGAATTCTATTTTTTAACTTATAACTGCCTAACAATGAGTTCTGATTTTTATTAACAGAAGTAAAATCGAAGGGTAGCAGGATCTTGTAAATATCGAAAGGTGACACCACTACCGCTCGTGTAACATACAAGCTCCTTCCTCCTTAAGTCATCACGATCTCCAATCCTCATATATTTTTTCCTCATTATCATCGATATCACGCATTTCCATAATCATTTACCACAACTCGCATTACTACTGGTCTATAACCTCCTTTAACATTCAATCGTCACCAGTCATTAGCACTTTGCTAGTTTTCAATATCCAACCACCACCATTATCGCGACGATCGCCCACCCCTCACTACCTGTCCTCATTATCATCATCACTGCCAGCCTCTATCGTAATCATTGTACACATCTCACTGGCAGGAGACTACGGAGAGGACTGACCATAATAATGGTGGCTTCTTGGATATTCACTGGCGCCTAAACAACATTATCCCGATGGGGATGAACATAATTATCAAGCAGAGTTCATTCCGGGGAAGCTATCCTCTTCATTAAAGGAGTTACCGTTGCTTATGTGAAGCTACACCTTCACATTATTCTCTCCAGTGAATGTATGTGCCAGTAGAGTTCGCGTGGGAGTACATAACGTGCAATCTAACTCATTAATATCATGTTCAGCGTTTGAACAAATATACACAAAACAGAATTATTTCTGGGACTGGACATTCCTAAAACAAACAAGAAAAATTCTGCCAACAGTTCAGAAAGACACACACACAGATATATATATATATATATATAATATATATATATATATATATCTTGCCATATATATATATATATATATATAGATATATATATAGATATATATATATATATATATATATATATATATATATATATATATATATATATACATATATACACTATATATAGTGTGTGTGTGTGCGTGAAGAACTTAAATTATTAAGCTTGATTTTTATTGAAAGGAAGTTATTCGTATATAATCTGTGGAAGTTTCCAAATGTCTGTCGGCAGCATTTTATGAGCGAAACTCTTGTTTCTACCTTTCTTTCCAAATAAGAAAAAAATATTTGACCATACATATGATTCCTCTTAGCTATAATTCTAATGGTAGGAAGACCAAAAGAGAGAGAGAGAGAGAGAGAGAGAGAGAGTGAGAGATAATAAAACACAAGAACTGCTTGCAAACTATTCGTAAACCATCATCAAGCCACTCCGATGTTATTTTCATAGATGCATGGAAACCTAGGCTTAAAAACTCACACGACCCTCATTGATTTTCCTTCATGAACACAGGATCCATATACCAAAACATAATGAGAGAGAGAGAGAGAGAGAGAGAGAGAGAGAGAGAGAGAGAGAGAGAGAGAGAGAGAGAGAATCTTTACACACCTTGTTCTCGGTTCCTCTGGGTTCGTAATTCAGCAATGCTGCATTAGAAGTCTCTAAGGAAAGTCGAGTACATAAATCTTCAAGTATTTCTCGGAGACTAAACCCAAAAAGTTCTTGTCAGTCTTTTAGGGCTCTGAAAAGTCTGGACAAAAATATTTGGCGATTTAATTAATGAAAAGCTAAAATTCATAGGCATGATTAAATAAAGCTACGTCAAGACGAGCAATGATTATTTTCAATCAGGTCTTTCAAATCGTCCATCATTCACATTCAGAGATGGACGTATAAAGGATAGAGAAGAAAAGTAAATAAGTTGTATGTGTTTTTAAGCGGATTTATTCGCCACTGAAAACACCTAGCAGCGAAGGCAGAAGCACCTGATTTGTTCCATGACATTTTGTTAAGTTTCATGGGAGCTAGTGTAAATTAAGTAAATTTGAAGTGAAAAAAAAATTAAGATGGCCTTGCGATTAAAAAAAAATGCATTCTTGATAAGAGAGAGAGAGAGAGAGAGAGAGAGAGAGAGATTAGGAATGTTTATAAAATTAAGGGTAACTGTCCCTTCGAAAGAACACAATCAACTGTAGGTAATAAGTTACAAGCCGTCACAAACCCTTCTAAGGTAAGTAAAAGGGAGTGAAACAAATATTTCAAATTTACATAGAACAATGAATTCACTAATAAAAGTGACCTTTGCAACATAAAAATACCTTTCCTCATTCAATGTAAGCTAGTTCATATGATACTGCAGTGTAATAGAGCGTGCAATCATTCATCTTGCATATCATTTCCCAAAGGAAGTTATATATATATATAATATATATGTATATATATATATATATATGTATAATATATATATATATATATAAGTATATACATACATACATACATATCTGTATACAGTATATATACATACATACATACATTATATTATATATACAGTATATATATATATATATATATATATATATATATATATATATATATATATATATATATATATATAATGATATATCACTTAAATACATAGAAATTAAATAGAAATTTTAACAATCATCACCATCAACAATGAATATAAAAGATATTAAAATCTATAATGCTTGCGATTCAAAAAATCAAAGCACAAACCAATGCAGATAGCCAAAAACAATATAAAAAAACAAAAAGCAATTACCATCACAGAAAACAGTTGTCGATAACATGGCAAAATTCTCATTTTCACCATTTTTATTTTCTGTAAAAGAAAACTATTGAGATGACTTTGTCTGTCCGCCCTCAGATCTTAAAAACTACAGAGGCTGAGGCTGGAAAAATGCATTATATTTATCATCCACCTCAATCATCAAACATACCAAATTTGCGGCCCCTCCTAGCCTCAGTAGTTTTTATTTCCATTTAAAGTTGAAATTAGCCATAATCATTGCGTCTTGCAACGCTATGGACAATGCCACCACCGGACCGTGGCTGAAAGTTTCATGGGCCGGGGACTCGCTGGCATTTTTACACTGTACTGGGAACTCAGTTTATGCCGAGAGAACTTCGGCGCATTTCTTACTTTTTATTTACTTGCTATTTTTTTATCTTTGTTTTATTCGTAATATGCAAAATACGCTAGATTCTTTCACGAGTAGCTACGAGTACAACATCTTGCATCTAGACTGTCCGAAACGTGGTCCACCTGATTTTAAGTGAATTAACCAATTTCTGGCACCTTTTATCATAAATGCCGTTGACCAATAAACCTCCTAATGAAAATTACGAATCCTCAGTATGTCTTGACTGAACAAGTGACATAATTAGAATCGGAACATGAAAATAATAAACATTAATTTTAAAGGGAAAATATATTATAGTACTTAAGGGCTAAACATCCAGAATATCTTTGTTTCGAATGGTATGTGGTGAAAGATCCCTGACATTTGAAGTGGATACAGACATTCTTGACGACATTTCACACTTAAGACAAAAATCACTCAAAGTAATTATTCTGGATGACATTTATGCAAAAGGGAAAAAAATCAAAGACATGACTATGGCTGACATTTAAGACAAAAGACAAAACTCAATGAAGTAAGTATCCTGAAGTGTCATTTAATTGATAACATTTGTTCCAATAATTATTCTCGATGACAAGTAATATAACAGACAAAAATCAGTCTGGATAATTATTCTAGATAAAGATTCAGCACAAAGACAATAATCAGTGAAAGTATTATTCTACATGTTATTTAAGACAGAGCATAAATCACAGCAATAAGCTAGAAGACATTTTAAAACACAAGTAAAATCATTCGAGAAAAAAGTAAAAAAAATCAGTAAAAATAATCAGATGACATTTAGAACAAATGGCATAAGTAATTAATCTGGATGCCATTTAAGACAAAGACAAAATCAGAAAAGTAATTAATCTGGACGATATTTTAAGGCAAACCCCCAAAAATAAATCAAACTAATCTGGTTGACATTCAAGAAGATAAGCAAAAACCTACATGGTCATTATTCTATATCACATTTATGATAAGATTTAAATCAAAGTAATTAACCTAGATGCATGCATAAGAAAAAATCAAAGTAATTACGCTAAATGGCGTTTAAGCCAAAGGACAAACTCAGTCAAAGATTATTAAAGACAAAGGACAAAAATCATTAAGTAACAAATAATTCTGAGGCCACTGGGAGAAAAGTAAAATGTCATTCCAAAGTAATTCTAGATGATTTTTAAGACGAAGGAGAAATCAGTAAAATAATAAATGCCCAGCCATGAGAGATGACACAGTAAAAAAAAAAAATCTATTCACCCTATAATGTGGATGATCTTTGGGCAAAAGATAAAAATTACTCATGGTATTCTGAATGACTTTGAGGAAAAATGTCAGAGTAAGTAATTATCTCAGATAGCATTTAAGACAAGATAAAAGCAGTTCCAGTAACTAGGGAAAATGCTGAGATGGCACTATAAAAATATACATTTGTGTGACGATATAAATTTTTCCGATCATTATGGAAAATAAATTTTGAATGAGAGTAAAAGGTATATGGTCAAAGCTGTGCTGAAAATAACAACTGACAGAATGACCAAAACGCATTCCAGAGTTTTTTAGTTCTCTAAATCTTACCATTTATAGATCAAATTATTCAGATGTGCCCACTGAGATGGTTTGACTTTAATTAATGTATCATTTAAAAAATTTGAAGTCAAATATTTCACGAGGGCCATGATCTTCATAAAGAATGTTGTAACAAAAGCGTGTACAAGTGTCTGCAACTTTAAGTGCTTAAGCTTAAGATCTGTTTCTATTACTCAGTTTTACTCTTGATGCTTTCTTCTGAAGCATCCATTTAAATCTGGAATTATCTAAAATAAATATAACGAAATATAACTGGTGGTTACAGTTGCTGTGTTGACCGGAAACCATAACGGCTATGGCAATACCACCAAAGACGAATAGGATTTTTATGTACGTGATTCTTTTCCAAGTCATTGAAGGTTCGGATTTTCTTTTACCAAAACCTTGCTGGACTCTATCTTCAATATTTCTTCAAATATTTTGGACATGACCAGCAAGCATTATTTTTTTTAACCTAAGCACAATTTTGGTAATGGCGATAAGTTGTGTTTACCTTGTTGCCCACAAAATGATAAATACAAAAACATAATGAGTGAATTCAAAATAAAAACGTAAGGGAATTTAATAACAGTAAAGCAGAAAAGGTATAGAAAGGGTCGTTATTTCTCTAATATATTTTTGTCACATAGCGCTTCAAATAACCCTCTTTTCTATCGGGAAAAGTTAATGTTCATAAATTAAGAATTTAATGTAGACCTAATTCAGCAATTAAACAGGATTTTACTATAATACTCGTAGTATTGGAATCCCCAAAACTTCAATGGCAGAATTCTCATATTATCCACCATAGAAGGCCAACGCTCATTCCACTGAAACTGTTACATAGCCTTCGCACTACTTGCGCGAACTTATCACTTAGCATTATTAAAACCTTTCTGAAAATTATTCCGTTCCCAAGAAAGAAAGAACAAATTAAAATACCACCTACAATCAATTCTTGTTGAATAAGATAAGGTTAGACTCACGCCCAGCCAACACTAGCTCGGTGATGTCATTTGGTAACCTCAGCCGCCAGTCGTATTGCGTAGCAGTCGTAATTTGTCGAAAATTCCAAAATACCGATGAGTCTTTAATTTTCAGCACAATTTTCAGCACCTGCTGTCAAAATCCATTATTACAAGATTTTTGGCTTGCGCAGTACATTAATCTGCCATTTACTTGTTATTTGTTAGCCATATTTCATAGAGAAATCCTCTCTCCCTCTTATTTTTATGCTGTTTGTCTCTTAAATAAATAACTTATGAAAGTAATGTATCTTTGCTGATTCCTTATCAACACACAAATGTACAACGATTTATAAATATCAGTGACTTTTAATATTCATGAGCCATGTGAATATTCTTTCATGTAGCGATGTTACACCGTACTCTGCTTGGGAGATATTCCAGTTATCTAAAATTTAATTAACCATAATATACTGTACATATCGCTCACGATTGTACCCGAAAGTTATCAGCACCAAAATCCATTAGGAATGTTTTAAAAGAATCGAGCTTTTCATATGTTTGCGAAAGTTAGTTTTCTAACTGAATGTCATTGGTTTATGTTTCAGTCTCAAGTTTTACAAAATTCGGTTTTATTCCTTTTCCTGGAGTGTTTTTTCCTTGCTTTGTTCATATGTATATTTCGTAACCAGATTCAGTTGGCAGATATTTCAGTCCAGGTTAAGAAAAAAGTATGCCTTAGTTTAACCAGACCACTGAGCTGATTAACAGCTCTCCTAGGGCTGGCCCGGAGGATTAGACTTATTTTACGTGGCTAAGAACCAATTGGTTACCTAGCAACGGGACCTACAGCTTATCGTGGAATCCGAACCACACTATAACGAGAAATGAATTTCTATCACCAGATATATATTCCTCTAATTCTTCATTGGCCGGTCCAGGTAAATGATATTCTTGGAGTAACTCAGGGTTAGAAATAACCCAGATATTTGTGTGTGTGTGTATGTGTGTCAATTCCTAATTACAAGTCAGGAAGTAGGAGTGGTAACTGCTAGCGTGGTCTGTGCGTGTGTTTTAATACGAATAAAAGAAATCAATACGAGGTCTTGGCTGAAAGTAGAACTCCTGCTCAGGCACAACTTCCGGTCGTGGTAGCCAATACATTCCGTCTTTCACTACATTGTCCAAAGGTATAAGCATGCCTATTTTATTACATCTTCCTGAACTCAATGCATAAACCAATTATGCAAACGCCGATCGGTCTACCTCTCACTGCATTTCCCCGAAAGCTAATACGCAAGCAATTATATTATTTGTCCCCCTGGAACCGATAAACAACAAAGGTATAAACGCTGATCTCTTGGTGACCAAATTGGAAAATTTTATTGCAAAGAACAATCCAGGTGAATCTCGATGCGCGCAGTGTCTTCGGGAAACCATACCATCCATCTCAATATTTTTGCAGCCATTCACAGAATCCCCGTCGGATCTCCTTTAAGTTCTCGAAACAAAAGCCAAGACAAACCTTCAGGGGTGCGCAATGGAATCGCCGCCCTCGCAATACTTAAATCCGCCTTACAAGTTGGCGATTTGTGGCTTCATCGAGTCCAGGAGGTTTACAGTAAATCCCCTGCGGGTCCATCGCTGCCTTCTGTAATGAAGCAACGACATCTATTGGCAGCCGATGCCTCTCAGGTGACACCTATTGGTCATGTTATCTATGGGTGGGAGATCCCTCCGCCTTAAGATTGGCTACATTCTCAGGAAAAGTATGTCTCGTCTGGATACCTGATGGTCACTTCGGCGACCGTCGCCTTTGCTTTGTGAGAATCTTATGGCACCTGGTAGTGGAAAATATATGTCGCGACAAATGCAATCTTACCTTAGAGATTCTACCGAGTTGAAATTTATTTTAATCCTGGTATTCTACAATGATCCTAATGAAGCAAATATATATATACATATATATATATATATATATATATATATATATATATATATATATATATATATAACATATAAAATATAACTGACTACTTACTAAACTCAATGACAGAGGTTTACTGACAATGTCCTATAAATACAAAATTTGTTCTTCAAATTACGATAAATCAGCTCATTTTATTGAGTTAAAACAATACAGATAGTCTTTCTTTTGACAATCTGCTTACCCATTTAATTACCTGGGATATTCTTAATCGACATTCGATCACATTCATTGTTTAGGCAAAATATTATGAAACGAGTTACAAAAAAAATAATTCTTCTTACACATATGAAACGCTAATTTCAATTCATTTTAAGGAAAAGTCAGACTGCTTTTAAAGCTACCGCAAGTCATATGGGATGAAGCCTGAAATTTGGTTTAAATTGTGATACAGAAGGCAAGAGAATTTAAGAAATAAAACTATAAAAAGCGGCAGTGTATCCCAAAAAACGATACTAATGCCAGAACTAAAATGGCACTAATGATTAGAACATGCGAAATCCAACCTAGGAACTGCTTACCAATACAGTCATGATCTACAAGTGAATTCAGTGTTAGGCTATTCAGTGGTATCTTATGTTTTAATATTCAGTGATGTGAAAAACCCTTCGATTGTTGCAAAAAAAAAAAAATCCCAATTTACGCAACTGTACATCAAATTTAATAACTAGCCTCAAGTAAAATACGTTACTGGTAAACAAGTCAGTAACGGAGGATGCATCTATGAATGATCTTATGAGGCTGCCGTCAAGCCTTATACAGAAATAACGATTTTACTTTTTTTGTTCTCGGTAGCAAAACGCAAAAATTAATCAAACGATATTAACCAAAGCTTAATCGTCCTGGCAGCAAAGGCAGAATTATGTTTTGTTCAAAGAAATAAAAAAAATTAATGGGACGATACATGAAATTCCTCAAGATACCAAATTAATCTTTTCAAGATGCTAAGGCCTATGGGACAAGTAATCTAATGCCTACGTAACTGGACAGGCCTGAATAAAACGAAGATAAAAGAGAGGGATCAGGCGGCGAAAGTATGCAAGTTTGTATGCCTTCCTGGGAATTATTGAATCATTCTCGACTAATGAATAATTGATGAAAACTCAGCAAAGAAAATAATGAACTAACAGAAATATTAGTATTTTCATAAGCCCAATCAAAACGTATTCAGCATGCAAATACTTCTATTAACAGTCATACGCGTGACATATTAATATGTATTTAAAACCTCCGTTCCCTAATGTATGATGAACAGTTGGTTTTGTCCTAAAAGAAATAGCCTAAAAACCATGGAACTCAATCCAGTACATGGACACCCATTAGTTAATTAGAGGCTCATTAGGCTAATCAAGCAGGATTTGGTGAGGTGTGAGTTGATTAGGCAATTTATTACTGAAAGTTAATATCTGTAGTTTCGATGACAACTATAATTTTTTCGTCACCGGAATGTATACCCTGAAACAATGAGTCAATACGGAATTAACCACATAAGCATATAATAGCATATATATATATATATATATATATATATATATATATATATATATATATACATATATATATATATATATATATATATATTTTATATATATCTATATATATATATATATATTATGTAATGTATGTATATATACATATATATGTGTGTGTGTGTGTGCACAGGTAGAATAATTATGAATCCCGTATATTCGTAGAACTGTGGGTGTGGAAGATTCTCAAACATTTATTCTGGAGACTTGTGGATAAAATTTGCAGTGCCACAGTCTTTCATATTTAAGGACAAAGAAAGAGTGCTTCTTTGCCATGACACATGAAAAAGCATTAATGATAGTTTCTTCAGTCTAATATGAAATCAGAGCTAAAGTAAAACTTAAAAGCTGCAGCTTCAGTCAAAGTTGCAGTTGAAATTGATTATTAAGTGAAATTCATGAGAAATTTTGAATTCAAAGCGTAAGTTTAATTGAAATCTGGCTAAATTCAAATATAGTCAAATATGACATTAGAGACTGAGTGAATTTGAATGAAAAAGCTAACGGTGAGTTCAAAGCTGAGCCTGAATTTCGTCTCTATGGAAGAAAGCAAAGCTGGGTTTGAAATGAAAACTGAATTCCATACAAAATTGGGGGATATGCAGTTTATCCCTTGTGTGGGCTCTTGGATATTTTGATAATAATAATAATAATAATAATAATAATAATAATAATAATAATAATAATAATAATAATAATAATAATAATAATAATTATTATTATTATTGATATATTATCATAATAATAATGATATGCATCAAGTGTAACATATTAAAACAATAACAATGACACTAATAATGGCAATAACAATTATGATACTTTATGCGCTCATTAGAACGAGTAATTGCAGTGAGTTATAATTATCTGCTTGTCTCTTAATGTCCCACAAACGTCATCATGCCCAATAATAACAGATACAAGTCCAATAACGCTTGCAATAACATGAATTTTAATGGCAATACCATCAATACCCCATTATTACTGTATCACAACAGGCGGTACTAATAATCCCTGAAAAATTCAAAATGAACTGCATCAAACATATGTATTATATTTTGAAGAAATTATGCTGATGTTATACATAAAAATATAGCCCAAAATTATTAGGTATCTAAAATTAATTTTATTTCTCAACATTTCATCAAATGCGAAGGCTGAATGATTTTGAACATGTCAGTAAGGACTGGCTTAAGACTAATAAAGATTAAAGAAAGCGAAATTTTAAATACAACAACTCCATAGATAATAAAAAAGATGATTTCAAATAATAGATAATAACAATCAGCTAAAAAAATTTAAGAAGCGAAATTTTAAACATAACAACTGCATAGATAATAAAAAAATAATTTCAAATAATGAACAATAAAAATCAACTAATAAAGATTTGGGGCAAATTTTAAATACAACAACTGCATAGATAATAAATAAATAATTTCAAATAATAGACAATAACAATCAAATAATAAAGATTAAAGAAGCGAAATTTTAAATACAACAACTGCACAGATAATAAAAAAGATGATTTCAAATAATAGATAATAAAAATCAGCTAAAAAAAATTTAAAGGAAATTTTAAATATAACAACTGCATAGATAATAAAAAAATAATTTCAAATATTAGACAATAAAATCAACTAATAAAGATTTAAGAAGCGAAATTTTAAATACAACAACGGCATAGATAATAAATCAATAATTTCAAATATTAGACAATAAAAATCAACTAATAAAGATTTAAGAAGTGAAATTTTTAAATACAACAACGGCATAGATAATAAATCAATAATTTCAAATAATAGAGAATAACAATCAACTAATAAAGATTAAAAAGCGAAATTTTAAATACAGCAGCTGCATAGATAATAATAAAATAATTTCAAATAACAGACAATAACAATCAACTAATCAAGATTTAAGAAGCGAAATTTTAAATACAACTGCATAGATCATAAAAAATAATTTCAATAACAGACAATAACGATAAAAATATTTACGTCATGTTGCGGTATTTAATTCTGAAAACAAATCATTCATTATAAGTTACAACAAAAAGTACTAATAATACTAAATACTAGAAAATTTAATTGTCGGCACCAAATTTGGTGTAGTGCAGTTTGGAAGACTATTAGTTACGTTTAAAATGACTTAATGTTCATCTGTTTCCTCCATCCTTCATACCTGAAGTATTTCATAATTACTCACTGCAAGAACTATCTACAGTATTTCATAATCACGGTATAAATGAATCGCTCCAGGCGGTATCCATCTACAACTGTGGGTCGACAAGTGGCGATAAAACGCTTGATCAGCACACTACCACTGAACCAAATATCACATTGCATGAGGTAATTCTGTATTATAACACATTTGATACGTCAGATATTATTAATTCCTCTTCGAAATTAAGAGTTACTCAAAAAATTTTAAGGGAAAATTTATACATCACAATCGTACGTTACAAATTAATTGTATAAAATTTCTTCATATGTAAAACTGATAAATTATGCTGAAAGCTTGTTTTGAAGGAACACAGTCAGTAATTCATTCCTGGTTTTTTCGTGTCTGTCTTGTAATAGAGGATGAATAGGTTGGGAATGATGGCTGGAAACTTAGCATTTAAGCTCTTGTAACTGCCACAGATATAACGTATCCAATCTATTACTGAAGAACCAAGTAATTTTTCTTTATTTCTGTATGTAAAATTCATTTCCCCTTTACCAAAGTCCAAAGGCAGCAACAATCGAAAAATATGTAGTATAGAGGATGATATAACTCCAACCTGGTAATGAAAAGGACGGGATGGGGAAAGATCTGCGTAAGTCGGAAGACAATCTACAGATAACCTTCTGTAGATTCGGCTGTCAATGGGACTATAATAGACTTACACGGAGGGGGTAGTGCAAAGCGGCATGAGTCTCAATAAGGATCTGGAATCAGATCAAACTCACTTTACTGAAGTTCAGCAACTTCGTTTCTTGTATGGACACCATATTACCAATCCACATGTGAACGGGTTGGTTAGAAAGTTCTTCGTCATAATAACAATTTCGTAGTTATGGGTGTTCAGAAGTTTTTTTCTTTTTAATAATTATTTACCAATCATGACCTAAGTGATGCCATAATCTTTTCTTCACACCATGTTTTGATTATAGTGGTACGAAATTCAGGAAGCAATTCAAGTTTCTAAGGTAGAGATGATAACGAGAATCCAGCATTAGAATTTCAATGATCGATTAAGATTTTGATGATATGCATGATTCTTGTTTTATTTTTGTACCTGGAGCGCTCACAAAAACTGATCTTGGATATATATATATATATATATATATATATATATATATATATATATATATATATACATATATATATATATATATATACATATACATATACTATATATATATATACTGTATATACATAGATAGATAGACAGATATATATATATATATATATATATATATATATATATATATATATGTATATATATGTACGTATATGCATACATATTTATTTGTCTATCTATCTATCTATCTATCTATCTATCTATGTATATATGTTTGTGTGTATATATATATTATATATATATACTGTATATATGTATATATGTATATAAAGTGTAATGAGACATAAAACAAAAACCACACAGCAAAAAGCCACAAGGAAAATTTTAAACAGATTTTTTGAGAATGCATGTTAATTTGTTAATTATAATGTTCAGGATATCTTTAGAACGTAATCAATCAAATCTAAGACTACACTGGCTGGACACTGCCTAGTTAACCCGACGAGGGATATATTATATAACCGTTCTTATCTAAAACATATAATCACGGAAGAAAAATTCAGGTATAAAGTGTGATTTCGAATAAAACAATATGCCAATCTTTAAAATACACTCTTCATTTCACGAAAATGGAAACGTTTCAAATACACAAAACTGTATTACTATATACGTCAAACACATTAACCACAAAGGAAATATTTTTAATCCATGAATTTAGAAAATGTTATTCCAATTTTATACGGAATCAAATCTACGGTCGCTTTATGGAAGGAACGATTTCATAATCATACATACATACACACACACATTTATAACATGCATACACACACATACATATATATAATGTATATATGTATAAACACATATACGTAAGAAATTACTGTGCAGTTTCATGTATCCTTAAATACTCGTTTAATCATATATTAAGTATCAAAACATCAGCATACAAAAGTAAAACGAAATGCTAAGTGAACCATTACAAAGCGTTTTTGTGTGTAACATATGGAAAAGAAAGCAAACGTAAGCCATCACTACGGACAAGTAAAATTCACGCTGATATGCCAAACTATGTATTATCTATAATGTATGTGTGTGCGTGCGTGCGTAGAAGGGGGAAAGAGACAGAGGTCACCCTTGGAAAAATCTGTTACTGTGCAGATTATGTGGGCATGTGTGTGTGAGAGATGAAAAGTGATACAGAATACTGCCAATATAACTTGTTTTTTGGTTAAACTGTGTGTATACGAAGATAATGGAGAGAGAGAGAGAGAGAGAGAGAGAGAGAGAGAGAGAATTAAAATCCACTCACTACGTACTATGTGTGCCTGCTTGTGAGAGAGATAGAAAAGTAAAATAAGCGCTGAAAAACACTTCCTCTTTACCTTCTATATTGTGGCTGTGTGTGTGTGGCTGTGTGTGTGTGTGAGAGAGAGAGAGAGAGAGAGAGAGAGAGGAGAGAGAGAGAGCCCTAATTCATTCTGAAATAGCACTTGGCTGTGTTTTCCTCTGGCACTGAGTGAAGCTAAAGCAGCGAACCTGATGAGGTACTGAGTGAACTATCAAATGTGCCTGAGAGAAAACATCCATGATTTAATAATTAACACTGGATATTCAAGGCGTTGCCATGACGACGTGAAATCTTTTGCTGCCAATGGTTTATGTACGAATAAAACAGAAGAGGCGGGTAAAGTTAATGATTGGTTACATTAGCATAACGTAACTATAGAGGTACTAAATTAACGCATTTAGAACGCGAAAATTATATTAGTTAAAGGTTGAGAGGTACTTTTTGATTTAATTGAAGGTTCATCATCATTATTATTATTATTATTATTAGTCAAAATTGTAAATATTCAAATCAAACACAACTAAAAAGGACCATTAATCGGTGAAAGCAAGATTACAGAACGAATATCCTTCTGTAAGAAAAAGATGAATCAGTTATGAGAATAATAATCAAATCACTACGAAATAAAAGATAAATCAACACACATATAATTATAAAGTAGTTGGTCATAAATTCTGTAAAATTTATTATAATTCTGTAAAATTTAATACATGTAACATTGCGTACATCGTTAAATAATTAGCATCTTCAGGTAAGAGAACAGTCAATCTGAAATTGATATTTGAAAGTACGGTGTTTACTCAAACAATAATAAATTTTCTTCTTTAACTACATGACTGACATTATTTCAGTGTTAAGATTCATCAACAAACCTTTTTGGAACTGAGATGATAATGTTATCAAAATGATTTTTAACTTTAGCCTCTAATGAAAGTAAAGTTGTCATATTGAACTGTATCGTTTATGACGCCTTGAGGCACCAGCATCACGTATTTAGAACAATTTTATGTACCCTCCCTGTTTATCATAAAACATGAAATGAGAGATAATACGACTGAGAGAGAGAGAGAGAGAGAGAGAGAGAGAGAGAGAGAGCGATTAATTCCAAGAAAGGAAAACTGGTGTACACATTAGTCAAGATTTATGTTTTCCATGATTACTTGATTGCCAGCTGGATCGTCAGTTTACATAAACGATGAGTGCCTTGAATAATTTCAGATATAAACAAGAACATGATGAAACAGAAAAGGAATTGCATTTACCAGGTCAAATTATAAGGGTTCGAAAACAAAATAAGGAAGTTTTAATACTCACTGAGTCATTAGTAAACCACTGATGATAATAATAATAATAATAATAATAATAATAATAATAATAATAATAATAATAATAATAATCAAATATTGCAATTGCATACGGAAGATTATATACAAGTCAAGTACGATCTTTAATGATATACGACGTTATTCATGGTATGACAAAGTGACTGCATCTTGTCGATTTGAGAACAAAAACCAAGATGAATAATGGGAGTCACATAGCAGAGCAGAGTGAGAAATAATACCAAAATGGAAATTAGAGAGGTTCAGTATGTAGAAGAGATAACAGTGAAATGAAATGACCTGGACATGTCCTTCGCACAACCCATGGGAAAATCGTACGTGCTAGTGTCAGCTGGGCTTTGTGGGAAATAAAGAGTTGGAAGATCCAGGCCTACCTCGATGACAACTATGAGTGGAGGCTGGCAATGAGAGAAGACTTTGTCAAGATAAAGCATAGGAAAGACGAGTGGCGGAATGTAGCGTAGACCCTTTGCGCCATGCGGCGTTGGAGGCGACCAATAATAATAATATAGCCATACCGTCCAAAATGAAGTCAATTCGCGACCCGTTGCGTACCGTCCCTCAGCTCGATCAAAGTACCTTCGTTCTTCATACATATGTAGGTGCCAGTGGTGAGAGAGGTTGGCTACGGGCTAGACGGATATAATGATCTTAATTCAAAGTATAACCATAATGATAAAGATAATATACCCACATTCAAATAAAATAAGCCAAAACGGCTACTAGCTTGATAGTCAACATGGTGATACATAACGAAAAGAGAGTGAGGAAAGCAGAAGAGTAAAATGCAGAAAAAAAACAAGTAAAGATAAACTGAATCTACAAAAACCACAATCATTGCATTAACAGCAATTGAGAAATAAAAGTATAAAAACTGGCAATGGTGCGAGGCTCTTAAAGATAACATTACAGCTTCCATTATCAACAAAAAATTTTGCAAACGCAGTAATATGCGGATTGATTGTGAATTATCTAGAGTCACAATAACAGGGTCACCGACACCGATTAAAGGGAATAAAACATCTGGTATCGGGCAGCTTGATATCGCGGCCACCCCTCACAAAATATGGACTTTGAGGCTCTACTAATACGCGTATCGCTTACTAAGTCTGCAGATACACAAGAGTCATATAGCACAGAGACGTGATTGACTAGGGCTTGGAATTATATCTTAAGATTTGCACATTAAAGGTCAGTTAATTGTTACTCTTACGGGCCGTGGGCAGAGAAGCTTTTGCAAAGCGAAAAGCAGATACTAATTATAAGGAATACGTGTTTTCCAAAGGGAGTAGAGCCTGCTCATTCTACAAGATACTGATGAGTGCAAAACAAGTATCTAATATTAATTATACTCATTAATAACTTGCAAAATGAGTGGCATGCGCTACTCCTGCACGAAAAATTAATGTGAATGAAATAGAGCCCCCTTACTGTATTTAGTTTTACAATATCCATGAAAAATGAGTTAAAAAAATTTATACATCAAAATCTTGTCCACAAAATTCATTCTAAATAAACATTGTAAAGAAGACAGAAGGAACTGTACTCATGACCTTTGGCAAATACGTACGCTTTAATGCAATGATAAAATATGAATATAAATAGCAAGAAACTAAACTAAGAAACGCCAATGCAGCAACGTAAAACGAAGAAATGAAATGCTATACAAGTGAGCACGTGACAGAAAAATTTGCGTCTTGTAGAGTTAGTACAACGTAAAACAAAGAAAGGAATAAAACCCTTGTAAACTTTATTTCTACTATCAGCAAAAACTAAAAAAATAAGAATAACATTTTAACAGTAAATGAAGATATAAAAGAAGAACAATAACATTATTCACATTCTTTATACTACACAGACGTTAATGAAACATTATAATTTTACAATGAGGAATTTATTTTTAAGTATATGTACCCATACATAACTGTGGATTTGTTTCTCCATTAAAATAAGTAAAATGACAAACCTATTTGCCTTTAAACCATGCTATACGAGCGACAAAAAACCTGATAAACATTGCCCTAACGGCACAGGGAGTAAAATGAATGAAAACAACAATTTTCCTCCTAATCAGATTACAATATATAATATAAATCCCAAAAAATACCAAATGTCATTGCAACTAGTTACAATGTGAGGAAGTTGACTTAATCGCTGTGAATTCATTGAAAAAAAAAAAGGGGGAGAAAACCCTAAATTGAGGAAACAGACTTTCAGATATCGTGCATTTTGATATAAATCGATAAAAACTAATCAACATGAGATAATTGAAATTAACACTAGCGCTGAACGCATATCGTTCATTTCGTTAACCTACAACAAAAAAGTCATTATAAGTAGGTACAATGGGAGATTTGTCAGGCACCTCGCAAAACGAAACCCCAGATTAATGCTCAGGAGAAGACCATTAATCGATCTGTCGCCTGTCGGAGGATTAGGTTGTCCGTCGGAAGAGGTCTTAATAGTCACTGTTTCCTGAAGTTCTGAGAAGAATGCTTTTTTCTGTTTTATTCATTTGGCAAACATAGTTTCAAAGGGGTAGTTATAAAAATATTAATACAAGGAACAACATAAGACGACCAAATAATACTCATGGAACACAAGTCACACTATTACAGCTAACATAACTCATAAATATAAGTAAGCGGTACATACTTAAAAACGTATACTTGTGTAACGTTTAATTGAAAATAAATATTTCGAAATATGCATAACAAGATTGATGATAAAAACTTTTAATAGTGAAGTTTAATATAGGAAGATCAATATTTAACATATTGCGAATCATGCTTCATGTACCCACGCACCCCTACGTTAATCAGCAATAGAGTTGTATACAAAGGAGGCTTCAGATCAAAAGTGTCTGCATGCATAAGTGTACGTTTGTCGGACGTCACAGTATGTTATTTCCGATAAAATAAATACAGTGTAATTACTCTAGTACATACATGAAAATAAACTGACTATAATTTCCCTTTCTATATATATCGTTATTATTATTAGTTTTAACCATAATAATCATTTCTACTCAATCCATCAAACTTACGTGAACTTATATGTAATTTCTATTTAAGTCAATGGCATTATTTGCAGAGAATATCTTTTGTTTAGACTTTGAATCAATCAGTACTCTTTCTTCAGGTAAGCTTCTCAGGAATTAAAAAGGACTATCCACGTTTGAATCCATTTACTTTTTATAATCGGCAGACCGTTTTCTCGCCTATTGGCGGCGTCTTCAGGACTGAATTATAAATTGACTTAAAAGACATATGTGTATATGTATATCCATATATCTATATCTACCCACCTATCTAAACATACACAAACACACAAACCTATATATGTGTGTGTGCGCGCGATCAAAAACGAAAACACAAATCCTGCCTCATTATTAAAACACACACACACACACACACACACACATATATATATATATATATATATATATATATATATATATATATATATATATATATATATATATATATATATGTGTGTGTGTGTGTGTGTGTGTGTGTGTGTGTATGTGTGTGTATCCGTTTCTTATTTTTAAATAATAAGCGTAAGAAATAACGAAAGGAAGGTTGCTTTCTAACATGGTGTGTCGAAGAAAGGTGAATTTTTCGAACTGAATTTCTGTGGGGACTGCAAATTTACATTTGCTAATTTTTCCCAGAGATGCTTCCTTCTCCTTCACAATGTTACAATGATAAAAAGTTATAAAGTCCATAATCGAAGCATGCAGAATCTCAAAGAATATAATGCCCTCGTGAGAAAAAAAACTGAAACCTGCAAAATATAAATATAAACAAATGCACTCCAGTGGACCTTCTGCCAGAGTTATATAAAAATTCATAAAATAAACTCGTACCACTATATGTTTTTTTTATTATTATTATTATTATTATTATTATTATTATTATTATTATTATTATTATGTTATTATTATTATTATTATTATTATTATTATTATTATTATTATTATTATTATTATTACTATTATTATTATTATTACAAAATTCTACGGTACTGAATCACAGGCTTCATTTAGAAACACTAGGAAACCTATATAACAAACTTCACTATTCCATTATCAGTTCTTATGACACTTCTTTTTACGCCAGCAGACAGACAGATAGGAAAAACAGACATGGTCAGAAAAAATGTTTCTCCCATCCAACGTCACTGGTGGAGGTAATAATAAATGAAAAAGAAATGTATACAAAATAAAAATCAATACACAACCATCAATAAAAAAAAATACGACAAAAATCAAAGCCGGAAAATTATGTCATTATAATGCTGAAAGTGGAGTATCAGTTAACATAATTCTCATGATATACATACATCAACACCATAATTATAATAACCTCAGGGAAATATGAAAACGAATAACATCACCAGCAATATCAATAACAATAATAATAATCTTCATTAAAACGAAAATTATGATGATAATTATAATCGTTGTAATTTTAAATCAGTTATGAACTATTACCCTTCTAGTTGCCACCGGCGCTTAGTTTATAGGAAAACAAATTCTATATCAATCAGTTTCAGCTTAAATCAGTTTTAAAAGTATATTCATTTAAAGGTGAAACTACAATGTAAAAATATCTCATTATGGCGAGCGCTGAAATTAATTATTTTCATCACAGTGATTTCTATCTATTTGAATAAAGCAATATATAATGTTATATAATTATTATACAAGGTATATATATATATATATATAATATATATATATATATATATATATATATATATATATATATATATATATATATATATATATATATTTATATTTGTATACATACTGTATATATGTATATGTATATATACATACATATACATACATATATATATATATATATATATATATATATGTATATATATATATATATATATATATATATATATATATATATATAATATAATGTGTGCGAGCGAGCGCGTGTGAGTGTGCGCATGATCACGAAATGCAACAGGTACTGAGCATAAATGTGGTACTTTTTTTGTTATTGATATCGTTACTCACCACTGAAATAGAAACATTGCTTTTCCCTTTGTTAGACTGATAGAACACAAGAGCATATCATAAAAGTAAAGAGATACAGCAAAACGCCTCTGTCTGTTCTGTAATGAACACTATCAGTCTGTGTAATTTTCCCCAACGCTTTATAAAACCGCCCCCAACGAAAAAAAGTCTATCAAGAAACCCGCAAAGGCCCTTATCATAATTATGGTGTCCACACACACACATACACACAAACACACACATATATACATATATCATGTATTCATGTAGGCTATATATGATTTCAAGCATACTTATTCATTGAAGCATTTACACATTAAACGTAAGTGATAGATAAGGTCCCTTCTGGTAAACAATTACTTATTCGAAAAGTCTGATAGAAATTTTCTTACAACGTGAAATTTATTAATTTTGTAACAAAACTCCGCTAAAGAATTCAGTTATCAAGGGAAATAATGCCTTTTTCGCAATCCAGAAAATTGCACAGGATCTTGCAATCTAAAACACATGTACAGTACTTTGTTATAATTACTACTATTATTCAAAATGAAAAAAATGTTCAAATTAATAAGTCAGTTCGTGGAAAAAGAAAACAGCAAGACGAAAATAAGAAATGAATAATATACAACAGATAACGAGATATATAATGAAACTGAGAAAACTAAGCCACGAACGTTTCGCTCTATAAAACAGATTACCAGCCTCAATCAAACATGTACTTTAAGCGTCGGCATTGGGAACAGCATTCGAAATTTACACAAAACAACCACCATTCTTGTTCGCACACATACACAAAAATTAGACTAGTCTACGGCAATAGTGCAACAAACGTACGTAGTCCATGCTGAGGTTTGAGGGTTAAGCATATATGCCAAACTTACCCTTCTCCATGAGGAATAAGAAGAGACGTCTATTTGCAATACATTTCAAATATTCAAATGACTACAACACCAAAAATAAAATCAAGATTCAAGGTACTGATTATTTAGATACTGTAAGCGAAATGAAACGATGATGAGAGAAAGTGGCACTTCTTACCACTATGCTCGCTTTCTGACAAATCCTTATAAACGTTTTTAAAAGGCCACTAGTTTTTGTCGTCAGCTCTAAGCAACAACTGGGAGTACTATAATCTATTAGCAGCGTAGTAGTACATCTACCAATAAATAAGAAGTGTTTAACAGAAGAATTGCAGGAATTTTATGCTTACTAAAACGATATATCGATTCTTATCCGAAGAGCAAATATTCGTATATAACAAACTTCCACAGAATAGATTTAAACACAAGATGATCTTCATGGAACAGCCAAATATAAATTAATTAGTCTCTAACCAATAATACATGTACGTTTCCACGGAATTCAACGCAGTTGCCAAGTGAGCATATTAATGTAAGCATAAATGAATTCGTTTTCACTAACAATTAGCGAAAGGGGAATGACAGGGAATGGCAGATACAGTTGATCATATCCTAGTAAATTTAATAGTAATCAACAAGAAATTATAGGCATAAGAATACAAGACACAAGGCCAGGTCTGTTTTGTATACTGCTGGAAATTGAATATTCTCGAGAAGTATATTTTTACATACAATGTTGGAATGATTTTCCGGGACATGTGAAAGGAGTTTTATTCACAGATTTATTTAGTTTGGTATTTCATTTGGCAGCGTTTGCGTGCGACTGACAATTGCTTATACAGAAAGTACAGTAGAATGAATACTACTTTTCTGGCGATAATGCTAATAAAAGAAAAAAGAAAAATGGACGGTGTTTTTGCTACCATTTTCCAACATTAATCGTCTACAGTGATATTATAATCAGCGACATGATTTGCGTGTTTAGTGTTTTCTTTATATTTGTTCTGTTCTATATATTACCTAAATGGAGTAGATGATGACTAGTTAAAATTACAGTCTTTTGTCTCTTTACGGTGAAAACGTTATCTGTAATAAGGCAGGCGTGGTTTCTGATTCTTTATATTACCGATACTGAATAAATCTTGATGCTCCATATCCCATTATAAATCACGTCCTAAATAGTAACAATCTTAGGGCGCCACTTCTCAATCGCTTCGTGATACATAATTCGTACTGATTATTCGCTTGGGCCGTTGATTAATGAAGTTATAACAGAGGAACACAGCTATGAAACAGTAATATGAATGACCGCTTTTTGTAAATATAAAAATACGAACTTTAAAGTAATATTACGAAATGTCGAGTAAATTGTTTTAAAGTGAAAAAAATAAAGCTATGTATTTTGCATTGGATGTCCAACGACGTGTACAACACTGATGCATAATCTAACACCACCGCTACCAATAGAATTTTTTCTTGTAATCCTGGCGTTTTATGAGTTTGAGTGTGAAATATAAATGTCTGGTCTATAACTTAAGGTTGTGATCGTTTCTCAGGTAATATGGAATGAAAAATTCAAATTACTAATAATGCTCGTGCAAATAAGGAGACATTATATTAGTATTGGAAACATAAGACGAAAAGCCGGGTAGCACAAATAGTAAATTTTATGACTAAAATGCAAGTAATAATAAGAGTCCAGAAGTTATGCATGAAAAACTCGTTTTATCTGTGGCTTTGCGTGCCGTAAAATAGATGACATTTTTTCATAGCTTTCTTATAACAAAAATGAGGTTGTACTTTAATTTTTTGTACTAGAGAAAAATATGATAAAACTCCGTGTGACCTCTTTGCAGATAATATATTAAGGACTGTGGAAACAGGCATAACAAGAGACAGCTAGAAAACTCAAGAACTTTGGAAATCAAATGCCCAGCATTTATTGCTTCAGGATAATAAAGAGTTGTTTTGACTCTTCATTGCATAAAAGCGATGAGAAAGGAACCTTTTATATCCTAAATAACTTAGACTTGATAGCTGAAACGAAGAATTCTTCTTCTTTCTCTGCATCTTTTCCCACTTCTATGTGGGGTCGATATTTCTGACAGCTTCCCTTCACCTGGCTCCAGTCAAACACAATGTTCTCTGACAACTGTTTGTCTCTCTCAGATCTTCTTTAACAACATCCATCCACCTTCGCTTGTCTTCCTCTTGCTCTCCCACCAGGCACCTTCATCTGCATCACTCTCCTCCTTCATATGCCTCATCCGTTCTCACCATATGGCCATACCCTGCAGTCTTCTTTCCTGGGCCTTCTTTGATTGCTCTACTTTAGTAGTTCCACACATCCATCTAAGCATTTTTATCTCTACCGCACCCAATTTCTTCTCTTGCGCTCTCTTTACGGCCATGTTTCAGCTCCATATATCAAAGCTGGTCACTAATCTGAGAAAACGGAGGCAATATGCAATTTTAAAAAACTGTTAGTAGAGGAAAGGACCGTTACACAGTGTGAGCTTACTAACAATATGTAGACGGCTGGATATCTAGATGGAGGAGGGGGGAAAATTGGGAATGTATGGATAAATGAGGAAAGAGATATAGAGGAGGATTTGGATGAGGAGAAAAAAGAGGAGTGCGTAGGGGGAAGAAGAAAGATAAATAGGATGATTCTGCTTGGAGGAGGAAAGGGGAAAAGGGAGTATATCTGAGAGAGTGGGAGAGCGGAGTACCTGATGATAAAAAAAAATAAAAAAATAAAAAAACTGGAGTATCTGGAAGGAGAAAAGTATTGTATCTATTCTAGATAGGGGAGCAAGGAGAGTATCTAGAGGCGAGAAAGGAACGTATCTAAATGGAGGAGAAAGGGAGGTATCTACATTAAAGAGGAAAGTAACTATCTGGATAGAGAAAGAAAGTGAGAAGAGTTCCCGTAGGGTATGAATCTGAGCAGCATACAGCCAAAACCGAAAAAATATATTGTACTAAATGACGTCGACGTACGTGATGGATCTGATGTCAGTTTGTATAAGCCCGAATCAATCAGGCAATCATTATCTTATTAAAGAGAGACGAATGGCATATATGAGCAATCTTCTCACTGGGATGCCAATATACAATACGAAATCAATCTAATGCCCGTTATCCTATGGGAGAAATAAACACATTGGTTACAAAGACAATTATCCCATTTGTTGGCCTACCTGTATACAAATAGCCATTCAGGGAAATATCTATATATAGCTGCTAAATAACGTGGCAGTTTTTATATACAATACCGAGAACGCTAGATTAATTACTCTCATATGTACTAGCCACCTTTGAATTAGAGGCGTCATTATGAACGATAGTTCATCATCACAGTCTCACGCTGAGATAGTAATGGTTCTTCCAGTAAGAAAAATCAAATTTAATTCATGCCTGATGCGACGATCAGGGCCTACTAGAGACTGATTTTCTGACTTTGTGCGATATCAGTTACATGAAGAATATGATTTGACGACGATAAATGCCTATACTTTTTCTGCATTTTTTTTCTAACCTTTTCTTTCATTTCCTACAACGACCCCCTTCAGGATAAAGTCGTTAATTCTGCTGCCTTTGAAGAAAAAAGATAGAGGAAAAAGAACTTATATCGGAATACAGAAGAAATAGAGAGTTATAATATGTACAGGTTTCAAAAATGCTACACCCATCCTCCGATTACAAATTGCCTCTGCCCGTGTAGACACGTCAACAGATGGCAACACATCAACCGATAACAACAAAGACAAAATCCAGTGGACTGCATATTATCCTTCAAAATACCATAGAACGTCAAGATCAGCTAAAAAAACTTGAACAAAAACGAAGAACGGGTAAATAATAAGACCATTTTGACATGTTTTCCCTTACAACGAGAGAGAGAGAGAGAGAGAGAGAGAGAGAGAGAGAGAGAGAGAGAGAGAGAGAGAAACATACTTTCACCCATGCGGTTCACTGACCAGGTCTTTAAGCCAATCAGAAATTTTGATTTAAATCTGACCTGTAGTTGTCCTGGTTTCCGAAACGAGTTAAATGGTCCGCACAAGACCTTGTATTTTTTTAACAATACCACGCATATGGATCACCACTGTACGGGCTTTGCTGGTATAAGGTCTTTCGACCAAAGAAGTTAAACAACTCTGAATATGGTTTGTACCTGGAAGGGTGCCCAAAAAAATTCTGTATACCATCGGCAATATTTCCCATGTTTAGAATCACCAATTTCATAAAGAAATGGCTTCAGAAGCCAAACGCGCTCAGAAAAAGGCATGAAACTCTGCTAAATTTGACCCGTAGAATTAAATTCATGTATATAAATACTGTATATGTATATATACACATATTTATATATATACATATATTTATATATGTATGTATGTATGTGTAGCTAAGCGTACCCGTGAAACCTCTTTCTCCTACGATTAAAATACAATAATAATTACCCTTGTGAAGAAAAAGTAGTGAGGAATGATAGTATGTAGAACAGATCAATTGAGTTCATGTTATGAGGTGAACAGGGCAAAAAGACAGGTATTAATTACACATTTACTGTTTTATAATTAAAACAGTAATTTCTTGACAAAGTGATAGTGTCAATCTTTTCTTTACCCTGTTCCTACTGTAGATACAAGGCTTAAAAAGACATAGCCGAGCTTGGGGAGGATTACCACCAGAAAAAATATTGAGTATCAAAGTGTCAAAGAAATCAACAACACACACGCATGCGATGACGCCACTCACGATCACGTGGTTATTTTTTCGTATCTCGAGGTTAAACTACAAAAATAATTGTAATTAGTGTAATTACAAGGCCAGTAAAACCTTCGCCTTTAGCAGATCCTAATCTAACGATGTGATTAAAGGGTTGCTTTGTCGCTGATGTCGATAAAAATGTCTTTACAACAAAACAAAAGATTTATTTGTGCTTAGTTAACACTAAGAACATTTGTGCTGTGTAAGCACACACACTAGTCTACGCTATTTCAATAACGAACTTGCCTCTTGAAGTTACTATTAAAGTATGTCGGGCTTTTCCTTAAAATGCAACATATGCTGTAAATAAAATGGCATTTTACGTACCTCTAAAAACTCTTCTTCCAGCTAATTAAGCATTTCTTGCCCTAGTCAAATCAACACAATATATATGTTATAAAAATCACAGAATTCTACGGAAATCATCATGGCATTAAGTACTAGCTTCAAGTTGACATGTGAATTTTGTGCCTGTGGTCAATTTTTTTTTAGAAATCAAAGCGTGCAGTAAAAATATGGTATTCTGCCTAATATATTATGACGTAAGTACTAAATCTTGTCAGCGAATCACAGTACTCTGATTTATCCTTTCCGTGCATTTTGTTCAGGTAACTTCCATGTTCACGGCTGGGAGAAATGATGGATTGCATGACGGCATTACTGAA
>NC_089757.1:17434028-17446528 GCF_040412425.1 Macrobrachium rosenbergii
ATTTCCGAAGGACAAGATGGAATTGTTGTTAAATGAGGTTCGGGCTCGAAATACAGCGACTGATGATTCTGAGGAGTTGAGGTAAATAATTGATTTCAGATTACAAAACTGCTTACCTTGAACTCACATGGAACTCTGCGGCAGTTTACTTCCTCTATTTTACAAATCCTTAAGTAAATAAACGAAGATCAAATATAAAATAACGCAAAAATAAATAATTACTTTAGTTGTTCACATCTACATCCATGTATTAAAAAGCAAATAAAAAATATATGACAAAACAAAAAAAATTCACCACTGGTATATTCCTGGTTATTTATTAGCAAATAATTAAAAATTAGATATATAAGGAAATATTTACTGACCACCTCCAACTAACATACTTTCTTCATTAATGAGTAGACTCTGACTTGATTCGTAAGTGAGGAAGCAATTGGAAGTCAGTCGACTTTAGGGGGTCTCACCTGGAAGTCTTAGTGGGTCTTGGGTAGCCCCAAAACACTAACTGAGAATCTTTGTGAATATTATTAATGTTATTAATGTTATCCTTATAAGAAAGAACATACTTGTATCGTCTGCTAGAAAGCTATGGAAATAATCTCACTGCTACAAGAATGATCAATACAGTTTTTCCCTTGAAAACTTTGCTTCCTCTCCTTTATTATTTTCACTTCTATTCGGCCTTAAAAGGAATCAGTACAAATACATGTTTCACTAGAGTGACGCAAACTTTCAACTCATAACAACAAAACTGGAAGCTATTCCAGCAGCTGCGTACATTTGACACTACATACCAATCACAACAGTTTATATAACACCCTTAACATAATAATGGATTACAAGACACGTAGTTATGCTATCTTACACACCACTTTGGTTGACGAAGACTACACAAAGGGACCACCAAACACAGGCAGACTCAAAACAAGCCCATCTAAGACAGGCATCTGCAGCAGCTTCAAAGGGGAGGACGTTGGTCTAAACGCCTCCTTCCGCCTGAAGAAATATCCAGCCCGACTTCTCACCCGGTAACCCCAGTCCTCTTTCTCCCATTGCACAAGCAGAGACAAGTGTGTAGCGATCCACAGCACAATCTCTTCTCACTCATCAATTCGTATAGCAAATCACCAAGCAGGAGAGATAGCAACAAATAAACAATAGAAAGACACATTGTATGGGACAGCTCCCATTTCCGCAATGGCTAATTAGCAATGGGCGCTCAAGGCTTGTCACTGACTGCTTAATTTATGGACAGTATCAACAGGAATGAAAACTATTATCTCAAAGAAAATGAGAAAGATTATAATCTATCTACCTATATGTATATATATGTACATAATATAATATACATATAAAAAACCGAAGTTCATATAAAAATTTATACATACTTGCATATATATACAGTATATATATATATATATATATATATATATATATATATGTATATACGTGTATATATACATACATACATACACACACACACACACACATATATATATATATATATATATATATATATATATATATATATATATATATATATATATATGTGTGTGTGTGTGTGTGTTTACACATATATTATTATATATAATAAAATTCTTTGCAAAAATACAAGAACTTGGAAAACATCCACAAAAGAAAAAAAACGTAAACACTATCATGTGTACTCCATACTCTTTGGAAAAAAAAAACATGGCAATAAGTAGGGAGTAAAAGTACATAAAAAAATGGCTCAATTTCTGGGCCACAAAAAAAAATTAGCATGATCATGGACGCTTTCAGATTATCAATAAAATGAGGCGAACAATAAAAGAAAAGTCAGGTACACAATGCGTACGCTGTATATTATTTACCAACCATGCAGCGGAATGAAACCAGTTTACAAATAAATAACAATACTCACACTAGGTATCGATTGGCATTTTATTATTATTATTATTATTATTATTATTATTATTATTATTATTATTATTATTATTCAGAATGAACGATAATTCTATGGCACAATCCTAAAAGGACAAAGACCTCCATAGTTTCGATAAACTCGGTAATGGTAACACTTTCTAGTAACAACAACTCAGTCAATCAACCAGTTCCTCTCAACCATCAGTAACACTAATACTGATGGAGATGATGAAAAATAAGCTTTGAAAGAGGGAGTGAGACAAACAGAATCCACACTAGGTAATGAAGTAGTATTATTATCCCAACAATCAACAGCTACCAAGTAAAACGGATATAAATGGGTAACTAAACCTCAAACCTCATCTGACATAAATGAATTAATAAACCCAAGAGCAATTCATCTGACATAAATAGGTAAATAAACCCAAGATCAATTCATCTGACATAAATGAATAAATAACCCAAGATCAATCCATCTGGCATAAATAGGTAAATAAAACCAAGATAAATTCATATGGCATAAATGGGTAAATAAATCCAAGATCAATTCATCTGACAAGAATGGGTAAACAAACCCATAAGCAATTCATCTTTCGGAGAGAGAGAGAGAGAGAGAGAGAGAGAGAGAGAGAGAGAGAGCATAATCATCACCATCCGCTCTAAAGGACCATCAAACAACCCGGCCTTAGGCCTTTTAAGTCTCACAGGCCCATAGACGGCATCATTATGACTGGGAATTATGACCTCCGCCGGCTCGACTAGACAGTAAGTGATCGCTGAATTACGGCGATGAGACAAGAACTCCGGATAATCGGTCGCTCCTGGTAGGGTTTACTGTAAGTACATTCACGCAAGAGAGTACTTAGATCACGCGAAGCCTTAGGAACGCCTCTATCAAGTCTTCGAACTTCGTCATTCTTCTTTCTGTTCTCTCTCTCTCTCTCTCTCTTCTCTCTCTCTCTCTCTCTCTCTCTCTCTCTCTCGTTTAACATCTCTCTTTCTAATCGCATGGCCAAGGGAATATGGAACCCGACGACCGTTTGCTTCACTTCTGGAACTTCCCATTATTATGCATTTGACGGTCATTCATTCAACTACTTCTCCCAGGTAGAAAAATAGTAACTTGAAAGTTATTGCATGTGAGTGCATAATACAAATACTTATATGTCCACACGCTTGAACTTAATTGTTATTTTTCTTACACTGCCGATGAGGAAAGCCACTAATTGCGAGCAAAATCTCACAATGGATAAAATAAAAATGCATATATTATCTGCACACTTTCTAAGGCCTGAATAGGAACAACACAGAAGAGGACCCGAGTCAGACGTCAAAAAGAGAGAGAGAAAAAAAGAAAAATATATATATATATATACATACACACACACACACACACACACACACACACACATATATATATATATATACATATATATATATATATATATATGTGTGTGTGTGTGTGTGTGTGTGTGTGTGTGTGTATGGTCCTGATATGGCACTCAAATAACCAAAGAATATTTCCAACGGGCTTACCTAAATGAGTAGGGCAAAGTTTACTAACGATTAATTCATTCAAAAGGGAGTTTTCAAAAAGTAGATAGTAAATTAGCAAAATTGTCTGAACATGAAAGGTTAACAACTTTGGTAAAAACTTCTCTTAATCGATGCAGTGACTATCATACCTACCTACACATACACATACATATGTGTATATGTGTATATATATATATATATATATATATATATATATATATACATACATATATATATATATATATATATATATATATATATATATATATATATATATATATATATATTATTACAAATATCATATGCTGTTCGACATCTCTGCTTTGATTTAGTAGAAGTATAACAAACAAAGAGAAAAACCAAAGAAAGGGAAGCACCAAAAAGCTTCCTCTGTGTACAACAGGGCGGTAGGGGAGCCAAGAGATAGTTGTGGTGTCCAAAACAACCAACCGTCTTCTGAGGATTATAAGTTTAGTTTAGGGACCTATCCTACAGAGAAGGTTTCACTAGGGCCACCTTTAGTTAGGGTATCCGTTAAGCTCCCTTTTGCCTAAAACTCTGTACTGGTGGGTTTTTATTATCTTTCAGGCTGCCCGCCCGCTACAAAGCAGGGAGTTGTTTACAAGTAATGACCCATGCTTTCGACCCAAGGTCAGCGAGTCCAGTGGCCACGAGCAGTGAGAAGAGAAGTAGTCTCTCATTCTCTCAGCCTTTCTCATCTTTTTAACTGTAGAGGAACCAACAAGGATCAATTCAACAGACCCCGGGTGTCAGATGCAAGTGCGCAGAATTGCTCTACGATAAGGTAAGTCTGAAGATGACAATTACTTACCGTTCTTCCATTATATCTACCACTTTATTTCCGTTCCAAGTTTTTCTCATATCAGCCACTGACTAAAGAATCCTAGTGAAACCATATCCCATTTATGAAATCAATTATATGAAATACAATTAGTGTTGCCTAGTGAGATTGCATAAAGTATCCTCCATGGTCTTAACATAATATTCTCGATTTAAGATACACCCCTTGCAGTAAATAATTAGGGATAAGTGAGAGGGTACGTCTAAGTAAAAGGCGGCCACGCCTTGGAACCTGGTCATACCCTTGTTTGGAGGAGGAATAGCCATAATATAATAGAGAACCGATTATAAGAGTGCCCCTAGAGTGACTCAGCTGTTGCATCATACTTTCAAGTGGGGGAAATATTATTGTGTCCGAAGGGGGATGAATTGGGGGCCGTTATTGACTCAAATAGATGTCCTTACTTTTCATTAATTTTTTTTGTTGGACGAGATGGTTGATTAATGTGTTTATTTAATTCATTTGTTTCAGAATAACCAAAACATTCAGTAACCTTGTTCTAACTGGCGACAGAATCTAATTAAGTTAATTATTTGTCTTTTTGGGTAACTCTTAGCCTTAACTGATGGGATTATGTGGGCCTTAGGTGAAGCAAGGGTGCATAAATTACAGTAATTAATATTTAAACACATCTGCTGAATGACCCATGCAACAAATGTATATATATATATATATATATATATATATATATATATATATATATATATATATATATATATATATATATAAACTTTATCAATTACATGATTGTTCTGTGTATTAACTTAATACAATTACTGACAGGACCTCATTAAAACTGGATGGTATCTAGCGGAGATATTTATTCAGCAAAAGTTATGAGCTTTCTAGGACTAACAGTCTTCATTGTCAAGTATCCGTAGAATGACCGGACACAGTCCAGCTGTATTTATAAGTGCATGGGGGAATGGATTAAAGCCCTTGTTTTTCCAATTCCGTACGCTGGCTTCTTTAATCCTTTGATTATCCTCCTTCTTCTGTTTAACCCCCTCCCTTATGACCTTGGCCTTTCTCTACCTGCAGCTTCTTGTGGGTGTGCTTGGTCCATGTGATCTCTTGTATTTTTGAGTGTCCTCTTGTCTATTATGGTGTATACAATTTTTCTTGATTGGCTATCTTCAAATCCGTTTCCAATATTGCCTGCCATTACATTGTTTGCGCATGATATGATTAATTTTCTATGATCAGTCTGGCTGTTTTGCTAGTGTTCCTGTGCAAAAAATTCATATTCTCCCAGTCTATTTTGTGGTCTTTTTCCCAACAGCGCTTGGCAACTGCCAACGACTGTTTGTAGTGTCTCATGTTTTGTTTATGATATTTTCCTCGTTCTTTGCAGGATTTGCTGCTTTTGCTGAAGTAATGCTCTTCACAGTCTATACACACTGCCATGTGATCTAGATCTTAATGTTTTGATAAAATTGTTGACAGAGGCACTCAGCATCAATGTGTTTAAGTGGGGGGGAAAACATACATACAAAAAAATGGCGTGGCTATGGGTTCGAGTCTTCGCCGATCTTAGCTAACATTTCTATGGAATGGTTTGAAAAGGAAGAAGTAGATAAATTAAATACAGGGAACTTAAACATCATCAGATGGGTAAGATACGTGATTATTTATAGGGGAGAAAGAGAAGAACTTCACAAGTCCCTAGAAAACATAAATAAACTAAATGAAAAAATAAAGTTTACAATAGAAGAAAAGGGGGGAGAAATTCCTTTCTTGGATTTACTGGTAAAGAGGGAAGGTGAAAATCTAAAATGAAAGGTACACAGAAAGAAGACGCATGCCAATTCATACATACATATGTTCTCCAGTCATAGGAAAGAAATTAAAATGACAGTAATGAGAGGGTTGGCCATCAGGGCTTATAAGATTTGCAGTCCCGAATTCTTAGATGAAGAGCTGGAATACCTGAGGGAGAGTTTTAGGAGATTAGGATAACCTAAGTACTGGTGGGAACGGGCACATATTAAAGCATGAAAAAAAATATTTTGGGGAGAGGGAAGGGACGGAAAAGGAACATTTGAAAGGGAAGAAAATAATTACAGTCCCAGACAACAACACTATTGCACCCATCAACAGGAAGCTAGATAATTTCAAATTGATAGGCAGTTACAAAAACAGCATTAGGAATAAAATAGTTAGAAACAAAAAGTCGGTAGAGGGGGAAGACGTAAGAAGGGGGGGGGGTATATATGACAGTGTGTCTAGACTGTTAAGAGCGTT
This sequence comes from Macrobrachium rosenbergii, assembly GCF_040412425.1. Lineage (NCBI taxonomy): Eukaryota > Metazoa > Arthropoda > Malacostraca > Decapoda > Palaemonidae > Macrobrachium > Macrobrachium rosenbergii. The sequence goes on from NC_089757.1 coordinate 17,440,576, forward strand.
ACTTCAGCGAAAGCGGCAAATCCTGAAAAGAATGAGGAAAACATCATAAACAAAACATAAGGCACTAAAATCAGTCATCGGCACTTGCCAAGCACTGTCGGGAAAAAGACCACAAAATAAACTGGAAAATATGAATTTTTTGTACAAGAACACTAACAAAATGGCCAGACTGAGTATAGAAAATACCTTCATAACATGCACAAAAAATGTAATGGCAGGCAATACTGGAAATGGATTTGAAGATGGCCTATCAAGAAAAATCGTATACACCATAATAGACAAGAGGACACGCAAAACACAAGAGATCACATGGACCTTGCACACCTATAAGAAGCCACAGGTAGAGAAAGGCCAAGGTCACGAGGGCAGGGCCAAACATGAGAAGGAGGGTAATCAAAGGATTAAAGAAGCCAGCATATGGAATTGGAAAAACAAGGGCTTTAATCCACTCTCCCATACGCATATAAATACAGCTGGACTACGCGTCTGGTCATTCTATGGTTACTCTACAACGAGGACTGTTAGGCCTAGAAAGCTTGTAACTTTTGCTGAATAAATATCTCTGCTACATACCATCCAGTTTTAAAGAGGTCCTGTCAGTTATTGTATACATACATACATACATACATACATACATACATACATACATACATACATACATATATATATATATATACATATATACATATATATATATATATATATATATATATATATATATATATATATATATATATGTATGTATGTATGTATGTATGGGTATATATACAACCAAATATGTATGTCTGTTGGTCGGTGTGTCTGTGTAGGTTTGTATATATCTATAAATATGCCTCTATTCATACTTGATCATATGCATCCACCTTTAGAAAACACCAATTTCTTTACAACATGAAAGGATACCACAAACATCACTGACTTTCGAGCAACATGTCAAAACACAAAATTCTAAAATAATTTATAATAACTTCATTCTCCCTACCGCAAGAAATTATTTGATAAATACTGACCACCTATTTGTCATCGGCTCTCGGTCATAACGATGTTGACCTTTTACATTTAGGGTGACCATCCTCCAGGTGAGATGGGGTAAGGAAGGGTTTGAAGGAAATGGCTGCTTCTCAGATATGGAGAAGGTACGTATCGGTGATGCAAGTCGAAGACGAAAGTTGTGCAGGAAGAGGAGGAGTAGGAGTTTGGGGGTTTGGGCAGAAAGCAGGAAAAGGTTATTCCTTCAGTGAAAATGAGGGGTGATTCGAGGACGAGGCTGAGGGGAAGGAGTTAGGGAACAATGATGGTATGTAGGAGGAACTTGTTACTTCGAATGAGATGGAGGAGGGATTAACAGGCTGCAGCATGGATAAGGCTGAGGGGGAAGAGGAGGGGAGAATACGACGAGGAGAAGGAGTACGAATTGGGGCCAGGATGGCGAGTGGAAGGAGGAGGAGGTGAGAGGAGGGTGAGGGGGGTGGATGAGGAGGTGGGAGTAAAGGTGAGACACTGTTATCCTCAAGTGAGTTATATATGGCTGTAATTAGGTGCCACCTGGAAGCACCGGTTAACTACCTCATTATCATCTCTCTTCCTCTGCCGTTTGGCCGTGATTTATTGGTTTCCTTTATTCCACTTTTCAGTCGCTTTCTTCGTTTCCCCCAGGGAACGTCCTCTCTCCACCAATTGGTTTTAGACATCGTGTGAAAGCATTCGAGAGATTTTGTTTTTCTAAAATTCTCTGTACACACATACACATCCGCAAACACGCTCATATATAGAATAGAATATAGAATTAAGGCTAGAGGCCAAGCGTTGGGACCTAAGAGGTCATTCAGCGCTGAAACGGAAATTGACAGTAAAAAGGTTTTAAAGATGTAACAGGAGGAAAAACTTGCAGTTATAAAGGAACGAAAGAGGTTGCAGTTAGGGACCCAAGTTAAGTTAAGTATACCTTAGTTTTACCAGACCACTGAGCTGATTAACAGCTCTCCTAGGGCTGGCCCGAAGGATCAGACTCATTTTACGTGGCTAAGAACCAACTGGTTACTTAGCAACGGGACCCAAGGACGCTGCAAAGAACCTTAGGTAATGCCTACAGTGCACAACATGAGGAGCACTGATGCACCTTTTCTCCCCTACGGGGACACAAACATAAATATATATATATATATATATATATATATATATATATATATATATATATATATATATATATATATATATATATATATACTCTATATATATATGTATATATATGTATACACACACAAACACACACACATATATTCACAGACACATATATATATATATATATATATATATATATATATATATATATATATATATATATATATATATATATATATATATATATATATATATATATATATATATATATATACATATACATACATACAATATATATATTCTGTCCTTGATACATGACTTCATCATGCTTACGACTATTAAGCCACAAATATCGTTTCACATCAATTCACCATACCTTGAGAATAACTTACAACCAGTAGGGCATTGTAATTGACAAGTGTTTCGTTCCCGAAGGGTGAGAATCGTTGCCTGGTCTCCTAATAAGGCATCAAATACAGAGGAAGGTATTTTTCTCATAATTTCGATAAAGGGAAACTCATGTCCTAGATTTAACAAAAGGTCATGGTACAAACATCAACGCCTGAAAAGACAAAGTTTCACGGCCATGCGTCACTACAGTCTTAAACTTTTAATTAATATTAAAGGAAATAAAGAATGATTCTGTGAAGTAAATAACTGATATTTTACGCAACTAGGGATTTTTTTTTATCTTCGCTCCCGTCCCCACCATTCCCTAAAAATCTACAAATAAATTATCACTCCTTGAGTGCTAGAGTACCTCATGAAAGTAAATATAAATGAAATATAGTACTGTCACACAAACATTGTTTCCTTTTCATCTTAATTATAAGTCTTCACCACCACAAACAATCTATCACTGTACGTCAAGTACCGTAAAACAGGGTAAACGACCTCCCGCCCCACCAAAACAAAAAAACACACGCATCAAACAGATTACTGCCCCGAACGTTAAATATCGACTGCATCTTAAATCAAAAAGTAGTGGGGATGGAGTTGTTCCCCATAAATATGATTTAATTCAATTGCGTAAATTAGTTTCGACTAAAACTACGCAACGAATTAAAGTGAAAAGACTGCAACTCAACCTTATTTGCATAAAGAGATGCATGCATGAAAGATTTTCAAACAGATGTTGAAAGGTACCACAAAACATGCATTAGTTTGCACAAAAACAAAAAACAGTCTGTATCAGCAAATACATAAGCTTAAAGCAAGTAAACAAGTGGCTGCGGTCTGGCACCTGCTAACGAGCTACATCCGGGCTATTAGTAATGACTAATTGGTATGGAAGAGAAATTAATGACGCCAGAAAGCATAACACAGGCGGTCATTACCAAGAACTTTTATTTACATAAACAAATAAACTTACGCATAAACACACGTACGTAGTCACACCTATAGATACAAAAGGCGCAGGGGGTGGCAAGTTGGGGATGGGGGTGGGGGGTCGGATGATGAAACAGGAAACGATAAACACTGACTATCCTCTAACATTATAAAATCAAGAAAGAAACTAAAAAGGAATGATGTATATTGCAGGTTAGTCTCTTGACAGGTGGAAACAGTTAGTCTAGAGAGAAGGAAAAGAGAAGTAAATTTCAAGGATTCGTAGTAAAATAAACAACAAGGTCCACTTCTAGGCAATCCTATTCTACATTAATTTAATCATAAAAGCCTCACGAAAACGTGGGGTATGCATGAAAATAATGAGAAATGTGAAAGTACCTTCCAGTTCACAGGCTCATTGACTGTCAAATGCACTGGAAAAAATACATGGATTTTCTTGTTTGAGATGTCGTGATATTTAAACATGGAGTTTATTACCGGTAGACTGGCTCCGTTAAACTCAAAAAATGAATTTCCGGATCCACTGTGTTTTATATAGTAGGATCATTCTTATAATAGGAAAATAAAAAGCAAAATGATTATGATAATAACAATAACAACGCGAAGAACTACAACTGCAAACTTTATTACCTTAATCATTACCGATTAACCTTAATTGCATACGCACCAGAAATTTTAAAATGCTAACTGCACTCTGATGTATCGCAGCATTTCCCTTATCATTATCTGCTCAAAATATCAAATAAATTTCTACAATGAGGTAGGGCCCTTTATCAAAGTGAAGCAAAATATGATTAACATGTATCTATTATTTTTACTTAGAGGGAATGGACAGGTGTCTGGAGAAATCGTCAGCGTGAAAGTTAATTCGCCACGAGTCAAATTAAATCATTGCTAAGTCAGTCAGGAACCTGACATTTAACATAACAGTACGACTCTTGTTTGTCTATTCTAAAGAGAATATTTCTAATCAAAAATGCCATTACGAAAACTGAAAAAATTAGAACTTTTGAAAATTCAAATTTTGCTATCAGAGCACTGTCTCGTTTATTGTTTTTAAACTGTATTCCTGTCTGTTTTTTACAAATTTATTATCAGCTTTAATGGCCAAATTTCCGTGTTGTTTCACAGGCATATACGAAAACGAATGACTTCATTACTCAGTATTTTTCATTATAACTTTAAAGAATTCGCTATCTTATTTCATTCCCACGTGAGTTTCCAATCTGTACTTCATAGATGACATCAATTCCAAACTTATAAGGTACCATATTTACAACGGTAGTATTGAACTGCATAATAAATTCACCAAAATTTCAATAAAATTATTCTGTCCAATGTAATTCTATACAATGTTGAAAAACTGCTAAGTCAAATTCAGAGCTATGGGTCGATGATGGTAAAAAAAAAAAAAAAAAACTTGTGTTCAGGAGCATGAATTATAACATTTTTTTTTATAAGTTCTGTCTTGGTATATATCTAAGAGGCATGAAGTACAAAATACATGCTTTACTTACTAGAATTTTACACAGTGGTGCCTTCAAATTTTCTTCGGCAGCACGACCCATCGAAGAAATGCTACACTTGCAAGGATTCTACAAATACCCTTCAACTTATCTCGAGGAGCTCGAAATACACGAAGTATGCTTATACCTTACACATAAAAAATCAACGTTCCTGTGAATTCAACAGAAAAGAATAAATTTCTCTCAATCTCTCGTCTTTTATTTCAGTTTTCACCCCAAAATAATAAGACGGCAGCGGTTGCATCCTTGATACCCAGTTTGTATCCCCGATATCCAAAACTGTGTCTCGCATTACATTTTTACGTTGTTACTGAAGAAACGAGAGAACCGATAACTATGCTAATAGTATAATAGCCCTTTATTGTGTGTGTGTGCGCGTGCGTGTGAAGATTTTCACAGATATTTGATTTCAGACGGATATTAATTCTTTTGTTTCAGAGGTATATGGAATGACTGACTGACTAGATTATATAAACTGGCGTCACAACATTTGGACGATGACTGATTAATCTTTTTTTAATTTCATATTTTGTAACGTGGGCACACACACAACTATATATATATATACACACACACACACACACACACATATATATATATATATATATATATATATATATATATATATATATATATGTATGTATGTATATATATGTATGTATGTATGTACATATAAATACAGAGAGAATTAGAGACAAATTTTATTCAACACTTGCTGGAATAACCCAAAATATTAAATACATACGGTAATTTATTTCCAAGGGAAACAAGAAAAAGATATAAAAGTGCTTCCTTTCTTGAAAACTACCATTCTACGGGTTATTAAGATTAACACTGCAATAAGAATGATATAATGCTAAAGGTGCAAAACAATATGATAAATATAGGAGTACGGGTCTCCTAAATACTACAGTGTCCCACCGTTTTGAAGCGGGGAAAAAAGTTGGGGCACATAT
>NC_089757.1:17451528-17463028 GCF_040412425.1 Macrobrachium rosenbergii
AGCGAGTTAAGCGAGCTGTTTCTCAGAGTTAGAAACTTTGTGACAGGTTGAGGGAAAGAAAGGGATGGGGACGAGCACCAGAGAATTGAGAGGACGATGAAGTATGAGAAGAATGGCAGTGCGATGACCCTGAGAGAGAGAGAGAGAGAGAGAGAGAGAGAGAGAGAGAGAGAGAGAGAGAGAGAGAGTCAACAAAAACGTGTCATATATTCTAATTCATTCGATGTCATGAAGTACATTTATCAACTATACTCATTCTTTGCAAGCAACTATTTTACTTTTACTACAAAACATATAAAGTGACCTAACTGTAATATAGATATCCTACCGTATGAAATGACATGATTTTGTTTCAAACGACAAAACATACATTTAGCGAAAATTTAATGGAAATTATATATTGTTCCAAATGAAAGGAGAAGAGCGATTACTCGAATGGAAAATAAAAATAGTTCTCACTCCGATTTTTCAATGACTTCATACCACCCGGTGAGTTGGTATAGTTTATATTATTCACCTCGAAATGGTTGAAATAGAAGTATATAGGTTTTCCGATAATGGAAATGATTCAGAAGTTACACACACACACACACACACACATATATATATATATATATATATATATATATATATATATATATATATATATATATATATATGTGTGTGTGTGTGTGTGTGTGTGTGTATACACACATATAAAATGGACCCAATAAAATCATGCACTTATTTGCGTACAGACATATAGGGAAATGAATTAAAATTATGTATTTTGTATATACATATATATAAATGTATTGCATTTTATATATATATATATATATGTATATATATATATATATATATATATATATATATATATATATATATATATATATATACATATACATATACATATACATATATATTGCTAACATGACCTCATTCAAACTGGATGGTATCTAGTGGAGATATTTATTCAGAAAAAGTTACAAGCTTTCTGGGACAAACAGTCCTCATCATCAAGTATTCGTACAATGACCAGACGCGTAGTCCAGCTGTATTTATATCTGTGTGCTGGGTACTTTAATCCTATAATTGCCTTCCTCCTCCTATGTGACCGCCCCTCGTGACCCTGGTCTTTCTCTGCCTGCATCTTCATCCAGGTGTTCGTGTCCCGTGCGTCCTCTTGCGTTTTTCTTTTGTTTCCTTGCTACTGTGAAGTGTACAATTTTTCTTGATATGCTGTCTTCAAAGCCGTTTCCTGTGTTCCCTGCCATTGTGTTGTAGCGCATGTTATGAAGGAGTTCTCTACAACCAGTCTAGCTGTTTTGTTGGTGTTCCTGTACAGAAAACTCATATTTTCCCAGTCTATTTTGTGGTAATTTTCCCAAAAATGTTTGGCAACTGCCAGCGTCTGATTATAATGTCTTATGTTCTGCATGTGTTGCTTGCTTCCCTCTTTACAGGATTTGCCAGTTTCGCCATAGTACCCATCTTCACAGTCTAGACACGCTGCCATATATAACCCCCTCTAATCTCTCCCCCACTCTACCGACTTTTTGTTTGTAACTATTTTATTCCTAATGGAGTTTTTGTAGCTGCCTATCAATTTGAAATTATCTAGCTTCCTGTTGATGGGTGTAATAGTGTTGTTGTCCGAGACTAATTATTTTTTTCCCTATCAATGCACAGAACAAATGTGTATGTGATCAAGTGAATATATATATATATATATATATATATATATATATATATATATATATATATATATATATACAATGTACGTATGCAGTTATATCTGAATGTCGTACTGTACTGATTAAAATTACTTAAATGTTGAAGAGGGCAGGATGAACTGAACCTATCAGTTCATTGTTAAAGAACCACTGATAATGTAATCACTTAACGAAAGGACTGTCATCACTATCTCTGAGATTTTTTTAAAAGGTCAGCGAAAAATGAAATCAGGATATCATCTTTGAAAATAATCCATATTCTAAAGATTTCTACTTTCTTGGGGATGCATATTCAAATTTATTTCAATATCAAGTAAACTAATTAGCAGCTCCTCAGATACTCACCTAAAGGAACAAAATTTATGTTCCGAACTTTGAACTTCAAAGTAAGTATGGATAGAAAACTCTTACAGGCAAGAGAAGAGAAACCACGAAAACGGTAATTCTGCGTCTGGTGAAACTTTTGGTGAAAATGTCTAACGCCAAAACCACAGGAGTAATACCAGAGGAAATAAGGATGATTAGTTTAATAAATGTATTTATCGTCACCATTATTTCAGAAATCAGTTCCACATAAGATTAGAATAACGATACTTACAACAGAAATCTACCCTTCATTGCCCTAAACACTCGGGCCCATCCGATTCCTCATCCGGTGACCCCTGGCCCCAAGGAGAGGAAGAAAAGAGATTGGGGATACGGAAACTGAACATCCCAATTTAATCCGTGTGATTTAATAAGACATTAAGACTCTCCGGGAGAGAGAGAGAGAGAGAGAGAGAGAGAGAGAGAGAGAGAGAGAGAGAGATTCTTCTTTCTCATTTGAGTGCAAAGTGATATCCATGAAAAAAAATTAGAAAGATATAAAGAGAAAGAACAATACTAGGAAGAGAGAGACAATGAGAGAGAGAAGACAAAAATCACGGCTGATGATTAGGAACGAAGGGATTAAAATTCAATTAAAATTAAGAGATAATACAAACAGTAATTTCTAACTTCAATTCCCCCGGCAATTAAAAGGCCATCCAGCGCTACAGGATTAATATACATGTGGCCAAGGGCTTCTCACCGGGGCCCCACCCCCAACGAAAGGCCCAGAACCCACTATAACCCATCCCCAGTCCCCAGAACGTAAATAGGATTGGGGCGTCCTGGGTCCGTTTTGTCCCCGAGGGTGATTCTGAAACCACACTCTTCTTCAATTACATTCAAGATTCGTAGTGTTTGCAATAAGATTCAGTAGTGAGAGCAAGAGAGAGAGAGAGAGAGAGAGAGAGAGAGGGGTTATTTTTCGTGCATCATCAAAGCGACATTCTTCAGTGTTCTTTTTCGCGGGCATGATAGGCATTATCCTTGAGAGAGAAAGGGATTTTTTTTGTGTAAGCAATGCGATATCCTTGGGACTTCTTTTCAGTGCGTACACTAAGAGATAACCTTGGAAAAGGAAGAGAGAAAGAGAGAGGGAGGGAGAGAGAGAAGCACCTAAAAGTGCCAGCGCGTGTCCCGAGCTGTCACTCAGAGGACGGCTTCTCGCTAGGCCAGCAGCCACAATGGAGGCACGTCCACAATATGCAAATAGCGTAATTAGCTTTACATGTAACCGCAAAACACATAATGCAGGCGGCCAGTCCCTTTGCTCTTAAGCCGGGCTCACAATTGCCTAAAGGAAAAAGACTAAAATCGCAATTTACGATGATGAGATAGAAATAAAAGACTGTACAGAGGAGTAAAAAGAATCACGTTTTTCGGGGATAAGATGAAATGGAAAGTAACGGATCAAGAGCACATGAAATCGCAATTAACGACGATGAGATAAAAAAAAAAGATAAGTATAGATTCTGCGTAAGATAACATCAAAGAAAAAATGCTTTATATTAAGAAAGGGTATATCTTCGTATAAGAGTGGTTACTAAAATCATTCAGAAAGCTATCAAGGAAGAACTTGTCATATGTTCATGGAGCAAGAGCAATTGAAGGAAATTTAATCTGCACCAGCTTTAGAACTGTGATAAATATGTTTCGTACGCACTTCTAGATGATGTCATCCTTTGCATTTTTTCAGAAAACGAGGTACAAACGCAAAAACTCTACGGAGAAATACTCGACATATACGAAGGAAAATCTTGCACACTTTTTGCATAAAATTAATTAAACGAAATATCTTTTACGGTTTTATCAAACCCGTTGTGTTTTTTGTGGTTTTTCTGTCTTTTTGCTTCTCAGACTGGAGCACTGCACTGGCGTTCGGTAGCTCTTGGAAATTTCCGTTATATTTCGTGGTCGTGTTTTATTTGAAATCTTGAATTTCTACGTTTGAAACCATCGAAAGTTATTCAAGGTTAAAGTTAGATAAATATTAGTTAGGATTTTAAGAATATCCGAGCAACAACACAGTATGGAGTTATAATGAGGCATCGAAGCAAGACACTGAGCACAAAGGTAGGTAAATACAGGAGCGATCAAGTTTTTCTTATTGGTTTTTAAAAGAATGGAAGAGTAGATGTGAATGTTATTAAAAGGATAATGACGCTATGCTACTCTGTTACTCGAAATATCTTTTATGCTCCTTCAGTCCAAGAAATAGAGCTAATAGTCAATAATATAATTCCTATAGCAAGCATTGCAAGCAATTCATTCTAACGTTTGTAAACTGTTTGCGTAACTTCAAACATCCCACGCCCAAACAACACTAAGTCCCACTTGCATTGGCTTTTTATTCTTTTTTCTAAACTTTTTACTTCTTTCTTTTAATCTTGTGGCATGAAAGAAAGACAAAAGGATTAATCACCATAAAATTACTATTTCCGTCACTCTTTTATCATTAATATTTGGTTCATAACTACCCTGTATTATCTATACCTCTTACGTGTTCATCTATATTCAACTTCCATTGCAAAATTTCCATTGCCACAGTCTTAGTTTCCCCCCTTCCTCCATTTTTTGTTTCCTTCGGGTTTTGTTAATTTTACATGCCATAGTCAAAACGTATATACATGGAAAACCAAGTGAATTATTTTAAAAGAAAAATTACGAAAAAATCCAGTTATTAGTTTCCAAATAATTTTTCTGAAAAAAATGGCAGACAGATCTAATAAAAACATAACTTTCTATGTTAACTCGCGAGTAAAATTAACACAGAAAATAACAAAAAAGTTATACAAATATTTACAGTGAATAACTGATAGCGCCAACATGATTAAAATGTAGAGATGAAGGGCACAAATAATTCAATGTCTTCACCAAATTAAGTACAAAAAATAGACACTTAGAAGTACTTTGAATCTTACATAAGGTGAAACATTTATATTATGTGCCCTAATTAAAACTACAGTTTTTATTCGTTCTTAATCATTTTCACTTCAGTACCTACAGGAAAAGCTTATGTAAATATTTACGCATTAAAAATTCATTAAAGGTAGATAAACATAATAGCCAAATTTATTCAAAACACTATTTATAGGCAAAGAATGTAGTTTTAAAAATGATAAAAGACAGGGCAGCCACCATCGAAAGATCAAATCCCTGAAAGCATACATTGCATAGATTAAGTGCAGCTGAGATCCTTTAAGATTTACCAAAGCGTCAACCTTTGCATAACGTCTCAATCGACTTACAAGAATGAGCCTCGGTATTGAGAATCCGCTTTCCTCCTTAACCATAATGTATATGCGCACGAATACTGACGTAAGTATGCCTGCGACCTTTAGATGCTGATTACGTGCACTGACGTAAATGTAAAATCTGAGGTAAGTTATCTCTCCAGTTTTTTTTTTTTTTTATTTATTTACAGGAACATTTTGAAGAGAACAACCATATCTGTCCATAAAGTTGAACTAAGACAATGTCCTTAAACATTCAAATTTCTTACGAATAGTAGACTTCCCGACTACCCTTTCAAAGTTTATTATAAAAACCTCAAAAATCATTAAAAAGGCGCTTATGTACCCTCCAGCTCAAAGTCTTAGACTTTGCGTCTGGTATCTGCCGCTAAAATTAATCGAGCACGTTCGTCATTTTTATAAATGAACACTGGGAAACATTTCAGTATATTCTGACTTCAGTTTAAAATAAACTTTTGACACGTATAAGCAAACAACGATATCCCTAGGAACACCTAGTTCGCATAATTCTCAGTATCGTAAGAAATTTATCTTGCACTTCTACCCAAATTCACTCGATATTTTAGTTAAAAAATACTTTTATCAAAAGAGTTGGGGCGTTGAATCTCAACTTTCTTTCTCCAAAAGTTTTATAAGGAAACATGACTCCTCACACTTTTAGAATTTCTTTAGTCATTTTATCGACACTTTAGAGTGTGACTTATGGACTTAGACCTAGTTTAGGAAATATCAGCTCTTCTCTTAATATTTTTCTGATATTCATAAACATCTATATAACAGGCCTTTTTTATATTCTGAAATAAAATTCTATCTGGTAATCGGAAATTATACCAAAAAAGCAATGGTTACAAAAATAAAAGTGAACCTGAGTTTTAATACATATGAAATATAAATGTATACTCTTATGTCTTTGTAACTTGATCAATCGTTTCAATCACTTTTCGAAGACAGGGTTATCCAATGCAATATCAAAACTTTTGGACGGTGATATTATGACGGTATGAGAGGAGTGCGTATTCAGTAAAAAAAAAAAAATCCTCTTCATTATTATTCATCATTTTTTTTTATTTACCATTTTTATGTAATAATTTTTGCTTAACAATAATAATTCCGTTAACCCGACTAGCAAATACCAAAGAGTTTGGGTGGTCATATAAAAGAAAGAAAATAGCAGAGAAATGAGAAGTTAGGAATGCACTAATATAAATAAAATCAAAGCCAAACATGTGCATAACTAGTCTATAATCAATAGACTATGTACACTAGAGTACCCTTCAGAAAGAAATCCTACTATGATAACACATAGAAGACATGGAACACTGGCAATATATGGTTACTACCCAACCAATCGGAGCCGAACGTGCTACGTAGGATAATCCAGCGACCGCATTTATGAACACAAAGACTCCAGTCAAGTTCCTCAAAACGTTATTGACAAACTGGATTCTGAGAGCTCCTGACGACCTTCGTAACTATAACACCATTGGTCTCTTCAATGTTCTCTATTAAATACATAAGAATATAGTACTATATATTCTAAAATTAATATTAAGATCTGCAAAGATGCAGGTGAAGATTTAACATTACCAGATAGATCAAGCGTAGATCTACGACCTTTTTCTAGCCTGGGTCAGAAGAACACAAGAAAATAGTAAAGGCGAGGAAGAAGGGTAGGGTTTAACAAAGAAGAAAGCGAAAGTTTTGGGTTAACCTTTAAGGAAGCGACAGCCCTTCAGTCTTTAAGAGTAAGAAAGATTATAAGAGTTAGGAAAACCGGAAACACGGAAATCTTTGAATTCTGGGGATTACCGATTTTCACTGATGCAAAGCATTCTCGGAATTACATTCTTTTTCATAATAGAATCCATTCAAACGTTCACATTTCTCATATTCATCATAAAATTATCCCCTTACGAAAGACTAGATCAAGGTGATTTTCAGTTTTCCTTTAATCCAAACAGCTTTTCGGAACTAGATGTGACTAACTGTGTTATTCACATCAGACTGCTGTAAGCACTGATATAGTTTGGGTACTGCTGCTAAATTCGAGCACAAGACTCCGTGGGTTTGCATGCATACATACAAATACATGCACACACTGTAACATATATATGTGTATGTGTATATGCAAGTATATATGCATGTATATATATGAATATGTATATGTATATGTATATATATATATATATATATATATATATATATATATATATATATATATAAAACCACTGAAAGTATTTTAACCTCTGGAAAGTGCCATGTATACGCGCGGCTATATACGCATACACACACACACATAAATATGCGCGCGCGCGCTTTTGTGTGTACGCACGGCACTTTCCAGAAGGTTAAAATACTTTCAGTAGTTTACCTTGAATGGAATTCCACATTTCAGCACAAGGCATGCAAAATCAATACGTAATTATACCCACGATGACAAAACTGTTTGTGATGGCTTAAAATATCACCTAGTTACCCTGCCAAAAAAATGAAGGAACTCTTTTGGGTGACAGAATATGGAAAACCAAAGTAACTTTCGATATCTGGGGTTAAACTCCATTCTTACGCGTTTCCACTTAATTTTTCCAGTTGTTTCGATTCCATTCTGATCGTGCAAATGAATTCCAAAACACGTTAACCATACTTTCACTTCACATTAGTACCATTATCTTTGAAGATGTTCACTTATACTCATGTTATTATTATGAATTCCTCTTGGCATTTCTTGATATAAGGTAGTTTCGGCTCCATTAAGTGCATTAACCAAATATACAAAAGCGCGTTAACAAGGTAGAAGGACTGATCCCCAGTATTGACTAGCGAGAACAGCTTTGAAGTTATTTACTGTCCGGAGAGATTTATGTGTCAGCGTCGCCCTAGACCGAGAGCACAGCCTAGCCTTAATTACTCTGTCTACAAAAGAGAAGAGTTCTTGCACGCAAATCCTGCCACTACTACGCCACATTCATAAGCAGTGTAAATAAATCAATACAAGTATTGGAGTCATAAAATACACGTATGTAAATGGCCCTCTTTTCACGAGCGAACCCTTACCTCCTCCTCCACTTTCCTCTAAAACCCTTCCAGAGGACCCCACTCACACCTCCCTACTAAACCACAGGAAACGGGTCTCCTGTAACAACTCCCCACACGCGGGCTCCAGTTCCCCCTTCAACCACCTAATCAACTTCCAGAACATGGCACCCTCCCCTCCCACTCGAAAATCAACTCCTAAGGCATGGCTCCTCTTTCCACCGAAAAACCCCCAATCATAAGACCCCAGCTACAGAGAGTACCGCTCTCCGGACACTTATCCCCCAAATGTTTCCCTCCTTCCCAACTCATCCCCAAAACAAGCTCCTGTCTCCCCAACCCCCACAACTCCCACTCCTAGTCCTCCGGGGAGGCAGAGGGTCATACATTTTTAGGGAGACTGTGAAATCGGCCGCCAAAAAATGATCTTATCATGAAAAAGCATTTGTCAGCGTCAGGGCCCATTAACGTTGGCTCTCTCTCTCTCTCTCTCTCTCTCTCTCTCTCTCTCTCTTATTCGCGTATGCAGAACCAGACCGAGAACGACAGCACAGGACTCAACTGGCTCTGGGTAAAAGGACTCCGTTGATGCTAGGCGTGGATTCACGGTGTATTTTGTGACTACTGCTATTTACAAGACGAGAAATAATAACATGAAGAGTCATTCAGTATTAGAAGAGAACCGAAGGGCCCAGTATATTACAATATAATTCCTATAACAGAAGATTCACTGATGATCAACTATAAATTAAATGTAGTATTCTTGGAGCTAGCCTTCGTACTTTATTTCTTTATTGATATATCCGAGATTCACGGATATTTTCATGTGAATCGTCACCCAAATATGCCATATACTTTACATGTTTGTATAAACTTAAGGGTTTCAATATGCTATATTTACTTTCTTTAAACAAAAAATAAATGCACAAACACACACATACATATGTGTTAGAAAATCACATATATGTGTGTTAGAAAATCACATATATATGCGTTAGAAAATCATATATACAGTATATTCACGTGATATAACTATCAGCTGAAGCCACGGTAAATACTAAAAAAGAAACAACATAGCTCCAAATACTTTCGTGTATTTAACACATCTTTGTGCCCAGAACATGCGTTAAATACATGAAAGTACTTTGCACTCTGCCATTTCTTTTTCAACATTTCCTGTGGCTACAGCTGAGCTATGTGTGCGTGTTTGTTTCTGTGTGCGACATGTGTGTGTACAAACAGATACGATCGCATGTGTATAAGAGAAAGTGAGAAGCACAATCTGTGAAACCTTCTGCAATATTATGGAGTGATATATTGGAAATCTAGAATTCTTTTTGCTATCCTGACATTTGGAAAATCTTTATTTCTAGAGTGACTGACGTAGCTTCAAGTACAGCAACAGATAACAGATAAAATGTGCATTAGAGAATTGGCATAAAAAGACAAATTAAGAGGAAATATACATGATCCAAATAGACTGAGATAAAATGGGTACGATGAGAGAGAGAGAGAGAGAGAGAGAGAGAGAGAGGTTACATATCGCTTCTTGATTTATGTTCCGTTGCCCTTTCGACTGTGCTATTAGCAAGGCATGTTCACGAATGGATAGCGCTTTCCTCCTTCCATCATTTAAAATGGGAGAATTTTAATCGGGGCAGTGATTCTAATATTCTATATCCCTGACTGTTCCCCTTCGTTCCGGGATGAAAATGTGATGTCTTATGGATGGATTCTTACAAGATTCCGTTTAACTTCCCGGGCAGTCAAGAATCTTTAGCAGCGTTGAATAATCGAGGCGTCAATTCTTTCAGGGAAAAATACGCCGTAAGTTTCGCTCTGACGAGGAGTCCCTAACGGAATAAATCAGAAGATGAGCAGGAGGAAAAGGAGACGGATGAAAGGGAAGAAGATAACAAGAACTTCTAAACATGAATGTGAGAATTTCCCTCATGGTAATCTGTAAGAAACATAAATAGCAAACATAAATGATAAATAATTCATGTATAATAATAATGATAATGTACTAATACCAAGAAGAGGAGGAGATTGTTCAAGTGATCAAGAAAGTATTTCCTAAAGTATTTGGAATTAAAAATCAACCAAATATAATACTAAAATGCTCTAAGCAAGGGTATCAAGTAATCATTAAAACACCGAGTTATGCTAAATTTACAGGAATCCACTAGTTAGCCATACAAGCACGCACATTAATTCCCATTGGAAATTTTAACTAAATTCATATCAAATAAATCTATGGAAAAGAAGTTAAATGTACATTTTGAGTAAAATAAAATTATTTTATACAGTGTAATAATGTTTTCAAGGGAAGAACTACCGTCTTATAAAAATATTAATTGTGTAGTGTATTTAAAAAAAAAATAATAATTTCAGATAAACGAGCAACGTTTGCTATTTTGTTTTTTCACAAGGATTCTACTGAAAATGATGGATATAAATTCATTTACGATTTAAAGTGAAATAAGGCTGTTATATCACTTGTTGCAAAATGAGTTAAAGAACGCGGTAACAGATGATGGCAAATCTTATTAAACACATCAGACATTCACAGTATCAAATGCAAAATTTTTTAGTGTTTCTAATATGTAAGTGTGTGTGTGTGTGTGTGTGTGCACCGGAGTTGTTGTTCTTGAGGGTGGCGGTGGCTTCCGGTTGGCGAGTTGTCAAATAGCAAAAATTTTGTAATGAAATGACATTGCATCTCTTATGAAATATGCCGTCAAATGAAACTCGAAAAAGACCATTTAATAAACCCTTATGCAATAATACTGAAATGACATCGGATAAGCTAGCCCCTGAGTTTCGTTAACAGATGAGGCCGTGGCCTGTTTACACGTAGCAAGTCTGTTCAAATGTCATCTGATCTTTTTTGGCTGTTAAAGTATAGGTAGTCATTTATAAAAAGTACATGTGTCCCGCATCTGCAAGCAGGTAAGGGTTACAATGAAATCTGAGAACTAACAAATAGATTGAATGAGAGAGAAAGATAGGGAAGTCCCGGAAAAGCCTGACTCCATTAACAACATTTTTGGATTTGTATAAAAATGGGTATTGTCCAGAATTCGTATTCTTCATCAACAGAAACGTCATTCTAGTACGGTTAAGGTAAGC
>NC_089757.1:17463528-17488534 GCF_040412425.1 Macrobrachium rosenbergii
ACCCAGGAGACAAAAGACAAAGTACTGTACTGCAAATATGTAAGAAATGCCCCCCCAAAAAACGAAAAACTGCAGCATTAAGCTTTAATAGCGGGGATGAAGATAATAAAGTAAAATATCTTGTCAATATATTAATTTTTTTTAAATACCAAGTTGGCAGCTTTAACAATGTCATCTCTCCAGAACCGGTTTGCAAAAACCAGAAACACCCCCAACAAAGATGAAAGTGAAAGGTTCATTCAACTTTCATTAAGGATATTTAATGAACTGAAACAGAGGACAGCCAAAGAAATAGGTAAATATTTTTAAAGTATTAAATTATACTTAATTACCGGATCCCAATTATATATATATATATATATATATATATATATATATATATGTGTGTGTGTGTGTGTGTGTGTGTGTGTGTATTAAACCTTGCTGATAAGGATACAGAAGCTCCAAAAGGGGTACGAAGTAGCAAGGCCTGACCCTTAAGGACTTGCTGAAAAACTAAAGGTTCTACCATTATGGCACCACCCCTTATACAAGAGGAGGCGTATGGTATGGTGATACACACACACACACACACACACACACACATATATATATATATATATATATATATATATATATATTATATGGATACATAAACAATGTGGTGACCACCATAACATATGCAACAACACGAGCGCGTTTCAGTTACTCAAAGAACAACTTTCATTCATAGGCAAAGAACTACTGAGCCTCATCAAATATGCATTTCCATATTCCTTGTAAATGAGGAATAATATTGGTACTTAAGTATTCAACGATTCACTTCATTCAATAGCATATCTAACTTCATCTTACTCACCCAAGACATAGCTTCAAATACCTGTTTTTTTCTTTTTTATACTTGAAAAGATGACCCGTGTATTAACCAACACCGACATGAGTATTGACGCTGTCCCCCTACTCTTCTAATATTTTACCTTATAACCGACTGATTTTTCCTTGTTAGTTCTCACACATCAACTACCAAATTCTTATCAATATTTATCAGTTTTATTTCTATTTCATTCTGCACTTTCACAACTGGTAACCTTTATTTCTAATCCGCTAAGAAGGAAGTTATTGTCATACCTAACACTAACGTATTTGTCATAAGAGTTTTGCTCACGGCTAATCTTGCAACATTTTTAAAGGTAAACATTTCAGTGTTTAAGTGAACCTCATATCCAAGCTAAGATTGATTGGTGCATCTCCATTACAAATTAAATGTAAATTACACTATTTCACGCGACTTGCCACATCCTCTACTCTTCCCAACTGCGATCTGCAGGGCTTCATGTTTGTAAGTAAACAATACAAACAAGCATACATTGCCTTTTTTAGACACCATGAACAAAGCAGCACCAGCCCAAAGGAAAGATAAAAATTCCCATAATTGCTACAAGGACACGAGAAACTCTCCTAACCTTTAACAGTGGAGTGAAAATAATCTTGAGCTAGAAATGTCAGACGACACTGGAAAAACCAACATTCTAAAAGAATCGGTCCTCTTTTATGATTGTTGCTGGTATTTTTTTAGCTTGGTAATATCAACCGTTGATTAGCAGCATTTTTCTGACTTTATCACCGGAGAGCTGCTCTTCTTTTTTTATACTTATTGATTAAATTAAGCCAGCCTCTCTGTGAAAGTGCTCTACTTGAAATAGTCAGCCATTAAGATTCTACCTTATGTTACTGTTTACGTACAGTATGCATATATCGAGTTTATCTTTCATTTGCTGTCGTCTCCAGTTTAATTTAAAATTGAAATAGTCGTCCATCAGATATCATTCTCTCGGCTAAGATATTTTAATAGAAAGTCATGAACACAATGTTGTCCATAAGGTATCCTTGAAATCTCCGGCTAGAAAATGTCGGTTTTCAGTAAGTGTGACCGTCTAAATAAAAAAATACTCACTCTTGATAATTATCTCATTTTCTCTTTCAAGCCGTTCGACTTGAATCAAAATATTCATTCGCCTATTAGCATAAATGAATTGAAATGCACTTCATTAGACGTAATTACATATCACTTCTTATATAAACGTCGATCATTACACTTAATTACGCGATGGCTTAACAGTTATTAATGTAACAAAGAAATGTTCCTAAGAAGAAGGAAAATTATGGAGGTTGACTGCTTTATTTACTGGTGCTATAACACTAGTGG
Organism: Macrobrachium rosenbergii; assembly: GCF_040412425.1. Classification (NCBI taxonomy): domain Eukaryota; kingdom Metazoa; phylum Arthropoda; class Malacostraca; order Decapoda; family Palaemonidae; genus Macrobrachium; species Macrobrachium rosenbergii. The sequence goes on from NC_089757.1 coordinate 17,465,714, forward strand.
TTATCAATAACTGATGTGAAAAATAAAAATAAAATGAAGTAAGTTAATAATAACGGCACAATAAACAATAATGCTATTTAAATGTTGCATGAAAAGAATTATTTAACGAAACGAATGAATTCATTGCAACATCCGTTATAACTTCCACATAAATTGTTGTAAAAGATATACAAAGACAAACAGACATGTACATGAAACCAGAATAACTGAGGCACGAACTATAATCATATGCACAGTCTTAAGACGTAGGAGATTAATTGAACGAGTCCTCTTCCTGAAACGGAAATAGATGCTACTAATTGAATTACAAAAGAAATATGGTAATCTTTAGCTTAATTATACAAAGAGGATGAATGAACGTCATAAAATGTTTTGACCTTTAAAGAAAAGCACCAGTACTTAACATGCAGATGAATGATCAAGAATGCACCGGGATTATGAAATGATTTATCATTATTACATCCACTTGTCATCTTTGAAGCCATACCCATAAGGGTGAAAAGCCAAAGCCATAGGCTACCCATAAGGGTGAAAAGCCAATCACAAAAACCTATGCTGAAAAAATTGTAAACCATCTTGGGAGTTTGGCGTGAGACTCAGTAGTCTTAATAAAACCAGGAAAGACAGCCGAATCTAGATTTGACGAAAAACACTGATGATTCATATCAGAATGATTATGAATGGTCTGTATATCAAGAGGGATAGGAATTTGAATAATGTGACGATTTGTTATAATGTTTGTAAGATAAACGTGATCAATTAATAAGTCGACGTAACTGTTCTGGTAATTCATCCCAAGAGGAAGAAGGTTTTAAGTAGACAGCAGTTTGGTGGATAATGGCAAGTGAAGTGAAAATAATATGGACGGAACCTCTGCGGTTTGCGCAAGAATATTTTATTCCTTTTTGAATACCTGAAACATACCAAGAGGAAGGTGAATCTTTACAAGTTTTAAGGCACTGGATACTCTTGCCATCAATTCACTCTATTCCAACAGGACGATAAGGTTATAACTATAATATTTCCATACATCCATGGCAGGGATGCAGTTTACAGCACTGTATTCAGTATCTGATAGCGAAGTGACTAAAGCATTACTTCCCTAAGTAACTGAAGTGAACGAAGGTTACTATATTCCAATGAGACAGAGAAATGGCACTGCCGTTTCTTTCACATTCATCACGCGTAAATAAAGTTTTTGTTCCATTATGGATGACTTTACTTCTTGACAATGATTAGAAATATCAAAGAAATCTGTAGTTCCTTAGTAAGTTTGATCGGAAGTCACTAGACTCTAAAGGAAAAATGCAAATCCCACTTTATGTCAGGGAACAATCTCACTTTGGAGAAAATGCACTTGTTTATATTGATTCAGTAATTTTGAAGGTTCCCCAGTGACCTGGATCCAAGGTCACTGGGTTAAGAGGCCAAAATATACTGTATATGCTAATTATCGGCGGAGTAGAACCTTTATTCTAATTTTTTTTTTTTAAGTTACAGAGCTGCTGGATCACAAACAAATGGGATGAAAAGACAAGATACAACTTCTAATTCAGGTAACTGAAGCAGTGGTGTCTTTCCGAAAAAAAAAAAAAAAAATCAAAAGCCAGGCACACTGACTCCCAGCTCCGCTATTAAAAATGTGTGGTCTCGTGTTCTCAAGGTGATATGTGTCCAATCTCGATTTGCCAAGACAGTATTTTTTGCCAAGTGTTTTTGCGATGCTGACTTCACTGCATGGTTAAGCAACACTTTTACAGTTTCGCAATTTTCTTATAGTCAGAAAGAGAGAAGACGATACTTCGCCATTGAAATTACTTCCTTGAATTGCACTGTTCCTGGAAAAAGTTATTTATATGCATATCATATGCACACAAAAAAGCGTTACTATTACATATATATATATATATATATATATATATATATATATATATACAAAAACACACATTATACACACACACACACACACACACATATATATATATATATATATATATATATATATATATATATATATATATATATATATATATATATGGATCTAGGCCTGTGGTGACAATCGTTTCCAAGGTGTGAAGAAATAAAACAGTCCTGTGGGCATTTTGAATATTAAAATTATATATATATATATATATATATATATATATATATATATATATATATATATATATAAATTTTAATAAGCAAAGTGCCCTCTTAGTACATTTTTTTCAAATAATGCATCACAGAAATAAACAAGCCATGCGTATGTTCTTAATAAAAGTTACGACCAATACTAACAGAAAAACTGGTGAATTCTCAGTAACAGAATGCAGAAAAAAGTAAAACGGTTAAGGAAAAAACATCAAGAAATGGCTGTCGAAAAAAAAGAATAGGTAAGATGAAAAGCTTTTGGAGTAAGAATCCAGCATCACGATACTGCCAAATACCATTTGATATTCTATTTTAATCATTATCATGGGATTAGAGCATCAACTGAAGTAAAAGATACGAGTGGACATTTAAGATATATGTACATTTCAATGTCATTTCCTTTGATTTACTATTGCATGACTAACCTATAAATTACATTTAAATGTGCGAATTAGTAGTAGTAGTAGTAGTAGTAGTAGTAGCAGCAGAGAGAGAGAGAGAGAGAGAGAGAGAGAGAGAGAGAGAGAGAGAGAGAGAGAGAGAGAGTATAATTTTTCAAATGAAGCCCTTCTACACAGATGTACTCTACAGAAGATAAACAAAATACAGTTTTACAGAAGTCTCCTCATCCTGCTTAATCATTCACAATTAACTGAATAATTTACTTTCGTCAAATTCAGTGTTCTCCTTAATTACCCTTCCTGTCCTCCGAGGAACAACTTTTCTAATCCATCACAGGTTCTGTCTCATGAGTATCCCGGCCTTGGTGTCGTCTTTACCGTCATGTTTACACGCACATACACACACACATATATATGATATATATATATATATATATATATATATATATATATATATATATATATATATATATATATATATATATATATATATATATATGGCTTAATGTTAATATTACATACGAGTATATATATATATATATATATATATATATATATATATATATATATATATATATATATATATATATAATATTAACATTAAGCCGGCTCCTCTAACAGGAGATAGATCCTGGAAAGAAAGGACACAATGCTTACTGCCAAATTCGTGCTGAATCATGGATGCACTCTCTGAGAAAAACCTTCTGCACCATTCGGCGATTTCATACACATAAACAGAAGCTTATCAGCAGCGTGGCAAACACCCTGACAAAGACTGTCGTACACCTCAACCTTGCATTCATTCCCTCGATTCCTGGATGTTGAGGCCTTCCGTTCTAATACCAATTTCATGTTACCTTTTCAGCATTTCTAGGCCTTCCTCTCCTCCTTCCACCTCACACTTCTAAATGTACACACCTATTCTCTAAGATATCATCTGCCATTCTTTCGTGACTCAACCATCTCAGTACACTTTGATCAGTCCTTTTTATGCTAACATTTCGGCATTCCTACGCATCTCCACATTTTCGCCCTTTCATATCTACTTATGCCACATATAATATTTAAACAGTTACCCTCTACAGTTCCCACCACTTTTCTTTCATTCGTACTCGACATCCACACTTCACTTCCATAGAAGAGAATAGGCTCAACCATCCCCATTACATTGTAACATCTTTCAATACACTCCAAGTTTCCTGAAAAACTTTCGCATGCTTCCTGTTACTTTCCTTGGTTTACCCATTCCAATGAAAGTTTCAGCAAATGCCACACGAAAGTTAGGTATCTTTCGTAAGCCATCATATATTTATAAAATCAATGCAACCATTTTTAATCATTTGTCCTTCCTTTAATAGAATACTGCTCTCCATTGTGGCTGTCTGCTTCGGCCAGAGATTTATCTCTTTTAGATAGAGTGGTTCTTGGTGATAGGTTTCTATTTCCTAATAGTAGCAGTTATGACTTGGGTCATCGACGGATATTCTCTTGTTTGTCACTTTTTAACAAGTTTTATTTTAATAGAGATCTTTCACATTCACAATAGGTCCCTGATCCCCTTTTCCTTCCGAGTGAGAGCAACCAGATTCGCTGAACAGCAGCAATAATATTCAGTAAATGTGTCTCGCTGTCGAACTTCTCAGCCCCAGAGGTCCTTTATTCCTCACACCGCTGGACTGTGGAACAGTCTCCCAGAGGATGTCGAGCAATTGGAACTTCGAAAGTTCAAACGAAGATACAATGCATTACTACCTTAATGCCATTTTCCTTGCATTCATATGAACAGGGTTCAACTTCTGAATAATAATAATAATAATAATAATAATAATAATAATAATAATAATAATAATAATAATAATAATTCTATGACTCAGCTCCTCTCTCATCCTGCCATTACTGAAACATATATTCCTCATATTCATTTCTCCACACACGCTATATTATTATATATATATATATATATATATATATATATATATATATATATATATATATATATATATATATATATACGTGTGTGTGTATGTATTATAGCGTGTGTGGAGAACTGAATCTGAGGAATATATATATATATATATATATATATATATATATACATATATATATATATTATAGCGTACGTGGAGAACTGAATCTGATGAATATATAAATAAATATATATATAATATATATATATATATATATATATATATATATATATATATATATATATATATATATATATATATATAGTGTGTGGAGAACTGGATCTGAAGAATGTGTACATACATACATACATACATACACACACACACACACACACACACACATATATATATATATATATTATATATATATATATATATATATATATATATATATATATATATACTGTATATATAGACAATTTGTGATGGGTATGTAAATGTTTTGGGTGTATTCATTCTACAAATAACATATTTGATATACCAAGTATATTCCACTGTTAGTGTTCAAGAGCTCTTTTAGTGATAATAATAATAATAATAATAATAATAATAATAATATAATAATAATAATAATAATAATAATAATAATAATAATAATAATAGTCTTATTGTGGATGTTATTGAGGAGGGGATAGAATAAATCTACAAAATTGTAGATAAAAACTAAAACGTTTGCACGTCCCGTCAATCATACAAACAACACGTAATCAAAAATACTTACACAGCTATGCAAATTCAGACAAAAAACTTCATATGTACCTAGACAAAAACATAAACACTATAAAAAAACGCACCCAGAAACACACATGACCATACAATCACACACTCTTACACCGTTTTTAAATTCTCTAACTGAGTTGATGTAAAATGTGAGATTTCTAAGCATCGCTCCGCAAATGCGTTACTCCGGCGTCTGGGAAAGCCTGAGCGAGTAACGAATAAAAGCCAAATTTTGCCTCTCACGACCCTCTCTCAGACGTGGCCCTGTATGGCTCTGTATAAGGGCCGGCTTGCGTGGTCTGCCTCACCAAGTGGTTTTTTCACCGAATGAAATTACTGGCGATTCAAATATACAGACGTAATATATATATATATATATATATATATATATATATATATATATATATATATATATATATATATATATATATGTATATATATATATATATATATATTTTTATATATATATATATATGTGTGTGTGTAAATCATATGACCCATCAGGCTATCACTGATACATGGCATCTGCCCTTAGGCTATAGTCACTCTACGTTATCTTCAGCATACACGTCTTCAAGACATAGTTTCTGAAGGACATGTGGTTTACCATTCGTTAAGATGAACATCTTTAGGCTACGGTCACTAAACTTATACGGGATTTAAAACTAAACTTACCAAGTGGCATACGGTTTCCAGGCTGTGGTTACTAAACGAATAGTAGTCCTCAGACTATGGGTGTTAAAGGAATAAAAGGCTTCACGTTATGGTTTTGGTCTTGATATGAATACCCATCTTCAAGCTTTGGCTTGTGAATTAATAAAATTCTCAAAACTAAGCTTAACAAAAGAATACTACACTTCAGATTAAGGTTACAGAAAGTCATGCCAATCTAAAGGTTACAAATATCAAGTCTTCAAGCTATGTTGCCGTCGGGCATGCGAGTCATCACTGGTCACCGAAAATCATGAGTCCCCAGGATATGGGCAAGGAAAGGCTAACATCCCCTGAACCCAACAACAAGATGGAATGAGCAAATTGATGCCAGCACATCAAATCCTTTCCGCTGTAATCTTATCCGAGACACTTCGAAACAGAAGCATCCCCTTGAGTGAGAAGAAGCCATTTGTGTGATCCACAGAATGATGAGACAACTGGCTCATAATACAACACCACCAGGCAAATGCGTATCTGATACATGATTGCATGTTACTCGGAAGACGCAGAAGCCTCTGAGCTATGATTATTATTGTCACATGCTATTCTTTATTACTGGCATCACTACTATTACTGAACACGCCCAAAAAGAGACTAACGATGTTCAACAAAATGTGAAGCCCTTATGAGAACAAAAGTTTTAGCAATAAGAGAAATTACAGAAATAAGATGAAGGTAGCTGTGTTTAAAGATAAATAATGGGAAGGAAGGCAATGTTTAGCCTTTGATTCGCTTTATTTCTACTAAAGAAGACATCATTCAGAGACGCAGAAAATAAAGGGAAAAAATAAACAATGATTAATTCACTGTAAGTCATCTGGCGTCATAACAGATGCAAATGACTTAAAAAAAAATATAATTAAACCCTAGATGAAATCGCTAACACAAGCAAGTAACTGAATTGCTACTTGCTGATGTTAGCTATTCAGTTGTTCACCAATGGATTTAGCCTTTAGTCTCAAAACAGGGACTAATGTCAAAATAACGTGGCCTGTGGAGAAACAAATCCACAAACATGTAACTGTACAAACACATTTAAAAATGAAACTCTATAGAGCGGTTCCAAGAATCTGAAATTAGTATTTATTTTTTAACAGGGCCTACAATAACATTTCTAAAGCCAATGACGTTCAATGCAAATTCAAAAGCATAAGTTTAAAATACAAGTCCTGTTAAGCTACAAATTCTTACTGGGTTAGCTCTGAGGCTTCATCCTGATTCATGGCTGTAAGCACCAAGCCACTAAAGAATGCCATAACTTACAATAATGTTTTGTTAATTGTGCAATGAACAGGAGTCAGTCTTACAATCACTACTCGTGTTTTACCATGGCATAAGTGTGTATAATTAAAAAATCTTTGCGTAATACCTTTAATCAGTCTGGAGTGTTTTCTGAATGTTTTTGGTTAAAAAACTAACCATAAGTATATAAGATAATATAAAATCGAAATATTACCTATTATACCAAATAAATTTTCCAGTTTCAAAACGTTTTATCCAAAAGTGTTTACCTCTTGTATATAAACTTCAATCAGATAAGGCACGAATGAAACTTAGATAATTACTGATGAACGGATTAGAAACAGATTGCCCAATTATACACCTATTTTGTAAATACTGGAAAATATTTACCGGAACAAGAGTTTGAATTTCAATGCGTGAGGGAGAAGGATCGGCCACCTGCTAAGCATCGCTAATTATTTTACTGCTAATTATTTTCCCGGTCCATGAAGAAACTCTAAGCTTTATACAAACATTATATTGTGACTCCGGGTAGGTGATGTACTTTTCAAAGTTTACTTTTAAATAAATTAAAACATTACCTTATGGCTGGAACATGAAACAATTTGAACTGTTAATCAGTAACAATGTTTTTGAATTTAATGGTCGTCCATATTAAATTAGTTTTTATCCAAACAGAGTGCAAAAAATAGCTTGGTATTTAATGAAATTTATGCGTGAATTACACAGTGATTAAATTTCATCATGGTTACAGAATAGATGAGAAGTACAAAGTAACTGGCATGTCGAGAACAGTACATACTTACAAAACATAACATCAATGAACCATGAAGTATAAGGCAATAATTGTCACGCTTCACATTATCGGTACTTATTTCATTATCAATCGCATCTGAGTCGCCCTTCAAGGTTTTATGTACACATTTCTTATAAGTCAGTTCAAAGAACAAATATGATTCAGTAAGCTTAGACCCCGTTCTTGATTAGAGCGAAATACAAAGAAAATAGTCATTAAAGAGAGACACGAACAAAACACTGCATAAAAAGGGCTGGTGCGTGAACAACAACTCTTTACTACCTAAGAGTAAGCGAAAAGGTCACAAACACCACAAAAAATAACAATAATGAAAACACACAAACGAATCCTTCAAATCGCCTTTCAAAACTTGTAATTATAATAAAGAAAGGAATTCAAAACACATAGGCTACGTACATGAGTAGCAAACAATTATGAATGAGGAACAATACAAAGAAATAAAATAAAATAAAATAGTCCGCACCAATTACCCACGCCATGCAGTCACAACAAACTACTTGACACCAACAATACTACCGGTAGCCATCAATAGCAAATCCTGAGTACGATCGAAAACATAATAATGGGTGGCTTCTGTCGGACAATTACCAGAGACAAATCAAAACAACCTAAAAAGGGGAACTAAACAGAAAACGAAAAAAAGTTACCAAAATAACGTCAGAGAAAAGGAGCCGTTAATTGATGGAAAGATTGTGAGAATAAGTAAAGCGTGAGCAAAGCCCTTTAACTTGCTCTGGCGTGATAACATCAAGAAAAGAGGGCATTAACAACAATAAATCAGCTGACTGTAGAAGGTCGTAGCCACTTTAGAGAGACATTGGGCTAGCATTCTCATCCTAAAACACTCGTTGGGAAACAAAAGGGTTAGAACTACGGCAGATAACCCTTTAAGGGAAAAGGCAGTGTGTGTTTATATATATATATATATATATATATATATATATATATATACATACATACTCGTATATACACACACACACACAAATACTAAGCAACAAAGATTGTTTGATACCCAATTCACTATACGCTGGGAATAACTTACACTTAAAGGGTAGTCAAACTCACTGTCTAACGTTGTTTCTAAACGAAATCCCAAAGGCATAGACTGAATCTTGGCCGTATAGCCGGATGGTCAGTCACAGTCCATTGTCATTGCTAAAGCAAAGGCCCCGGCTCGAAACTTGCCCAGCACAGAAGCAATTATCAATCATTACTCCCAAGGCATAGAGAATTCGATATTTAATGATATCTGAGGTTTAATATTTGTGAAAATGAAAAAGTAAATATACATGCACATTCATATATATATATATATATATATATATATATATATATATATATATATATATATATATATAATATATATATATATATGTATATATATATATATATATATATATATATATATATATATATATATATATATATATATATATATATATATATATATATATATATATATATATATATATATATATATATATATATACCACCTACGAAGCCAGTTCACCCTATGTCCGCAAAATGTCACCTGAGACCTTTAGGATGTAACGATTCCTTGTACTTTTTCGTAGAAGCAGCATCGAAACACAACAGGTACATAATTCACGTCTTCATTAAAGTCTGATGTTGTCAGATGATTCCTACACTTGAAAAACATGAGTAGGGAAGCAATATTAAAATGGCGCTCATGACAGCAAATATGATTGCATATTTCAGTTATTATGCATGCACTCGTTTTAGTATTAAATAAATGGCGTTTCTCAATCATTCACCGACATTATTAATGTTAAAAATAACAGTTTTCTTGATTATAACCAGGATTCAGCGTTTAATGGATGTACGTTGCATAGACTGGTTTATGGTTTTTCTTGGGAGAGAACTGCTGACGACCGAGAGGTAAGGAAACGCGATATTTCTGACCTTGCAACAATGACACCATTTTCCGTTCTCTCCAGACAGACCGAATAAAATGATCGATAATGTTGGATAATCCCTTACTACCAAGGTTTCTTTAAAACTTTCCGCCTGAGTTCATAAAAAAATTTTTTCAAAGTGTAAAAACTTTTCATAAAAGACACCCCTCCAATAAAGCAAAGATATAGTTAAAATGCCAAAGCATGAGGATTCCCATATTACATTAGCCAACGAAGTTGAACGAAGGTTATTAAATAAGAAGTCTGTTTATTGATTTTTAGCCTGTCTGTAGTTCCACAGACATCTGTAACATTTAAAAAATATATATCAAACATGGGATTCACGGTAATACATTTTTTGTTGGATCTCTATGCAAACCAAGACATAATTTCTTTTTTTGAGGGGGGGGGGCAGACACAGATTTTGTGATTGATCCGGACGCAAATCAAGGACATTTTATTCAGGAGAGGTAATAGATTCTGTAACATGGGCGGATGAAAATCCAAGTTTTTTTTTTTTTTTTTTTTTTAGGAGGGGTAATAGATTTTCTGATGGGTCCGGATGCAAACCCTGGATATTTTCTAAGAGAGGTAGTAGATTTTGATAGATCTGGATACAATTTTAGGATATATTTTTCAGGAAAGGTAATAAATTTTGTGATGGGTCCTGATGGGATATTTTTTAAGAGATAGTAGATTGTGATGGATCAAGCTGAAACTCCTGGATAATTTTCCAAGAGAGGTGTTAGATTTGGTGATGGGTCCAGATCTAAATCTAGCATGTTTATCAAGAGAGGCAGTATACTCGTATTTTATGATGGGTCCGGATGCTAATCCGAGGTAGTGCTCTTTAGGTAGGAAATAATTTTGCAATAGATCCGGGATCCAAGATATTTTCCTTCATGGAGCTAATAGATTTTACGATGGGTCCAGACGTAAATTCAGTGTATTTCTTAAGAGGTTAAGGGTTATGGGTTGAAGAAGAATGCATTCTTTGATTTTTACACAGTTCAACCAGAAAAGATCTTTCTTTTAATTCGATCGCATCATTCCTTCGCCTTCGCGTCGCATATATGTGCAAATGTAAGAAACGTGTCGTGACAAAAAGAAACTCGGATTTAGTTTGCAATGAATACTCTTCCTCCTTTTGATAAAAATGAAATCAGAAATAAAAGAAGCTTTACAACAACCGAAGATTGTATTACAATTTCAAAAATTTCACGATATCCTGTGATGCTGTTCATAATCACGTCTGCCCTTAATGGAATCCAGATAAGTTTGTTTTTCATCGGAAAAAAAAAAAGTCAAGAACTCTGACGTCAATTCTTCTGGTATTACTATTTTCCATATGAAAACGACCTACAACCACTGCGAAAAACCGTCTTTGATCCCTCAAAACTGAAGCAAGAAAAAAAACCCAGAAATTTCGCTTAATAATCATGATCCATTTAGAATATTTTCTCTTTTGACAAATCAAATACCCAAGACAGATTAATTTCCGAGATCAGATTTTCTTTCTTTCATGCTAACACCCATGGGATTGTGCAAGGGAATGTACTTATGTTCCCTGGCACCGAAGAATGAAGAAACAGTTGGGAGTTGAGAAGCTTGGCTGTAGACGGAAACAAAGGATAAGAGCATAAAAAAAAAAAAAAAAAAAAGACAATCCTTAGTTATTATTCCCGCTAACGTTTCGCTCTAGGATAATAAAGAAGTGAAACTGGTGAATATTTAAATTGCAAATTGGATTAGGAGAGTTTTAAGATAGCAAGCTGGACGTTAGGTTTGACTTTCTTTTTGAAAGTGGTATTATTGAGGAATTACAGGGATAAGAATCCATCATATACTGACGCATTTTGACAATGGTTGTCTTTGTCAAGAAAACTATTTTTAACATTCTCTCTCTCTCTCTCTCTCTCTCTCTCTCTCTCTCTCTCTCTCTCTCTCTCTCACGAGCACACACACACAAACTCGCACATGCACACACACACATATATATATATATATATATATATATATATATATATATATATATATATATATATATATATATATACATATACATATATATATATATATATATATATATATATATATATATATATATATATATATATATATATATATATATATATAATTGTAACAATAACAATGCCCTCTTAAAACCTTATCGATTTCTTCACACCTTTTGGACATCCTTGTCACTACAAACCCAAAGATCCGAATGAAGAAATTCTGGTGTGCAAATGAGTTTTCGAATCCAGCTCCGGACGACAGAATTTCTTCATTGGTTCTTCATTTGGATTTTGGCGGCTATCGTATCTATAAGGTTGGTTATTACAATTATATATCTATCTGGTAAATAGTGACCCGAAGGTTCTATCTATCTAGATACATAGCGTATGTGTGCGCTTGCGCCACAGAAAGCAAGCTAAAGATGAGCCACTTGCTGGAGGGAGTCATATTCTGAATCAGAGATAGGCCTTCAAACATTTAAGCGAGGGAATCATTACTTGAAAATGTAAAACTATAAAGTGCGCCGATGTGAAGGACAACCAATTACAAATTTTCTTGTAACAGCGCTGTTTCGTCAATGGGGCAATCCAACGGCGAAGAAACAATGGATACAGATCCCACCCAGAAAAATAAAGAAAATCCTACACTCTGACATACGAACGCAACCACCGCTGCCCTCACAGTTCATTTTCCGATTCCGTAACCATGAGCCTCCGAACATAACAAAGCAAGAGATGATGTTGAATTTCGTAAAAAAATCACGAAAGTGTCGATGAGCAGGAAAAGTTCAGCGATTGTAAGAAGATAGAAAACCACTATTAGCAAAAAGGTACAGAGGACAGGGGCTGACAACCTCCGGGAGAGCCTAATATCGAAATAACGTGGAGGGGATACGGTGCACGTAGCAATAAGTCCTGCTTGGAACAAAAAGCAGATGAATGAGTTCTCTCAATAACAGCGACAACGATCGTTATTATGGGGGTAACGAGTAACGACAATGACTGAAAATCCTAACGTGAACACGCGTATACACACACACACACACACACACACACACACACACACACACATATATATATATATATATATATATATATATATGTATGTATATATGTATATATATATATAAAAGGAAAGAAAAACATCAAAAAAAAAATAAATAAAAAACTAAATTCAGGGAATGTTTAAATATACGTGGCTGAGACACCATTTGCCCAGACAGTGCGATTTACTGTCTACTATTAACATGAAATTAAAGTGACCAGACTAAGTTTTAGCCTGGCATATATTAACGTGAATTCATTTCCGCCCCATACTCGTTCCTTGCCGGCAAACGAGCGCGACCAGCGGTGAAAACGAAATCCATGTATGAGGATTTATCTTAAAAAGAAAAGCGACGAAGGAAATCCATTAATAAAACGTAATGCATGACGTTATTCTTTATGAATTATAAAAACCGAATAAATGAGATAAGTATGAGTACAAAAAAGAAAAAATCCTTCACACAGCATAGATCTGATCACCATCGTATGGCTAATTTATACCTCATCGGGTAATCTTGCTTAGTAGTGAATAGTGAAATATAGGAATAAAAGAAGTAAATATCTATGTATCTTTCATACATATGTATCACTGCAAAAGGAAGACTAGGAATTCTATACAGAAGGTCTTCACGAACAACCAATGACAATAATAATATTAAAGTTATTGTTCATACACACACATACATATATATGAATATATATGCACGTATTTATGTACGTATATGAATATGTCATCATATCTGGATAAAGAATGTCAACGAGTTAAGAATTACCGGAATAAGAAAATGAAAGAAACAAAGTAACAGACAAGCTCAGTTGCTACACTGGACGTTAAAAAGAATGAAGAATAGCAGAAATCAAGTGAATTGCACGAACACCATATCGGCTCACTGAATCCAAAGAACTTGCGTGATTCTACGCGAACTGCTGAGATTAAAGAGCAAAGATAATTAAAATTTCATGCAACTGTGTCTTTGTCTTTTTGTAGAGAACCGTTTGGCACACATCCGTTCATTATATGTACATATACATATATACATACGTACACACATACATACATACATATATATATATATATATATATATATATATATATATATATATATATATATATATATATATATATATATATATATATATATATATATATATATATATATATATATATATATATATATATATATATATATATATATATATATATATATATATATATATATATATATATATATATATATATATATTATATATAATATTGATTCCTTTCTCTTGGTCTCAGTCAGACCCGAGTAAAATAAGGGCATACGGTTTCTCGTTTCAATGTCTTGGCATTTCAAATGGAATCACATTGGTCCAAATGGCTTAGCCTTTAATCAAAATAGATATTGAGTGATAATAGCAGAAAGAATACGTCATAAAAACAGCAGGTGAATCTACCCCACTCTGTCCTTTCCTACTCTGATCCAACTGATTTTATACCTTTCGTTACTTCTGAGTCAGGGTTTCCATGTTCTTTAATTTACTCCTTGATAACAGTCAATTATACATATTTCACGGTATACGATATTAGTGTTATTGTTACTATTATGGCAAAATACTTAAAATTAATCGAATTGTTGACGTTTAAATCACGATCCACAACTTTGCAACATAATATAAAGGCCAAAGTTAAATATTATAAATATACTAAGGAAGCGTCGAGCAATTTTTTCCCTTATCAAAGGAGCACCATGTATTTATTTTTTCATGGGACAGGATAGTAATTTTGTTCTGTTGTTACACAACTGAGGATTTATCATTATCATTATTCTGATATCCAGACTTTTCCAAAACATTCCTTATTCTCTTTCATTACTGGGCCATTTACACTATCTATTACAGATATTTTAGATTACAGCACTCAAATATAACCCCATTACAAGCCTTGCCCTTACCCTAGCTTTATAATTTCTAGTTACCTCGCATCACTCGTTGCGTTTACATTCCAGTACGCATAGCCCTTTCAACTTTGCACGCAAAGAGCCAAAACATTAAGCTATCTTTCTTTAAACAAATCAACCATCACATATTTCTTCTCGTCTGCACCACATACAAGCAATTTCAGAACCCCAAAACTATCCTCCCTCAGATATTTTAAAATAACAATACAGGGTATGAGTCTGGAAATCCCACCTGCTTCTCCTCCACAGTCAACCGGTGACTTTCATGACATGTAGAGTGGGATATTGCTGTTATTTCCTTTCACCAGCAGGTCTACTACACTCTGCGATTAGTTTCTTCAAGTACATCATAATTGTGTCGAAAACCATTGGCACTCTCTAAGGCAATAATGTCCGGGGTGCGCCTGATACTATTACTGTGACAGCTGTCCTCGGTAAATAGGCCTACCGAATAAGTGGATGCCATTAACCTCAAGAGATTGAGGCTTATCCGCAATAATGAAATGTACATGTATTCAACAAAATTCCATCTCCTTTAAATAGGGTGGTTGTAGAAAAAACAAGATTAACAGTGCTGACTCGGCTATTTTAACTATTAAATGATGGATGATAGCCTGTAATGAAAATTTCAAAAAAAAAAAAAAAAAAAAAAAAAAACCGCTTCACACACACCCTCACAGGATGATGATCTAAAGCACGAAGAACTCATCTACCCACACTGCGTCATTCATTCATGAATGCCTTGGGTTTCCTGGATATTAGGGGTCTTCCTCCCATGACCTTTTCTGCGTCATCTATCCAGCACCTTCTAGGTGTTCGGCAATTCCTCCTTACAGTTCCTATATATACATTCTCCTCGCCGATTCCTCGCCCTCCATTCTTTGACATGAACAAACCATCTCAACCACATTAATACATACTTATCCAACCAAACTTTTTACCATCATCTTATAATTTTCACCTTTTTCACCTTTTCAAGTCTTCTTACATCACATACACTGGACAAAAATCATCTCAACAGCTTCTACCCTTTTGCTTGCATTTGTATCCGATTTCCAAATTTTATTTTTATAAACAATAATTGGCTCATTAATCTTCATCCATCAGAATCTGGGTTTCAATAGACATTTCGATTCTCACCTAGAAATTTGCGCAAACACTGATAATTTCCTCGCTCTACCTATTCTGTGAATCAGCCTACCATCATCCCTTATATTTTTTAAAACAACCATATAAAGCAACAGCTCCAGTAATTCATCCAACTAACAGCTATTGCTCCATCTTCCCGGCTTCCATTTACACTCACAAAATAACTCGTGATAATATGGGGTCAGGAAGTTAGTAGGAACAAAAGGAAGTCTACAAATGTTTTAGTTCCAGGTTTGTTTCTGCAAGACTGAGTGTGACAAGAGAAAACAATTGTAAGTAAATGTATACGAGCAAGAGATCAAACAGAATGGGGTGAAAGAGAGTTTTGAAGACTCTGTGCCCGGCTGGGTTTGGTTAATGAGGAAAGGTGCTTGTGCAAGGTGGTTTAAATGCAGAAGCTGGCACAAAGGGAGACGTCCTAATAAGGATATAAAAAGCGGAACTTCGGAAATTGTGTAATGTGTCTCTGAAATGAGACATTAAAATTATATGAAAAGAGGATGATAAGAGAAGCATGCAGTACAGAGGTAATCGTTGGATAGAAGATAAATAAGCGATTTCAGAGATTTAGTATTGAAAGAATGGTGGATGACAAGGTGGTGAAAAGACCATATAACTGTGAAGTGATAGGAAGAAGAATGAGGGGGAATCCCTTGGGTGCCTTGATAAATTTAGTGGAATAACCTTCTATGCAGGTATATGAAGTAATTAATATCGCGACAGCTGCACAGGAGGTTCATCTTCCATTCTCCATTTTAAGCATAAGTGTGGCAGTAACCAGTTTGTTATTAACTACAAGTGAAAAGTACGAGAGAGAGAGAGAGAGAGAGAGAGAGAGAGAGAGAGAGAGAGAGAGAGAGAGAGAGAGAGAGAGTTCAGACTGGCTGCGAGAGAGTAACCATAAATTTCGCGTAGGATATTTATAGCCATTCATGAATGAAGCAAATATTGAAAATGCAAATCCCATAATGAAAGAACCAAAAGATACAGATTTAAATTGCCGCGAATTTCTTTTACAGCTATGATATAAATCGCTTATAAATAAAGATGTGTCTGGTACATATTTTTACTTACAAAGTATGATGTAAGAAACAAGTAAAGGCAAAACACATTTAAAGAAAGTTCAGAGCCAATACACGAAACAGTGCCCTAAGCGGGAGGCCTGGAAGTTTCTGTTAGTTCAGCCTTAATTGTTCGGATCCAATTTTAGGAAAAAAATTTATAAAGCACTAGCAAAAATATAAAAACATAAAACAGGTTAAAAGACAGAGAAGCGCAAACAATAAAACCAAGGACAAATTTCGGTCTTTTACATGGCGAAGAGAACGAGATGGATATGGCGGCCGGAACAAATTAGGTTGCAAAAAGGGAATCGTTTATGAACTTCCCTACAAAGTGATGAAACACGCCTATCGAAAAAAAGGCATGCTTATGTATTCACAAACGACAAAAGGCGTCAGAGAACTTGAGGACTGGCACTGCTACTGAATGGGGATCTGACAGTACACCTTCATGATTACTAAACTAAGAAAAAGGGAGTCTAATAATGAGAGCGTAAAACATAAGCGAGGGAGGAGGGGTACATGAATATGGGAAGGATAAGGTGAGGATTAGGTCGAGTTTTTGACGTGTATTGTAGTGGGATTATATGCATGTTTTACTCGTATGTCACGACAGAGACTACGTTCATTGTCGTGTCCACCAAAATATCTTCGCTTCATTTAGTACCCAGGTTTCGCTATAGATTTCTGTTTCTCAGAAGTTTATAATTATTTTGCATTGCTGGTTCTTTTCGAAATTTTAAAGCATTTTCTTTTTGATACTTAATACCTTACATTCATAAAAACTTTGAAACTTTGAAAGCGAATAAGTTTTTAAGCACAACTATACATACATTAAATATGATGCCATAATCATAATGACTAGTGCAATGGCATTATCCTTTTGAATATATGAAAGCTATACAAGAAAACTAGTAACACAAATGATCTCAATCAATATATTTGAGAAAAATCGCACACATATTAACAATCATTCATAAACATATACTTTTATATACAAATATATATATATATATATATATATATATATATATATATATATATATATATATATATATATATATATATATATATATACACATACACACACACATATATCTATATATTATCTACAGGCCTTTTGAAGCTTAGAGAAAATATGTATTTTACCTACACACGCTAGATGTAGACCCACGGATAATAGGCTTATATAAACCTAATATCCATAACCAACCACTAATTATAAGTGTCAGTCACATCATCGAAAGCCAAATTAGTGATAATAACTTGTGGTCTCATCGCAGCTCTTTTTTTTTATAATAACCTTTTTATCCAGATGCAATGAGTCTTTCTCAAACGCCAAATGACACCTGCCATAATTGACTGGAATCATATCTGAAAGGTTAAATCATCGCCCTTATTGAATATTCATCCTCTTAAGGGAATCGGCGTCAATTAAGAGTCCAAAAGATCATCAAATATGCAGTGGCGCCCGAGGCCATTGCCTTTCAGATTTTGCAGTTTGATGAATCTTAAATACGCTTTAGGTTCTGAGGATTGATAAAACTTAAACACTGAAAATGAAAAAAAGAAAACAAGCTTAGGGAGGAGAAAAATATTCATTTGGGGAGATCGTAGTCCTACTGAGATATCTCTTTATTCGTTAACTGTGGCCCCCTTCAAGAAAATCCCCTAAGTGACGGATGCTGGAAAAATAACTGATTGAATGACTGATTCTATAAATTAATGGCCACCGCGATCATATAGATTGAAAAGGAATAATAAGTAGGCCCATAAGCAGTCGTGCACTCAGAAACAATAAACACTGTGATATACACACACACATACATACATACATGCATACACACACACACACACACACACACACACACACATATATATATATATATATATATATATATATATATATATATACATACATATACATTACGATCATATAGATTGAAAAGGAATAATAAGTAGGCCCATAAGCAGTCGTGCACTCAGAAACAATAAACACTGTGAAATACACACACACACATACATACATACATACATGCATACACACACACACACACACACACACATATATATATATATATATATATATATATATATATATATATACACATATACATATACATTATCACCTCCTGAATTCGTCTGTAACCATACCTAGTTGACCTGGTTGCAGCTTGGTGAAGCAGATGGAGTTGTTAAAGCAATGTATGTTCATATTTTGGCAAGACATGAAATGACAGTAACAAGCTATTATCATAAGACAATAAAAATCAATAAAAGAAAATAATTCAGTGCATTTTAATAAACTAATATTAAAGGATGTTTGTGGGAAAAGTAGGTCATCTTACGCAGCTCAGTGTCCAAATCTGGCAATGAATAGGTACTAATATTTCACGAACAGAAGTGGTACTAATCAAATCGAAATCAGTGAATATTAGCAACACAAACATAGACAATCAATCTATTTCACTAAGTCATTTTTCGTCCATGCCAGATAAATCCTATTATGATTTGATGGTGAAATGGCGTCCCAAGAAGGTAATCCTATCTGTTTACAGACGGTCATATTGATGGAAAATAAGCCTCTTTACCTAAAACTAGTAGCTGTGGCTATTTAATGCGCAAGCCAACTGCATGCGTCAGTTGATTAAAAATAATAAAGAAAATGGATAGTTTTAAGAATTATCAATATTGCTTTCTTATTGCATTAAAGCTTACAGACGCGTAGAATTACCGCTTCGCACGCATCTGACTTTTCATCAGGCTACTGCATTTGTTCATATATTGCTTGGAAAATATCCACATTTACAGTCATCATGTGAAGAAACCGACTGCATTGTTGCTAAATTATTTCGCCGATTAAGCATCTGAGTAAATGACTCTGTTGAAACACTGTTTTTGCTAATGTTATAGTCAAGTATTTCAGCGACCAAGTAAGTCTTCGGTTTAAGTGAGTTTTGCTAATAACATACTTTGATAACATATAAGATTTGATTTCGAAAGTGCGATTTCGCAAAATTACATGAAATGGCAAGTATAATTGAAGTACTTTGGATGTAAGTTTTCTGTTATCAATTTGTTTTGAACGTTATTAAAATGTAATCTCACTGAAAGATATGGTTTCGATGATGACTCCTCTCTCAGGAAGAGTAATCATGTAACACTGTGTTCATTAATTGATATATCTACCTAAATTGAAGGTGGATTAAAAAATGTGAAAAATGCTAAAAATGAAGGAAACAAATAGAAACAGCGATTACAAGAAAAAATTATAACAACGCATTACGCGTATCCGCATATATGCAACAACTATATAGTGAGGGTAATAAACTTTGATCGAAGCATCCTTCCAGCCCAGGGTCCGTTTCTTACCAATGGCCCTTATACACGTAAGCACAATGAAAGGTACTTTGTTCTGAGGCTTCAGACAGTGATTACCTCCTCAACGGCGAAAACTTGAAATAAAAAAAGCAATCAAATGGCCAACAGAAAAAGCAATTCATCAAAATACAGGACACGTAAGATAAAACAAATTACCACAATGGAGATTTTTAACCAGGCTTATAAAACAGCCATAGAAAGGCATAAAACCAGAAAAGATGTTGAAACAAACAAAATTCCAAAGGCACGTGGGAACAAAGATATAGATAAACCAAGCGATATTCAACTCATCACACAAGTGTCTTAAAACAAAAAACAAAAAAGGAATATACGGAGGTTGAAGAGATAAATAATTGCAACTATAGAACACAAAATTTGTCTCAAATTCAATAAAAAAGTATAACAATTACAACACCTCGGTTCTCCACCCCCAAAAATGATCAAAAGCTAATCGCACAAGTAATAATTGTGGGCAATATTAAAATATCCTTTGTTCCATACACCCAATATCGGCCAAAACAAAAAACCAAAAAGTAAAGAAAAAAGGTGAAAAATTCTCCCTGAAGTTCGTCTGCCAATTCCGGTTAAAAGGCCTCGTTTCGTAGTTGAGCAATTGGTTTTCTGATCGATGATTAGTAGTGATGGGCGATTTTGCATATTTCGATCTCTTCTCCTCTCTCTCTCTCTCTCTCTCTCTCTCGCTCTGTCTCACACACACACACACACACACACACACACTCTCAACAGCTATCTTTTCATTTCTCTCTCTTTTTCTATACCAACAGTTTTCAAAATCTCTATATTTATCTAATAGATTCTCTCACTCCGTCATTATCTACATCTCAACACTTCTATCAATAAATTTCTCGCTCCCATCATGACTATCTATTACTTCTCTCTCTCTTTCTCTCTCTATTTCATAAATGAACAATTCGGAGAAACAAAATGGATATAAAATTACACACAAGTAAAGTAAAAAATGGAAACAAAGTGAATAATATAACAAAGATACTGAACAAATTATATAAAAGTAAGTCCTAGTAAATTCTAATGGAGAAATATGCAGTAATTAATTAAACTCTTAAGAACTGACATTGAGGATTCATTATTCTTTTATTCCAAACACTAACAGAAAGATGGCAAAATACTGCATAAGTTAACATAAGCAATATTGTGATGTGGTTCCAAAATACCCAATGCAATGCAGTCAAAACTGATCCTTCCTTAAGTTAGTGTGAAATATTATGTCCATAATACATGGCCAGAACAATTTTAAGTTTTCAATTCTCCCTTTGCTTATGTTCAACAGCTGAAAAAAAAACAGATTTATGGATAATGACAAGATATAATTTTCAAGAACAAAAAATCTATAATTACTTGAAAAGTACTTCTGGCCCACATCCAGATTTAACTCATATTTTAAACTCACTCATAATCTTTCAAAAAGATATTTTCTGGGCTGTCTAAACAGCAATAAAGACATTACCTCCATCTAGCATAGTTGCAGATGCTAACTATGTAATAAGTGATTCAGAGAAATTTTAAAAATTTTGTCTCAATATCTTCTTTGAATGATAACTGCCTTGAAGGTACAATTATTTGTTTAGCACTGGCCTGATTCCCTGTTTTCATGAATATGTGCATATTCTCTTGCATTTCCGCAAACTGACGAATCAGGTTAGAGTATTCCCAATCAAAATTATTTGAAGGACCACATGTGCAGCCTTTGCAGGTAAAAAAAAAAAGGGGAAAATGTTACACATAACACAAAATTAGAAGACATGTTTTCAGGAAAAATCAACTAATTACGCCCTCCTTCATAAGAAAAACATCTTAAGGCAAAGTAAAAATGCAAAGAAAAATTAGAAAAAATTAAGAGAAAATTAAAAAATAATACAAAGGAAGGAAAAGTAAACAAATTAAGTATGCAGCGTATTTCGTCATCAAGTGACGTCACAAATATTGTCGCCCTTATTATCTATTCATATAACTGCAATCAATGGAATTGCGAATAATTTCGTATGAAGAAGAGTGCAATAAAAGTGTGTGTGTATGTATGTATATATATATATATATATATATATATATATATATATATATATATATATATATATATACTATATATATATATATATATAGATAGAGAGATTCTAAAGTAAAATGCTCATTACACATCTGAGGAAGAATAGAATATATACTAACAGACAACAAAAGCAAATGGATCACCTTCAGCGACGTATGCGTAACGCCAAATGGCGTCCACATCATCATCGTCCTCAATGATCAAGCAGAAGCAATCGATCGAGGCGAACAGAAACGGG